>NC_090253.1:28795030-28968049 GCF_037325665.1 Littorina saxatilis
ACCTTATTTTTGGCAGTTAAAAACCGTTAAATCTCAATTCTTCATCGATATTTATGAAATTTTGTGGGTAGGTTCGTTGTCCCCAACTGATTTTCACTCCATACTTTTCCAGAAGAAAAACATAATTTTGGCAGTTAAAAACCGTTACATTTAAATTTTCACCTATCTTTATGAAATTTAGTGGGTGGGTCCGTTGTCCCAAACTGAATTTCAAGACAAACTATTCCAGTCAAAAAAACTTATTTTTGGCAGTTAAAAACCGTTAAGTCTCAATTCTACACCGATATTTATGACATTTTGTGGGTAGGTTTGTTGTCAGATTTGACATGATGGCAGAATTGAAAGTGTGAGATATCCTGATATTTCACAATTTATGCTGCATAATTCAGCCCCATAGGCGCTTGAATTTTAGGTGGAGTTGGGTTTTTTTTCAGCCCAAACCAGTAACCCCCACATGGTTTTCATGTCCCTTTCTGAGAGACTTCAAGAAGTTTCAATTTGACGTCATGATTAGCCTGCCGCATTAGCAAGTATGAAAACACGTCATCGATGACACATTTTAAGACAGAGAGAGAGAGAGAGAGAGAGAGAGAGAGAGAATCATGTACACACATATGGACGACTTCGCTTGGGGTATGTACTGCCCGGCAGTACACATCTACTTTATTACCAAAATTATACATAGATCTATACATCAATCAAAATACATCAATCGCATTGCTCAATGACATTTAAATATAAAATTATGAATAAATATCACAGTCACAGGCGCTCTTGTACAATGAGCACCCCTTAGACAATTGCATTTTGCACACACACTCAGTCACACACACACACACACACGCACACACACACACACACACACACGCACACCAACACACACACACTCGCACGCACACACACACACACACACACACACACACACACACACACACACACACACACACACATACTGACACACACACACACCGTGACACACAAACACCGGCACACACACACACACACACACCGGCGGCGTCACACACACACACTGACACACACCCGCCGTCTACGGCGAGCCTCTGACAAGTCAACCGCCCATTTCAAAAGAGACAAGAAAAATGTTCATTCAAAATGAACAGCGTCGATGCAATGTCCACCAAAGATTTATTTTGGGAAGTGTTAAAGGTTAGGGTCAAAAGTTAATGAATTGCATGTTGTGCTGGATATATAAATTGTTTATTTCAGTCAATGCTTGCTATGAATTGATCAAACAGCCACAAGAAAAAAAAACTTTTTAATTAAAAAATAGAGCTTGTTTGAAACAGGTACAAAGGAAGAGTTGATATTGCAATATCTGTACGTGGGAATGTGGTGAAAAAGAGTGCTAAAAGTAGTAAGTCAGTCTCACATCCATTTCAAATATTTACAAAAATACAAATTTAAAAAAAACCCAGAACCATTACCAGGTGTCATAGGAATGTTTGAAAACAATAGTTTTAATTTTACACTGTAAATACAGGAATCAGAATTAAACACCTCAAATTGGCACATGAATAATGAATCACCTGGAATTGCAACAGGGAGATACTGAAGTAATTGGAAACAAACATCTGAAATTGACAGAGAAACAATTGAAAATATAGTACCAGTTGACATGAGCGTACAATATTTTAATGGAAGTGCATTTTTAGCACGAAGCATCCGCAGGAGGATGCACTAACAATTACATAGTACCACAAAATTTGTACGGACATTTCACAACCGTGCCTTATTAGCACAGAACACATACATGGGGGCGCACAAAACATTATTGTGACAATAATTTACACGAAACATTTCACATAAGTACATTTTTCAGCATGGTGCATCTACAGGAGGGTGCTCCAACAATGATGCATAGTGCCAACATTTAGCGCAAACTTTTCACAATAGTGCATTATTACCACAAAGCGCATACAGCGATTACATAGTGGCAAGTTGCACTAAAAATTTGAACAAAATGCATTTTGTTCAAATGTTAACAGCACAGCACCAAGTTTTGCATAAGTGCACAACAGCACTGACCATTTCACAAAAGTGCATAACAGCTGTGACAATTTTACAAAAGTGCATTGACCAACATGGCTAACATGCAGATTTCGCTTTCGTCTGTCTTTCTTTGAAAAGTAGGCATGTTCAAGATCGATGAAGTCATGAGCAATTGGGTTAGATGACAGAAAAGATTCAAAAACGTCAGATTCAGTGTTTTGGCTACTGTTGAACAGGAACATTCTCTCCTATTCAACAAAACAGTCAGACACAGATTTAAGCTCATGTGGGTTCAATTCAAAAGCAACATTGTCACAGATTCAGATAGTGTTACATTTCTGTAAAGTTTCAGAAACATCTTCCATGTTTTGGTTACTGTTGAACAGAGGCATATTTTCCTGTTCAAAAAAGTCTGACACAAATTTTCGTAGTTGTGGGTTCAAATCTATACCGTCATTGTCACAGATAGTGTTACATTTCTGTTTTACATTCAAACGAGTCGTAGAACCGTCATTGTCACAGATAGTGTTACATTTCTGTTTTACATTCAAACGAGTCGTAGAAGTAGTAGTACATTTGCGTTTGGTTGTTTTTTCTTTTAGATTCCTGTCACTCATACTAGCAGTATTGATTGAGGTACATAAATCTGTTGATGTACAGGGATGACTTGTTTGTAATGAATCCTTGTTTCCTCCACATTGAGTTTGCATTGCAGTTGGACAGAAAGGAACAGGTGTTAATTGATAAACACATTGATAATGGCTTTTGAGAAAATCAATCAATTCTGCAAAGGAATTAAATGACATCAAAACTGCAGCGCCATTTGAAGAATGGTTACCATTTCTGTTTCTTTGATGGGAATCAAACAAATAAAAACATTGACTGTCCAAGTTACCATGAATGGCAATAGTTGACTCCTGAAAAGTAGCAAGGATATAATTTGAGACGATAAACGCCTGATGCAATCCCTCCTCAATGTCAGTCAACTCAAAACCTTCATCATTCGCAACATCAGTAGGCAACACAGCGGGATTCGTATGTCCAGAAATCATGTCGAAAAAATATTCCATTTCATAAGCATGTCCAACCACAGTTGTTGGCAAGTGTTCGTGTCCGAGGTAGCCTTCAGTGTGTGTATATGTATTCATGTGACAGATAGCGTGACCTCATTCTTCAATCCTCTATCTCTCTTCTTTCTCATTCGAACGCACGCACGCAAGAACGTAGCCTACGCACGCATGCACGCGCACGCACACACACACACACACACTGACACACACACGTACCCGCTGACGCACAAACCACGCACACACACACTGACTGTCGGCAAGCGTCATCTATTTTTGTTTGCTTCACCTTTGTTTATTGTGTTTTCGATATTTGTGTTTATTTTTTGCTTGACTTATCTGTTTTATTTTAATGTTTGCTATCCACATCGTGTGATAAATGTTTCTTCTCTCCGAGTCAGTTTAGTTTCTGCACGCCGCTTTGGTACTCCTTGTTTTTCTAACATCTTTAAGAAGGGAGAACACTACAACCCTGCGAATTATAGACCTGTATCCCTGACCTGTGTATCTGGCAAAGTCATGGAGCACATACTCGTTAGTCACATCATGGACTTCTTGGAGCAACAGCTGATCCTCACCCCTCAACAGCATGGCTTCAGGAAACAACGCTCATGCGAGACCCAGCTGTTAGAGCTTATCAACGAGCTGGCAGCCAACCTGGATAGGAACGGCCAGACAGATGTCGTGGTGATGGACTTTGCCAAGGCATTCGACAAGGTGAACCATTCCCTGCTAGTCCATAAGCTCCATCACTACGGCATCAGAAACTCCACCAACTCCTGGATTTCCAGTTTCCTACACGGACGGAGCCAAGCAGTCGTCGTGGAAGGGTCAAGGTCAACCAACATCCCGGTCAAGTCAGGCGTACCACAAGGATCAGTCCTCGGACCTTGTCTATTTCTGATCTACATTAATGACTTGGCTGCGCGGGTGTCCTCCACGACTCGACTCTTCGCCGACGACACCATCGTCTACAGGCTCATCGCTGCCGCCAGCGATCATGCTGCCCTTCAGTCCGACCTATAACGACTAGAAGAGTGGGAGTCACAATGGGACATGACCTTCCACCCCGACAAATGCAGTGTCCTCACAGTCAGTAAGAAGAAGAAGACCTCCGCACACCAGTATACGCTGCACGGACACGCCCTCGAGAATGTCACCTCCGCGAAATACCTTGGAGTGACAGTGCAAGCAGATCTGAAGTGGGATATTCACATCGACACCATCGTGAAGAAGGCCAACCAGACCCTTGGATTCCTTCGCAGGAACCTCAAGATAGGAGCAGTCCACACCAAAGAACTGGCCTACAAGTCCCTAGTGCGACCTTTGCTGGAGTACGCATGCACAGCCTGGGACCCCTCCTCGCAGAAGAACATCGCCAAGATCGAAGCCGTACAGCGCAGGGCAGCACGCTACGTTCTCCACCGACATCGCAACACCTCAAGTGTCGGAGAGATGCTGCAGACCCTCCAGTGGCCCTCTCTTGAGCAACGCAGACGGACGTCCAGACTGTGTATGCTGTACAAGATTACCAATAATCTCGTCAAGGTCAACTGCGACGAGCTCCAACACCTTCCCAGCAGATCAAGAAGAAGCTCAAGAACAAACACCAGAGCCTTCAACAGGATCCCAAGCAAGACCGATACGAGACTGAACAGCTTCCTCCCCAGAACCATCAGGGAGTGGAATGAGCTACCAGAGGAGGTTGTCAGCGCGGCGACAGCAGCCGCCTTCACCTCCAGCGCATCCCACCACTGCCAGCACCTGTAAACAAAACCCTGTACCCTGCCCTAGGCCACCAGTAAGTAGGGTCGATGAAGGCTAGGGCAGCACCGGCAGGGGTTTAACCCCTGCAACCGCTCCGGCCGCCGGCTTGGCCTAGCCCGAGACTTGAAAATGTTGTGTGGTCCTGGCCCCCCCCCCCCCCCCCCACGCCCCTCTCCCTGCAAATTTTATTTTTCTTCCGCAATCCTCCAAAGCGCCACTAATAGTCAGAACGTTGACCCTGGGCGTTAAATGGAAGAAGAAGAAGAACTGGTGTATTGTGCGCGATTTGCGGATTTCTTTGTATTCCTTTCATATGCTGTTGAAGTGTTGTGGGTGTTATTGTCTGTACTTATGCTATGTTGCGTCTGTGCATGCCTACAAGAATTTGCATTCGCTCTCTGCCAGTACAAGTCCAAACTTTATTGGGTGTAATGTGCCTGTGGTCTGCTCGCAGTCGAGCACAGATAGTTTTCAAACATTCCTCCAGTGAGCCGCCGCGCGCTGCGACCTGAGTAAAGCGCTTCTTTGGTCTCTGGCAACGTTGAACTGAGCTCATATGCCCAGCGACGTGCGGACAAAGTGATATCGTCCCGCTGGCTATTTTTACCGCTGGCCTTCGCTTGCCTGGAACAGCCGTGGTCCTCTCAGTTAGTCTCGGATTGACTCGATCGGCTCTTCTCGGTCTTTTTATATTTAGTCAAGTTTTGACTAAATATTTTAACATCGAGGGGGAATCGAAACGAGGGTCGTGGTGTATGTGCGTGCGTGTGTGTGTGTGTCTGTGTGTGTGTGTAGAGCGATTCAGACTAAACTACTGGACCGATCTTTATGAAATTTGACATGAGAGTTCCTGGGTATGAAATCCCCGAACGTTTTTTTCATTTTTTGGATAAATGTCTTTGATGACGTCATATCCGGCTTTTCGTGAAAGTTGAGGCGGCACTGTCACGCCCTCATTTTTCAACCAAATTGGTTGAAATTTTGGTCAAGTAATCTTCGACAAAGCCCGGACTTCGGTATTGCATTTCAGCTTGGTGGCTTAAAAATTAATTAATGACTTTGGTCATTAAAAATCTGAAAATTGTAAAAAAAATATTTCTTTTATAAAACGATCCAAATTTACGTTTATCTTATTCTCCATCATTTGCTGATTCCAAAAACATATAAATATGTTATATTCGGATTAAAAACAAGCTCTGAAAATTAAATATATAAAAATTATTATCAAAATTAAATTGTCCAAATCAATTTAAAAACACTTTCATCTTATTCCTTGTCGGTTCCTGATTCCAAAAACATATAGATATGATATGTTTGGATTAAAAACACGCTCAGAAAGTTAAAACAAAGAGAGGTACAGAAAAGCGTGCTATCCTTCTTAGCGCAACTACTACCCCGCTCTTCTTGTCAATTTCACTGCCTTTGCCATGAGCGGTGGACTGACGATGCTACGAGTATACGGTCTTGCTGAAAAATGGCATTGCGTTCAGTTTCATTCTGTGAGTTCGACAGCTACTTGACTAAATATTGTATTCCTTTCAAAAATCACTGAAAAAATTGTCCTTTCACAACTTCTCACTCACCTAGAGCAAAACCACCTTCTCAACACCCATCAGTCTGCATACAGGAAAAACCATAGTACTGAGACAGCACTTCTGAAGATTGTAAACGACATCCTTCTTAGCTTTGACGAAAATCAGGTCTCCATTCTAACACTACTGGACTTGTCTAGCGCATTCGATACGATAGACCACGAAATTCTGCTCCACAGGCTTCAGCACTCCTTTGGTGTTCATGATCTGGCCCTTTCCTGGGTTCGTTCGTACCTTACTAACCGGACGCAGACCGTTTGTGTCAACGGCATCAAATCTCAACCTTCAGCTCTCCAATACGGTGTCCCGCAAGGGTCCGTGCTTGGCCCCATACTTTTCGTTCTATATGCCTCCCCTGTGTCCGATGTTATCAGTCGCCATGCGTTGTCGCACGAGAGTTTCGCTGATGATACACAGCTTCATCAGTCTGCCCCCCTTGCTGAAGTTGACGATCTGGTATCTCGGACACAGGATTGCATTGCGGACCTCAGTGATTGGATGTCTTTAAACAAACTCCAGTTAAATAGTGACAAAACCGAAGTTATGCTGGCCTGTCCCAAGAAATTTCTCAATCACCCTTCTCTTCCTGCCTCTCTCACTGTCAACGAACTACCTATCTCTTTCTCTCCGTCTGTCCGCAGCCTTGGCGTCACTCTCGATCCAACTCTCTCTTTCCAAAAACACATCTCTAACATCTGCAAGTCCGCCTATCTAGAGCTGCGCAAGATTAGTTCAGTCCGTCACTACCTCACCGCTGATGCAACCAAAACGTTAGTGTGTTCTTTAGTCCTCTCAAAGATAGATTATTGCAATTCTCTTCTGGTCGATCTCCCTAAGTACCATTTAGATAGACTTCAAAGGATCCAAAATAACGCTGCCCGCCTGGTCTTCAAATCTTCCAAGTATGAACACGCCACACCCCTTCTTCACTCTCTACACTGGCTGCCAATCACTAAAAGGATCGAATACAAACTCTCCTCTCTTTCTTTTGCCGTCGTTTCTGGTTCTGCCCCAGAATACTTGTCAGAACTCCTCAATCTCTACACCCCCTCTCGTCAGCTTCGCTCCGCCGCCGACACTCGACTCTTCCGACTCCCCACAGTGCAAACAAAGACATGTGGCGAGAGGTCCTTCGCCTATCAAGCCCCTGTGACCTGGAATAGATTACCACTGCCTCTCAGACACACAGATTCTCTCACTACATTCAAGACAAATCTCAAAACACACCTCTTTCAGCGCAAGTGATTTCCCTACCAGCATCTCCCCACCCACCCCATCTCGCCCCACCTCACCCCCTACCTAGCGCCTAAAATAACGTGTATATATATTTTCTGCGCTTTGTGTCAGCACTGTTTGTGTGTGTGTAAATAGTACCGTTGACACGTTTTTATATAGAAGCCTACTGTGGTTCTTGTGCTTAGGCTGTGTATTGGACTGTCATTGTATGCCTGCATTATTAGTTGTCAGTAATTATTACATGTGCTGATTGTTCTCTTTGCCTGCGCGCGTAGTATGTTGGTTATGTTTGGTCATAGTATGTTTGTTTATGTTTGGTCGTTATCTTGCCTGTGCGTGTATTGTATGTTTGGTCGCTTTCTTTGCCTGTGCATGTATAGTTTGTTGGTTATGTTTGGTCGGTTTTTTTGTCTGTGCGTGTATAGTATGCTTGGTCGATGTATGTATTGTAAAGCGCTAAGAGTAGACATTTTTCTAGAATAGCGCTATAAAAGTTTGCATTATTATTATTATTATTATTCGGTTTCCATTCAATCACAAAACATGAGAAAAATGTTTACTTACAACCTCAACATGTCAAATGGCGGTGGCTATTGCCTAATTCTTTATTGCATTGTTTAGCTACAGTTCTCCAGGACTTGGGCTATTTTTAGACCGTTGACGTCACTTCGTGACGTTTCGTAAACCAAAGATGGCGTTTGAGACTGTTCTGTTTACATTCGACACTATCAACACCACTTTGCAACACTGAAATAATTTTTTCTGTGTTCGAAAGCTACAGCCAGTCGTTATTATATCCCCTTAGGTACAGTTTTATAACATTATTGGCAGTTAATATTATCCCGTCGATGTTTCGTGTCTGTGTGATTTGTGCTTCTGTTACCGTATTAATTTTTCGTACGAAATGTGGCTTTAAGACAAACAAGGGCAAATAACTCGCACAGGCTGGTCGACTTCTTCGCTGGTATCGCATTCAGGCAGGATTATTATTTTAGTTATTCACACACAAAGGTCTACAAACTAACTCAAATGAGCGGTTATCTCATCCCCAAGCTGGATTTGTAGGTAGGCAACTTCATATCCTCCCACTTTTGTGCAGTAGAAGTCCGTGGAATCTTGTAATTTACACAATTACTTCGGTCAACGTCTCTCTCTCTCTCTCTCTCTCTCTCTCTCTCTCTCTCTCTCTCTCTCTCTCTCTCTCTCTAACGAGCTATCTAGCAAGCTAAGTGCCAATGTGGTAATCTTGAACTTTAGTGTGTTAAATTCATAGCAAGTCCCTTTAATCAACCCAACAAATAATTATTGTGAAATTAATTGACTCATTGAGCTCCAAGATTACCAATAACGTTGAGAAATCATGAAGGATCTATAACTAATCTAATCATAGTTTAATCATTCAAAAATAGAAGATAAATCTCTCTATATATATACAGGGATGTCGTTAGGCGTCGGACATCGGACATACTCATAGACCGATTACAAGGCTCACATGTCCGATTCACATAGCCGCATTGCGGTCAGATGTCCTATCGTTTTCAACTGAGCGCGGTCATGGTCCGATAAGAACTCCATTCCTTCGGACAGCGCGATATTTGATAATATTCTTTTCGTGATAGTGCTGAAGTTGTTGGTCGTTTTTTTAAGTTTGTTTCTCTTTTGTGTGTGTCTTGCACACAATGTTGGTGCATGTACTGATGTGTGTGTTTGCACATGATAATTTTGTGTTTTGCACACAACTTTAATATCCTATTAAAATGTCTGAAAACAGTCAAATGTCCTATTGATGTCGAAGAGCTGTCCTATAGGTATGAATTTGTGGCAACATCCCTGATATATATATCGTCGCTGTCGTGCGCTAACCGTGCAACTGCAGAATCAGTGATTTTACAGGAGCCTAAAAAAACGCGTTGTCGACGGCTGCAACGTCATCCCACATGAACTTGTTTCTTATGCTTTACCTATGTGTAAACATGTGATATAATAAAAAAATGCAAACTATCTAAAAATGTTCGTATTATTTCAGTTACACGCTTCACGACAGAAAATCTGACTGAAGTTACACGGGTAGAGAGAGAGCTAACCGTGTAAGTGGCACATATATGTCAAGAGAGAGAGAGCCTAACCGTGTAAGTGGCACTCCTAACGAACTCTCATGCACATACACGGTTAGCGTGTCCGAGAAAACAGGATTTCCGGTAAATGCGTTTACAACATGTGACAAATTAGAGCATTTCCATTGGTCGCAGACACAAGATATTTATAGAAGACATGTGTGAAGTCTGTGATTAGGGTTTGAGATGAAAAAACATTTTTGTCATATTTTGTCAGTTACACGGTTAGCGCACCACAGCGACGATATGTGAGTGTTCAGCCGTTTACTCTCTCTCTCTCTCTCTCTCTCTCTCTCTCTCTCTCTCTCTCTCTCTCTCTCTCTCTCTCTCTCTCCTTTCTCTCTCTCACACTCTCTCTCACACACTCACATTTCCTCACTTTAGTTCTCAGTGTCATATTTGTCACTGTCAGTGTATGTTTATGCTTTGCTTACGTGCACTTGCAGTTGAAACACATTTGAACGGCTAAGTCAAGTTGTGTGTGACCATGGGAAAGAGGAAAGGGGATAACCAGTTTGCAGACGATGATGGTAAGTAGCTAAGTTTAGAAACAAGCAAATAAGGTGACTAATATAGTAGTGCCAAAAGGTGCATGTGCACAAGATGTGAACAAGAGGAGGTGCCATAAACAGTTGCTAGTAGTAGACAAGACATTTTTGTGTTTTCTGAAATTTGAAAGCATAAAAATGCCCTGTAGAAGAAAAAGATAATTACTTTTATGGTTTTTGAGAAAAAGACATCGTTATTAGAAGCAACGTGTCGGACGTAAGATATTAGCAGATTCCAACTACTTCAAACAATCCGTTTAAAAACGTTTCTCAAAGTACTTTCTTTCCAGTTTTCAGTATTTTTTTGCGTGAACTACATGCATTCTGCTTATTAAACACAGTTCTTCATCATTTTTGGTGTTTCAAGGTAAGACTGTTCATGTGTGAATGTGATAAGTTTTCCGTTTGCATTAAACACGTCTTACCTCCGACACCCTGATTTTTTGTTTTGAATAAAAAAAGTTTGGAATGAAAGCAAGAGCAATTGCACTGGCATGGTACGTTGGTTGTGTAAAACGATGTCTTTTTTGTCCATTTGACCAAATTTTATTGTATTTTGGTCGGTCTTGAGATGCATAATCGATGTAAACAAAGGCAGTATCCAACATATATATTATGTCTGCATTCTGAAGGTCTGTTTTCGTTCATTTTTGTTTTGTTCTTTTGAAACTCCCCAATTTATGTTCAGTTCATAGCCTGGAGCTGTAAGTATAACTTCCATTATAATAATCCCTCCCTTATAATATTAACTTTAACACCTGATTTTTTTAGATTTATGAAAGTCGTAGAACTAGAAGGGTGATTCCACTGTACAAGCTTTTCATGAATTTCTGTTCTTAACGTAAGCCTCCTTTTACCTGGCAACCTGCAATGAGACACTTCTGGTGTCATTTGTACTCATAAAATGTCTTGTTTTCTGACAGTTGCGCCCAAGAAGCACAAAAAGCACAAGAAAAAGCACAAGCACAAACGATCGGAGTATGATGACCATGATGACTCTCCTGTACCAGAGATCACTTCTCCTAAAACGTCATTTAAACTCAAGCTGAAAATTGGCGGAGAAACTGTGAGCACAAAAAAGTAGGTGCTTTTTTTTCTTTTGTTGTTGTTGTTGTAAGCTGGATTTCTGGTTTTAAAATGTCGGTTATTTCTCTCTTTCTTTTTTTCTTCTTCTTTTTCTCTGTCTTTCATTGTTTCCCTTTTCCACTGCCTTTGTTTTCCGCTTTTTCTATCAGTTAAGTGAATCATTCAATCATATCATTGTTGTTTTATACAATTGAAAATGGCCTTTGATTTTGTCTTACGTTATCGTCTGTCTCCATCCCTCTTAGTCAGAAAATGTTCAACACCAATTTGTATTTTAAAATCCTGAAGTTATACATGCATGGATTGGATCTTTTCAGTGTATTTCACTCAGTTTCAGCTAAATTTTTACATTGCCAGGGGTTTTCAGTCATGCCTGTTGTTCTGTTTTAGTACACAGTACATGTACATGTATTTCTATGGACACCAAACCCTAGAATACTGTACCTGATGTTGTGACTTTAGAGATGTTTGTTACAGTGTCACTACCATAGAGCAAGCATCGGTCTCCAGTTTTGACGACGCACAAGATGACCCCATTATCAATGTCACTGATGATGTTTCTTGGGACTGTAAGTACATGTAACAAACACATAGTTCAAACCAACAAACAATCAACCGAAAAAAATGCATTAGAAAAAAAAACCCACTCATGTTTGTTTTCCGTGTAATTATGTTATTGGATGTGTTCAGTCCATGTGTAGAATGGTAAAGGAAAATGAAATTTGTTCAATTGAAAATCTGCCAGCAGAAGAGAGAAGGAAAGGTGTTACACAAATACCATTCACCTGTCTGGTTTTACTCTTTAAAGTTGAGTAGCCTGTGTGTTGTTTTGCAATCTGAAGGTGAAGAATTGCACGTGGTAGATTTGGTTTTGGGATTGCATACCTGGAATTTTGTAGTGATTAATTTGTTTGCTGTTGGTTTTCACAGCCATGTGATTCGCTGTCTCTTGTGATGAAAGAGAAACAGTTAGAGATAGAGATGATAGTGAGTGTGAGTGGACTTCCATGTATGCGTGCATGCACTGACTGACAAGTGTATCTCTGTATAAGGCCTTAAAAAAAATATGTGTGGTTACGGTAACCCGACCTACCCTATTTTTAGGGGCCGACCCTATAACTTTTTATTACATTTGTAAAACAAAAATTAGAAAAATAAAAAAACGAGTGCAGAAATCGCAATGAAAGCGAAAGCACTTGAGTCGCACACTTATTTCCCTGTCAAGTAGGTTTAATTTGTACACATTAGAAAAAAAAGTTAAAAAATAAAAAAAAGTGATTGCCTACCTTCCTACCCTTATTTTTTGGGCTATGTTACCTTAACCACACCTATTTTTTTGTTGTTGGCCTAAGTAAATAAATATGTGTGAGTGGATTCCTGTCTGACCGTCAATGACTCAAAGCATAGACCTATATTAGATAGATAGGAAACTCCTTCACTGCGCCTGCGAGGATGGTCGCCTACCGCAGGAAAAGGTAACTGCGTATGCCACGAACTGTCCGCGGTAGTGTAATACCGTCCCTTGCAGAGCTCTTCTCTGCCGGAGATACAACTTAACCGATTCTGTTCGGCTTCCTGTTTACATTTTAGCGCTTGTTGTGGGATAAAGGATGTCGACAAAAGAGGATTTTCTGAAGTGGGACGACTTGCCACTGGAGTACATTTTTGGAGAATTTACGGAGGATGATGTGAAAGCGGTTCCGAACCTGAAAGTGACGAAATCGCAAGCGAAACGGTTCTTCCGTCTCCTGCAAGTGCAAAACGTCAACGTTCGTCTGCTAAGAATTTCAAGTGTCCCGATTGCACCCACAGTTAATAGTTATGCCTCTATCAGCGGATTCAGAAGACATGTCACCAAGAAGCACAACAAGCCACATTTGAAAGGTAAGACTCCATATATATATCTGCGCGTGTGCGTGTGTGTTTCATAATTATTATCATAATCTAGTCTAACTGAAACACCTACCCTAATAAAATAAAAATGTAAGTTATTATAGTATTACATGGAATACCAACATACCAATCACAGTAAAACCGTGTTATCAGTGGACCTTGAAGCCCAACAGATTAATGCATCTCCTGAAAGCAGTGAAGTAGGAATTTGTGAATGGGGATTTCTGTTATAGTAGACATCTGTTTGGGAACCTGCATACTTACAATACATGTTCATTTTAGTTTTTACATGATAAGCAGTGAACATGAATTGTGCTGTGTATCCTGATGTTGAAATGTACCTGACTGCATTCATTAAGTTGTACGTTATCATTCTCTGTTTCAGCCAAGAGATGGCAATGTGGATGAGATGATGAAACATTTAAGACTTTATAAGCTTCACTCATGCGTCAATAATAAAGATGCAGGGTGCACAGATGTGGACAAGGTACCATGAACTTATGAATGATATTCCTTAGGTTCAGGACTGAAGGTATTCATGTTCAGTCACTTTATGCAGCATGTGCATCTGGTAGACATAGCTTGAATCAGTATTCAGATGGCTAGCATGTTTTGGACATATTTGGCAGTCCATACTGATCTCTTTCCTCAGTACTTTCAGTGTATGGGTACAGGTGAACTGATGTGTGGAGTGCAAGCATTTGTATTTGGGAACTGAACTGGTTATGTTGTCCTGTCAAACTCTGTGAAAAGTCCAGAAGCAGAATAATGGTTTTCTTTTCCATTGTCATGTGCATTTTTTGGTACTGCAAATATTCTGATGCTTGTGTGAATTTTAAACTGTGCTCATATGCATAGTGACGTATACTTCATTCATTGTGACTGCATTCATCTGCCTGCTCTTTGGTTTTTTGTGTGTGAATAAATTGAGTTTCCTGTCATACAGTGTTATCAAGTTTTGGTATGAAGGTGATGATGCGTGCTTTCTTTTCTATCATCTCTCCCTATTTTAGTGTTTTTTTGTTTTGTTGCATACACAATAAATAAGAACAAAGCAAAGAATCAAAAAAATTCTGAGTAATTTTTATTAAACACAACACCTGTCATCAGTTAAACTAAGTTAATTTTTAAAATCTTCGGTTCCTGATGAATCGGGATCAACAGTTAGCTCCGCACACATCGGCCCAGGGTAGTCCTCAATCAGAAAATCACCCCACTCCCAAGGTTCTGCTGGAGCACCCTCGTCAAGCCTGACAAATAAAAAGAAAATATAGTCATTTGATCTAACTTGATATTTCCAACAAGTACATAAGTAGCCTTGGAAATGTGTTCATAGAAAGACTAGTACTGGTCCTTTCAAGGCAAAAACTGAAAAAGGCTCTGCCTTGTGAAAATTTCTTTGGCCCTGTTGTCATTGTGTTATGTTATTATGTATGGCTTTGCTTTTAACTCTGTCTCACAGTTGGGAACAGGAGAAATATGTAGTTAGTCCCTCCTTTTTGCATTTCCCTTCACAAATCATAAATCCAGGCTAGAGTACTTGACATACCTAAATTCGGTCATCCCTTCTACATTCAAAACTGCTGACAATATAGTGTATTATTTTAAATTTAAATTATGAAAAATACTTACTGGATCTGAGTACAAAACTGCAACAACTTGTCTTCCTCAGTCTTCATATTCCTTTCTTCAGCATTCTTTCTGCATGCTGCACCCTGTTTGGATCTCGATCCTTTCCGAGGCATTCCAACACGTTTCCACCGCCCCATCTGGAAGATCATTAAAATAATGACAACATAAACATATTACAAATGCCCCTACATAAATAACCAATTAAATGTGTTTCTGATTCCCTGTTGCAACACTCTTTGCAAACAATGATTATTATTATAAGTATAAAATTAACAGCTCACCACTAACAACATTTAAAAAAAATGTATACGCTTTGACTTTAAGGTAACTGTAAATCTGTTAAATTATCATTATTATATGAAATTAAAGTCAGATAAGCAGCAGTACAGATATGACACATGTACAGATGAATTGTACAGGAAAACCCCTTTCTTTTCATATATGACATGACATATTTTATGATTTATTTGACTCTTTGATTGTCGGTAGAGTCATGCAGCAATAGCTCTTAGACTAGGACTGAAATTCTGTTATCATCTGCAAATATGTCCAAATATCCCAACTTTAATGCAATGATTTAATTAAAGTAAGAAAAAGAAAGGAATAATGGATGCACCTTGCTTTCAAAAACATAATCATTAACACCATTACATTTTTTCTGAAATTTTCTGAATTTTTCTGTTGAAGATATTGATTGCAAAACTTTTGGAAATTAGCAAAAAAAGACGCATTTTCGAGGCTTCCCTGCTGAAAACATTTTAATTCTGAGACTTGAGCAGACTTTTTAGTATAAATCGTGGACTTCATGTTTACAAAGTTCGCCGCCATGCATTACTATCATAAACAAATTACAACACACACAGGGCAGCTTTAAAATCAAATGCTTCTTTTTATGTATTTTTCTTGACACAAAATGCAACTTTTGCACATCGGACTTTGAAACTTTTCGGCCCTGTTGAATAATTTCACGGGACACCGTTTTCAGTTTTACTTTCAACAATAACAACTAGCGTAAATCAGTTAAAATTTCAAAATTAGTTTTATTACTTACAAAGTTAGTGAATGCTTGCCCCTCTGCCGATTTTTAAAAAATCCACAATGAATGATTTCATCATGAAAATGGAACCATCGCGTGTTGCTGCATGAAAACGCCATTTTTTCTCAAAGCCGTGACCGGCGGAGTAACCGACTGCCAACTTCGATGCTAACTTACGTCGGTTTTCATGAGTTGAATGACAAAAAGAAAACAAAAACTTGGACTCCTGATAAATATAAACACTCACCTCGAACAAGAGATGTCGAATTCCAAGTGAAAACGCAGTAAACAGAAATAAACTGGAC
The DNA here is from genome assembly GCF_037325665.1 of Littorina saxatilis. Classification (NCBI taxonomy): domain Eukaryota; kingdom Metazoa; phylum Mollusca; class Gastropoda; order Littorinimorpha; family Littorinidae; genus Littorina; species Littorina saxatilis. The sequence goes on from NC_090253.1 coordinate 28,811,317, forward strand.
GGTAAATTCCCATGCGCAAAGTCTGTGACCTCTGGCACTAGTCAGCTGACGCGTCTCGCGCATCGCCGTAGGCACACATTTCGCGTGAGGCGGCGGAGTTTCCTATCCCTCTAAATATAGGTCCCTGCTCAAAGTCAGAGCTGCCGACTGTTACGCTTTCGGCGTAGCATGCTTAAAACAAATTGCTATGCTGTTACTCCAAGCTTAAATTTGCTACGCTCAAACAAATAGTCCCAAAACCCCAAAAAGCAACAATTAACTAACTAACTAAACAAATAATCACAAACATGCAACAGTTGGCTCTTTTTTGTGAGTTCTGGTACTACATTGTAATTTCTGATTACTGTATAGAGCTCAGAATATGGGTCATAAAACATTGTCCACACTGGAAATAGGCACTGCTGACACTCTCTTTTTGGGGCATTAAGTTCCTACCGTAAAAGTCGACCTATAAGACGCACCTGGGTATAAGCCGCACCCCCCGATTTTTAAAAAAAAATCAGAAAAATCCATACACAAGCCGCTCCGGCATACAAGCCGCGCCTAGAAGCAAAGTTCAAGTCAAGAAACATCGAAAGTCAACGAAAAAAAACCACACACACACAAAAACGAACCGGCTAACTTGTCAGTTTTGCACTTTACTTTCAGCATCAGATGTTGAGTGATTCACAGAACTCTGGACTATCAGATTCTCAGCTACCTGCTCTTGTGCGTAGTTTCGAAATGACATCATTTTCTCCTGGAAGTCTGGCGGCAGCTGTTGGCACAAAGTTGTACGTGCACGCAGTGACAGACCTTTGCGCCTCAAAAATCGGCAACACCAAGATTGACCGCCTTTGAAGTCGTCTATCTTCAGACGTGTTGCAATGGTGCGTGCTTTCAGACGAAGCTGAACAGTTGAAACACCGCGACCATCCTCACGTTGTGTGTTGACCCAGTCCTCCATTTCATTTTCTAATTGTGGCCAGCGTGCCTTGCAACCACGGAATGCTTTTGTGGATTTCTTGCATTTCACAAGTTCGCCTCGTTGCTTTCGCCAACGCCTAATCATGCTTTCATTGACGCCGATTTGTTGAGCAGCAGCGCGATTGCCTTTTTCAACAGCCAAGTCTATGGCTGCAAGTTTGTAGGCTGCATCATAGGCCTGCCTCCGTGTTTTCGGCATCGTGGTTGTACGTTGCTTTGTTTTAGGAGATGTGCGTGTTGCTGTTCTCTGTAGTAGCAATGCGAAGTGATCGATCAAAACCGGTGTATGCCAACCCATTACTGTGTGAGTGTAAGTTATTGTCATGCTTCAAACTTCCGGAAAGAAGGTGAGTGAGTGAATTGAGGTAAACACAGCTGATTCAAGGCCATTACACAGCGGCGATCCAACTTCCGGAAACTAGGTCACTGAGCGAAGTCGGATACACGCCACTGATTCAGAAAAAGTCATTCATAAGCCGCACCGCCTTATAAGCCGCAGGGGTCCATTTAGGAAAAAAAAGTCGCGGCTTATAGGTCGACTTTTACGGTACTTTCTAAATTCACTTTTTATAAATGTATATATTCTTGCGCGAAAAAGCATAAATGCGCATGTGCGAATACAATTTAGACAATGCTACACTTCAACACAATTTGCCACGGTGTAAATTCCAAAAAATTCTAAATTGTTACACTTGAGGTTTCACAAGGGTTGGCAGGTACTGTATTATGAGTACATGTTTATCAAATATGAAGAAAGCCATGTTATTAATTGGCATGGAGTACATGCTTATCAAATATGAAGAAAGTCATGTTATTCGCATGCTTGATTTCCATATTTATGTTATCTCCAGCTGCCTCGGTGGCCTTAACGCCTCAGAGCAGCACTGCAGCAGAGACCAAACCCAAAGTTAATACTGATGACGAGGAAGAGAAATGGCTGACCGCTCTGGAGGCAGGGACATTGGATGACATGGGAGAAATCCCTAAGGCGCGTGACCCTCTGCTCCTAACGGCCAGGCAGGTCAGATCATGTTTTTGTCCTCGCGGTCAAACTACAGTGGAACCCCCTTTAAGACCGCCCAATTCAAGACTTCCTCCCTTTTAAGACCCTGTTTTCTAAGACCTTCTGTTCATATCCTCTGTAAAATTACCCCCATTTTTAAGACTCCCTCCTTTTTACATTTAGTCAAGTTTTGGGGGAATCGAGACGAGGGTCATGGTGTGTGTGTGTGTGTCTCTGTCTGTCTGTCTGTCTGTGCGTGTGTGTGTGTAGAGCGATTCAGACCAAACTACTGGACCGATCTTTATGAAATTTGACATGAGAGTTCCTGGGAATGATATCCCCGGACGTTTTTTTCATTTTTTCGATAAATACTTTTGATGACGTCATATCCGGCTTTTTGTAAAAGTTGAGGCGGCACTGTCACACCCTCATTTTTTAATCAAATTGATTGAAATTTTTGTAAAGCAATCTTCGACGAAGGCCGGACTTTGGTATTGCATTTCAGCTTGGTGGCTTAAAAATTAATTAATGACTTTAGTCATTAAAAATCTGAAAATTGTAATTAAAATGTTTTTTTTATAAAACGATCCAAATTTACGTTCATCTTATTCTTCATCATTTTCTGATTCCAAAAACATATAAATATGTTATATTTAGATTAAAAACAAGCTCTGAAAATTAAAAATATAAAAATTATGATCAAAATTAAATTTCCGAAATCGATTTAAAAACAATTTCATCTTATTCCTTGTCGTTTCCTTATTGTTGGGTAGGTTTGTGATAACAGCTGGGCATTGTATGTGTGTGTGTGTGTGTGTGAGCGCACATATCTATTTATTTCTTGGACAATTTTCCCATGAGTAGACTACAGAAATTTCTTTGATCGATTTGTTTTCCTGATGGGTTTTAAAACAAAAAGGTTTTCTTGGCCTGTGAAACCTGTACTGTTGATACGCCTGTTTATTTGTTTTTACTTTCAGAGGGCAATGCTGCATGGGCACCAAGTAGAACTTCAACAGCTACCATCAGGTAAGTGATGCGTGATTTGTTTATATGAAAGAACATTTTGTAAATTTGAAGTTTTAAACTGAACCACATATAATGCCACTCATAAAAGCAGGTGGTAAGGGAACTGGTGAATAAAGCGGAGTCTGTACTATGTCACACGATGTGTATTTTGAATGCATTTTCCTAACAAAAAAGCGTGTTTCTTGTCAATTTAACAGTGTACCCTCGCTGGCTTTCTGTACCTTCAAAACAGGTTGACTGTGAATGTTCCAAAACCAAGCCTCAAAAGCAAGGAAGGAATTTTTGTAATAATTGATAACAAACTAAGTACCAAACACACACAACTGTCTGTCTGAACCATATGATGTGTATGTATGTTCTTTTTTCTTCTCATTCCTTTAGTCCGCACATATCCATGTTTTTCATATTTGAACCTTCAATGTTATACCAAGTAAAGCTTTTGACTTAACAGGTCATATCACTTCTGTAATCTGTCTTGGGTTATACAATACCCTTCCTTGTTTTTCCTTTTCTTCATTCCTTGCCTCGCGTCTGGACAGTGTGTTCATTCAGGTACAATGTATGAACAAGGGAATTTCCCCAAAATTGGAGTATGGCTACCTAAATGGCGGGGTAAAAATGGACATACACGTAAAAACCCACTGGTGCAGAAACACATGTGTACGTGGGAGTTTCAGCCCATGAATGCAGAAGAAGAAGAAGAACAAGGGAGTGTTTCAGGAGAATGTACAGTGGGGATAAATATGTACAAATCTGTTTCAATGTACTGTGCAATATTGGTTGCAGGTTACAAAACAGTGGAACTCACGGAGGAACAGAAGCAGCGCCGATTACAAAGAGCAAAAAAAAGACGACAGCAGGCACATGAAAAAAGGGAAAAGGACAAGGTTTGCATCCATTTTCAGTTCTTGTTTATTGCTGTTAAGTTCTATATTTGTTGGCTGTATTCTCCTTTGTCTTGTTTTTTTTTTACTCAATTCCATCTTTCCTTTCTTTCTTTCTTTCTTTATTTGGTGTTTAACGTCGTTTTCAACCACGAAGGTTATATTGCGACGGGGAAAGGGGGGAGATGGGATAGAGCCACTTGTCAATTGTTTCTTGTTCACAAAAGCACTAATCAAAAATTTGCTCCAGGGGCTTGCAACGTAGTACACAGGCATGAGACCAGCAAATGTTCAAAAAGTAGGAAACTAAGCCGGGGTCCAGGGGCCGCTCAGGCCCCTGGTGGGGTCCAGGGGCAACGCCCCGGTGGGGGGTTCAGGGGGGCTTTGCCCCCCTGACGGAAAATGAATTTTAGAATTATAAAGGCCATTTTGGGGCCTCTCCTGATAGCAAAAAAATAGATCATGCCTTTTTAAAAAGCTATAAAAACCACAAGAATAATATGTTTTAGCATTTTAAACAAAACATTTTGCTTCACATCCACAGGTGCCTGTAATCACATGATAATGACAATGTAGAAAACAAGAGGCGAAGCCTTCAAGGCTCACGTAAGAAATCGACAAACAGTAACACAAACTCAATCACTCCGTCACACATACACACACACAGTAAGCATAGGTGACACTGTGCAAGAAAGCGAGACACTATAGATCTAGATCTGTCTGTCTGCATGTAGCCTGTAACTTACAGGGACACGACTGCCAACTAGTCTCGGCTCGCTCAAAATGACAATGACCGAGACTTTCAGTACTTTGCGTGACGTCTAACTCTCTTACGCCATAATGTGACGTCTTCAAATGTTAAAGTTTCTACCACAGACATACACACGCACACACGCACAGACAGACAAAGTTACGATCGCATAGGCTACACTTATGTGAGCCAAAAAGCAATCAAGATAACTCATCAAAGCTGCTACAATGTCTGAACAGAGTGCACCTCCTCTCCCCCCCACCCCACCCCACACCCCCCCCCCCCCAAAAAAAAAAAGGTTCTGATCTATAAATCGGTTGTTTTGCCTTGAGTTGAGGTGTTAATTTTCCTTATTCAGGCCTACCAGCAACTGCGGGTCATCGGCTCAGCGCAGACAGGATGGAGGGAAAGAGAGAGAGAGAGAGAGAGACGTGCTTCCAAGAGCCCTCTGTGCTTCTTGCTTTCAATGTGACGAACCAACACCTTTTTTCCACCAAGTCCGTATTTCACCACGCAGTGGCCGTTGTCGCACCACGTGCACACGGCCTGACCGGGAATGGATATTTTGGCGATACTGTCGCCAATGAGCTGGCGCCTTTCTTTCTTGTTGATAGTGACAGTCACTTCTTCTGACAGCCAGTTGGCTTTTGTTTTTCACACTTTGGTCGTCGATCGTAAGAGCTTCCACAGCCGACAAAACAATATGGAATCCAGACGCCATGATGCTACATTGTTCACCTTCGGTGTTTGGAGATCGGGAGCCAATCAAAACAACCCACAAACCGCCATCGGTGAATAATTAAGCCTCGGCAATAATCGTCGGAGATCAACAGCCAATCAAACGCGACCCATGATACTGCTATGGGTTCACGCGAGTGCTGGGGTGCGAATGCACTGACTTCAGTCGCAGACAGCTTCAGCTGAACGGTTCATACCACCACCTATGGGTTCACGCGAGTGCTGGGGTGCGAATGCACTGACTTCAGACGCAGACAGCTTCAGCTGAACGGTTCACACCAACTCCCCCCACCCCCCTTTTTTCTCAACGAATTTGCATCTATCTCAAGAATGGTCTGTGAGCTAAGGAAAATATCGGAATTCCGATAAAAATCGGACCAGTCCCATGTCTGACAGTACAATGTATTACCTTACTGGGAGAATGCAAGTTTCCAGTACAAAGGACTTAACATTTCTTACATACTGCTTGACTAAAATCTTTACAAACATTGACTATATTCTATACAAGAAACACTTAACAAGGGTAAAAGGAGAAGCAGAATCTGTTAGTCGCCTCTTACGACATGCTGGGGAGCATCGGGTAAATTCTTCCCCCTAACCCGCGGGGGGTCCATCTTTCCTGTTTTGTTCTCATTTCCATCGTTTTAATACTTGAGCATGTATTCTGAGCATTTCATATGTTCAATTACTTGACAGGTTACCTTTTTTTAATGTACAAATTGCGATCATTGTTGCTTGCCTTGTGCATTCTTAGTTTATGTGTAATTTGGAGAGAAAGGGAGGGGGGTATCTAGTTTTTAAATGATTCATTTATCTTTTTATTGAGTTTGGTTGTTTATATGTTTTCCATCTGTATTACATGTACTATGGGATGGCCAGATTTAGTTTATTGATTGATTAATTCTGTTTTGCAGAAACAAACCATGGATAGACTCTTGAAGAAGCAGGAAACAAAGACCAAGGGATCAAAGGTAAAATGTTTAATAGATTACATAATGAAGTGCTCATGGGAATTGTAGATCCCAGCTTCATTTTTGTTTTTATGATAAAATTTAAAACCACATTGTAACAAGAGGCGAAGCCTTCAAGGCTCACGTAAGAAATCGACAAACAGTAACACAAACTCAATCACTCCGTCACACATACACACACACACAGTAAGCATAGCGGTGACACGTGCAAGAGTGCGAGACACTAGATCGTCTGTCTGTAGCCTACTTACGGGGACACGACTGCCAGATGGACAGATCGACACAGCGCTTTCGACAGCGCTTCCTCGCGCAGACACTGGAAACACGCTGTGCAGATTAACCTGTAGGAAATCTCCTTTGGTTTTTTCCTTATCTATTTTTCTGGAGCTACAAAACCGAACAATGTGAAATCGTCTTCTCCGAATCGGCGAACTGCAGCTCGGTGATAACTGTATCTATACCACAATCCTTCACGCGATCTGACCTAACCTTGACCCCTGACCTGGTCTACATACCACACACGACACAAACCAGTCAGCTGTTTTTACCCCCCCAAAACCCCCCACCACCCGTTTTCTTTGGATACACACTTTAACTACATACCTGCCGACGAAATGTTGATCATTGCTTCAATACTTTGAAGCTGTTGCTTGAATAATAACCAGGTAAAATTAGTATTTCGGTGTTCAGTCAAATGTTAAAGTTTCTACCACAGACATACATACATACGCACGCACGCACGCACGCACGCATGCACAGACAGACAAAGGTTAGCATCGCATAGGCTACACTTACGTGAGCCAAAAATTGGACATGGTTTGGGACATCACATCATCAAGGTATTTCATCATTTTTCATATGAAGACAGGGTAAGGGGTGTGAGAGAACATAAGCTTTGTTTTGTTATCAAATAACCAAAGGGAAATAATCGCTCTTTTATGCATACGACATGTGTAATGGAGTAAGCGAGAGTTGTACGGAACCTTTCTCCTGGCACCTGAGAGAATAACAAGCATTGAAATGAACAAGAGACTTTCATTTCGTTTTAGATTCTTTGTTTTGTTGTTAAATTATGCATTCATGATTCGATCTTCACTAGCTCAAGCAAATTTCTGTGAAAAAGGTGAAACTGTGTTGCAGTGTTACTAGAGGTACACAACCTTGAGAATATTTACAGGCATTGCCTGGAAGAACATATTGACATGCAGGGGTGTCGTTTGGGTCGGCCCTTCGGCCAATCGTCGATTTTTTTTTTACTTTGGCCGAAACTTTCATGTTCCTATCGGCCAAATGTCCGAAGAGTATTTGCCTAAATCGGCCAAAGTTTGTCCAGTTTTTTATATTGGTCAGGCTTTGATTGCTAAAACTGCTGCCGATGTACTTAGTCAACTGACTGACGTTTATTTCCTTCGCAAATACCAAAAACGAAACATCAATGTTTTGAACGGAAGCCAGTGCCAAAAAAATAGATGCCAGAGTGGTTTCCCAACAAGGGAAACCACACTCTCAGCGTTTGCGTTTGCCGGTTCGCGATAGTTTATCAATCAGTCAGTGCTTTCGATTTGGATTTGAACATCATGTCGCAACCAAAAAAGAAAAAAACTAAATTGGCCAAGGTTTGCTACCCTTCGCCAAGGTAAGTGATTCCGGACAAAATGACAGGAACGCCGCGAATGTGGACAGTGTCAGTGTGAGTGGTAGTAGTGTTGTCGAGTCGATCAAAGCAGATGACATAGCAGACGACAGTCACCGCGAATCGAAATCTGCTGAGCCAGAGAATGAAAAGCGTCCTCCAAATCGTGGTTTCCAAACAAAATGGCTCACCCTACACGATTTTTGAGTCACTTGAGAAAATGTGACTCTATGTAATCGGTCAGTGTTAGTCTGTCCGGCCGGCCGGCCGTCCGGCCGGCCGTCCGTAGACACCACCTTAACGTTGGACTTTTCTCGGAAACTATCAAAGCGATCGGGCTCATATTTTGTTTAGTCGTGACCTCCAATGACCTCTACACTTTAACGATGGTTTCGTTGACCTTTGACCTCTTTCAAGGTCACAGGTCAGCGTCAAAGGAAAAATTAGACATTTTATATCTTTGACAAACTTTTCTCGGAAACTATCAAAGCGATCGGGCTCATATTTTGTTTAGTCGTGACCTCCAATGACCTCTACACTTTAACGATGGTTTCGTTGACCTTTGACCTTTTTCAAGGTCACAGGTCAGCGTCAAAGGAAAAATTAGACATTTTATATCTTTGACAAAGTTCATCGGATGTGATTGAAACTTTGTAGGATTATTCTTTACATCAAAGTATTTACATCTGTAGCCTTTTACGAACGTTATCAGAAAAACAAGGGAGATAACTAGCCTTTTCTGTTCGGCAACACACAACTTAACGTTGGGCTTTTCTCGGAAACTATAAAAGTGACCGGGCTCAAATTTTATGTGAACGTGACTCATTGTGTTGTGAATAGCAATTTCTTCCTGTCCATCTGATGCCTCATATAATATTCAGAACTGCGAAAGTGACTCGATCGAGCGTTTGCTCTTCTTGTTTATTGGTGTTTTACCAGTCATGTTTCCCAAGGCTTGTCAAGATTAGCACAAGATTGGAAGAAATTTACTTTCAAGAAATTAAAGTTAAAGGTTTGAAAAAGTTTCAGAGAACTGGTGTCTGATGTAGTTAAATCAGCAAAGCTGATTGTTTCAGTTGCAGTATGCAACATATAATCCAGGGGCGGATTAGGGGGGTTGTTACCCCTCAAAAAAAATCCAAAAAAATCTGTCTGAATATATATATATTTTTTTCTGTCTGTAAAGCCGGGGGAAGAGTTAATTGTTTAATTGTCACAGTATGCGACATGTATTCCTTCTAACCATACTATATGATGTCGGGAGCAGATATCAGCATAGACCTATATTAGACCAGTGAAGATAAATTGCCATTATTTACATTTAAATACCAACGTTAAAAGAAATAATGAGTGGCTGCTGACACCAGTTGATCGTGTTTAAAATCAAGGATAAGCCACAAATTGTTTATAAAATAGCCAAAATTCTTCTGCTTCAGGGGGGCTTTACCCCCCAACGGGACCCTGGACCCCATGTTGTACCCCCCCCTCTGGCTTAACTGTTCCGCCCCTGTAATCTGTGTTCCTAAGATAATGATTGTATGTATTGGTGTTCCCCTCTTAAGTCTTGTGCTTCAATGTTGCGGTGACTTTGTATGAGCCAAAATAATGGCCGAAAATTTTCCAAGATGTCCTAAAGCTTTCTGACAGTTTCGGCCAAATGTCCCAACATGAAAATGTCTAGCAACGCCCCTGACATGTCAACAGTGTCAAATACCTTACCCCCACACTTGTCCATTAGCACCTATGGTATCATTTTAGTTGTCGCTCCTTTGGTTACAAGGCAATGCAAATCACATTTATTTTAAATAATCAACAATTTATGTTGGTTTTTGTATTAAAAATAAAAAGACTTGTTATTTATAAGGTACAAACGGGTTGAAAAGATTGAAAGACAGCAGTAAGAAAGTTATTGAATTTGATTTATTGCAGTTAAAAAAGAGGAGCAATGTGCCACGGGTGAGATACATGAGCACAGCCCATGGTGTATCCCTGTCTTTTCCACATGGCAATCTGTTCCCTATCACTCCCCAAGTTGCAGGGTAAGTATTACAGTAGAACCTCCCTTTTAAGACTCCCTCCTTTTTAGGACCTCTTCCCTTTTACCACTTTGTTATTTCAGATTTCCTGTTCATAACTTCTGCATATTTACCCCCATTTTAAGACTCCCTCCTTTTTAAGACCTGATTTTCTCAAAAATTTTGGAGGTCTTAAAAGGGGGGTTCCTCTGTATCTTAAGACCTTCCCAAGATATTTAGAAAATCAGAAATTTCAAATATAGATAGACTGCTAATGTTCCAAAATCAATAATCAACAAGTCGCGTAAGGCGAAATTACAACATTTAGTCAAGCTGTCAAACTCACAGAATGAAACTGAACGCACTGCTTTTTTCACCAAGACCACATAATACTCGCAAAGGCAGTGAAATCGACAAGCCATGCAGAATAGTGCGGTAGTGGTCGCGCTGAGCAGGATAACACGCTTTTCTGTATGTCTATTCTTTTTAGCTTACTGAGTTTGTTTTTAATCCAAACATATCATATCTATATGTTTTTGGAATCAGGGACCGACAAGGAATAAGATGAAATTGTTTTTAAATCGATTTAGGAAAATTAATTTCAATCATGATTTTTGAGTCACTTGAGAAAAAGTGACTCTATGTAATCGGTCAGTGTTAGTCTGTCCGGCCAGCCGGCCGGCCGGCCGGCCGGCCGTCCGTAGACACCACCTTAACGTTGGACTTTTCTCGGAAACTATCAAAGCGATCGGGCTCATATTTTGTTTAGTCGTGACCTCCAATGACCTCTACACTTTAACGATGGTTTCGTTGACCTTTGACCTTTTTCAAGGTCACAGGTCAGCGTCAAAGGAAAAATTAGACATTTTATATCTTTTCTCGGAAACTATCAAAGCGATCGGGCTCATATTTTGTTTAGTCGTGACCTCCAATGACCTCTACACTTTAACGATGGTTTCGTTGACCTTTGACCTTTTTCAAGGTCACAGGTCAGCGTCAAAGGAAAAATTAGACATTTTATATCTTTGACAAAGTTCATCGGATGTGATTGAAACTTTGTAGGATTATTCTTTACATCAAAGTATTTACATCTGTAGCCTTTTACGAACGTTATCAGAAAAACAAGGGAGATAACTAGCCTTTTCTGTTCGGCAACACACAACTTAACGTTGGGCTTTTCTCGGAAACTATAAAAGTGACCGGGCTCAAATTTTATGTGAACGTGACTCATTGTGTTGTGAATAGCAATTTCTTCCTGTCCATCTGATGCCTCATATAATATTCAGAACTGCGAAAGTGACTCGATCGAGCGTTTGCTCTTCTTGTTATATTTTTAATTTTCAGAGCTTGTTTGTAATCCAAATATAACATATGTATATGTTTTTGGAATCAGAAAATGACGAAGAATAAGATGAAATTATTTTTGGATCGTTTAATAAAAAAATAATTTTAATTACAAGTTTCCGATTTTTAATGACCAAACTCATTCATTGGTTTTTAAGCCACCAAGCTGAAATGCAATACCAAAGTCCGGCCTTTGTCGAAGATTGCTTTGCCAAAATTTCAATCAATTTGATTGAAAAATTAGGGTGTGACAGTGCCGCCTCAACTTTTACAAAAAGCCGGATATGACGTCATCAAAGGTATTTATAGAAAAAATGAAAAAAACGTCCGGGGATATCATTCCCAGGAACTCTCATGTAAAATTTCATAAAGATCGGTCCAGTAGTTTAGTCTGAATCGCTCTACACACACACACGCACAGACAGACAGACAGACAGACACACACACACACACACACACACACACACACACACACACACACACACCACGACCCTCGTCTCGATTTTTATTTATTTATTTATTAAGGAGATTTCTATAGCGCATAACTAAAAGCACTATGCACTTTACAATATACGATTCCCCCTCTATATGTTAAAACATTTAGTCAAAACTTGACTAAATGTAAAAAACAAGAATGTTAGGGTATTGGAACGTTTTGATTTTAACAAAGCAAGACGAGACAAGATGTTCACATGAAAGGCGTTCACGCAGTAGTCTTATTTTGTTAAAATTAAAACGTTCCAATACTTGACCATTCTTTTTTTTTTATTAAAAGAAAATCAGATCTTAAACGGGTAAGAGTCTTAAAACAAAAGTAAATATAAGGAGGTTGTGATCGAACAGACATTTGGAAAAAAACGGTCTTGAATGGGAGAGGGGCCTCAAAAAGGGACATTCCACTGTATTTCATTTGATTTTAAGGTGTGTGAATGATCTCAGGAAGAGCAATGTTGTAACAGATTTTTTGTCCTTTGAATAATGCTTAACCTTCACCGGGCTTCCTGGGTAGTTGAAGACGCCGAGTCTCAGAGTCTATAAATGTATCTTAGAAACTGGAGTTTTTGATTGAGACTTCATGTAATCTTCAAGCGCCATAGAACCTTCCTGTCAACCTCTTTTCAAAGGATAATCTGTGTAATGAATGATGAAATGATTTGAACTACACAGTTCGGATGTTGTGGGTCGACCCATATGAAACTAAAGAAGGAAGTTCACAGTGTTTATCCTTATTTGGATGGCGTGGGTTGTGTATGACCCATACTCTGCAAAGAGGCGACAGAAAGTTAAGAAAGTTTATCCCTATTCGGATGGCGTGGGACGTATACAACCCATACTTTTTACATCAAATCCTTCTTTGGAAAGTATGGGTCGTACACAAACCACATCATGTGGACTGTGTAATCCAAAGCGTGATCCTGTGAAGGTTGGAAAATTCAGCAGTGGAAGGTGTAGCATGTGCACACTGAATCAAAACCTCATATTTTATCAACAGTTCTTTTTGCTTTCTCATAAAGTCATCTAAAAAACATCAACACACAAAGCAATGTTACTGCTATGCATGACAGGACAAATGCTATCAGTAACAAATCAAATGTACTTATCTGACTGTCACATCCTAGCTGACAGCAGAAATTGAGAAAAATCTGCTCAAAAGCAGCAGCATCAGTTTGTGTCTTACCAGTGTTTGTTTCATGTGCCCTTGACCAAGCTGGTAAAAAAGTTCGATCAGTTTCCATATGAAAATCTGAATTTATGGGTTTCGCAAAGGGACTTCCATCCCGTTTTAAAAATGAAAGAATTTGTCTCATACATCATTTCATTTTCACAGGCCCCCCAAACCAGTGGTGATGTGTGGAGTGAAAGGCTGCAACAACCCCAAGAAATACGCTTGCTCCAAGACCCAAGTTCCGCTTTGCAGTCTGCAATGCTACAAGAAAAATCAGGCTCTGTCAAAGAATTCTGGAACTTTACCTGTGGTGACAACATGAGTATATATTATAAGATTTGATTTCAATCATGCCGCGTTCCTGTTCGAAAGACATTCAGGTTAATAGGATTCTGCCTTGCTTAATGACTCGCCATTGGTGCAAGTATAAATATTAGTTGTTGTTTTGGTAGGTATGCTTTGTTTTAATGGGTGTTTTTTGTTGACAAACTCATGTCAAAAAAAGAACTTACAACCCCTTGCAGAGTAGCATTCACAAAGTTGAAACAAATTTGTTACAAATCAGTTACACAATTTATTCTATTTTTCACTGCTCTTTTGTATTTTGTCAAATTGGCAACTTTAGAGTCTAATTGTTGAATAAAGGGAAACACATAATGATGGATACATAATGTCAAGGCCTGTTCATTTGTCATCAACAAACAGAAAATGAAACCACTTCTGATATGATGCTATTCACACAATTGCTTTATGAACTGTTGTAGCAGACGGGTGTTTGTTAAGGCGGTCCTTGACTGAGCCTGAGGTCGACTTTGCGAAGACTTCGCAAAATCTATTTACCAAAAACTCAGTGCGAAAGCTCCATGCGGCCACCTTCGGGAAGCATACTTCGCGTAGTCGACTTCGCCCAATTAAGTGTTTCTTGTATGAAATAAAGTCAATTTTTGTAAAGATTTTAGTCAAGCAGTATGTAAGAAATGTTAAGTCCTTTGTACTGGAAACTTGCATTCTCCCAGTAAGGTCATATATTGTACTACGTTGCAAGCCCCTGGAGCAAATTTTTGATTACCCGGTAGTGCTTTTGTGAACAAGAAACAATTGACAAGTGGCTCTATCCCATCTCCCCCCCTTTCCCCGTCACGATATAACCTTCGTGGTTGAAAACGACGTCAAACATCAAATAAAGAAAGAAAGAACCAATTGACAGGCTTTAGCGCAAGAAACAAAACATGGCATGTATTTGGATAAGCTACAGTATTGTTTTTTGCTACATGTAGCTGCCAGTGTGTTCATTGACATAAAGAACACGGAAAGAGAGAGTGTGTGTCTGTGTATGTGTGAGAGAGAGAGAAAGAAAAAGAGAGAGAGATGTTCAGAAAATCTGTCGACTGAAAAGCCACTGCTTCATTATGTTTTATCTTGTTTGTCTAATGGTTGCGGATGAAAGAGAGAAAGTTTAAAGACTATCAATAAAACAACTGTGCAGATTGCTTGCTTCAAGTATCTTTCAAGCGTTTTTGACTTGAGATTTTGTGTGTGTGCGTGTGTGTGTGTGTGTGTGTGTGAGAGAGGGAATGGTAGAGAAATATTTCAGAGAGTGGTAGAAATAGAATCTGTTTGCATGAGTTTATTGTCATTCTTTTTAACAGTTCCTTTTTTTAAATTTTTTATAAGGATCCCTTTGAATCCAGTTTTTACAATTGAAAAAAAAAAATCAACAAACAACAAAAAACATACAGAAGGTAGCATAACAAACAGAAAAAATAAATTAAAAAATACAATGAAAAGCGGTCTGGTGATACATCATTATTATAGTTTGATGAAATTATTGTGTGCATGATGATTTATTTATTTATTTCTAAAGCATTTTTTCTTATTGTCGTATAATTAGGTCTAGTACGATATTTTCGAATGTATCAGAGAACATATAAGCAATCCATCATTTATTCATTTTGTTACTTTTTTAGCGCAATATTTTCCTTACAAGATAAAAATAAGTTTATAATGAGCGAGTTTTAGCGTCAACTAAGGTGACTCGAGTCGAACCGGAGGTCGCAAAAACTCGGTCCGGTACGACTGGAGTGACGTCACCGGTTAACCAACTTTCAACCTTGCTTCCTGCGTAGGGTCTCTCCAGTTCCAAGATGGCTGCCAAGGCGAGGTGAGAAACTTCTGCAAATATTTTTTGACAAAGTTACGGATTGTGAGAAGACATTTGTTGTAAATCACTTAGCCTTTCAAAAATTAAGGATACTGGGTTGGATACTGTCTTGGTTTTAATGCATTTTATTTTAGCAGTGATGTTTATTTTGGGAAGAAATGAGGTCAACAGGAGTTTGGGTGCGATTTCGGCTCAAATGTACTTTAGCGCCCTGAACTTTTACCCGGCTGTTTTGCGCTCGATTTTCACGCTCACTTCTTCATTGACGTTCGAATCGATAGTTCGATGTTTTGGCATTACATTCACATCAACAATAAAACAGTACTGCTTGTTCATCATCGTCGTCCATCAACTCTCCACAACAGTAAATCCGTAACGCGCTTGTCGCCATCTTGTTGCAAGGGACGCGACTGGACACAACCCAACAGCGTTTCCGCGAAGAAAAAAACCAGACATGCGCAGTGACCCTACCGTAGCTCAACCCTGTTCCTCGCGAAAACTCGCTCAATCTCAGCACAGACCCCAGTTACGTCCCTTCAACAAGCACCTGTCCGCGCATGTCGGAACTTGAAACCCTCCACTTCCGTATACACTGGAGACGCGACAACAATATGGTGGAACTGGAACAGCAGTGAAAAAGCATGAGTTGAATATGTCGCGCTCCGACGAACAGCAGGAATAAGGTGAACGAACTCCAGACTTGAGACATGCATAAAGCAAGGCTAAAACTGTTTAACCGTAGTCCAGACAAATAGATTCTGCAATTATGGGGTGCGGTAGCAGCTCTCAAAGTGATGCGCAAGAACCTGTTGTTTCAAAACAAAGCAACGCCAACGGCATTGCGAATGGGGAAGCGAAAAAAGAACAACAGAGAAATGGCAGTGTTTCGATTGAGCGGAGAAAGAGTAGTAGCGGCACTTTAAACAATAATACAACGAAGGGGGGATCGGCGAAACGAAGGACATTGCCTGTGGAGGAGGAAGAAGAGGAGAAGGAAGAAGAGCTGAAAATATCTGTGAGTTACATACTGTGTGTGTGTGTGTGCACAGTGTGTGTGTCTGTCTGTCTGTCTGTCTGTGTCTGTCTGTCTGTCTGTCAATCAATCAATCAATTAATCGAAACAAACACCCGGGCAACACACAGACATGGGTGTTTTTTCCCACAATGTTTCTTCAACCAAATTGGTTATGCAGGACTGCACAGACATGTGCACTATAACTCAATTATTGCAAAAATACGCACATGTGGTTAATGGTGCAGAGAGGGCTGAGTATCAAGTACAGTGCACATTTCTGTGTGCAATCCTGTGATGAAAAAAGTTTATTTTCCTGTAGCCCTATACCCGTACTCTTATTAAAATCACAGGGATTAATCGGATGCAAAATTACGGGGATTCTATTAATCTACTGTTTATATCAAAGGGCACATTGTGTTCGAAATATTACACCCGAACTGAAAAAATACCCCCAAAAAGAAACAATACTTGTGTGTTTTATTTTTAAAGTTAAATAAAAATGTATCGCAAATGCAATGCAGCTTTTGCATAGGCTTGTTGAACAATGAAATGTTTATGCAAACATTTTTGAGAAGCAAAACTTTCAGTTTTTATTTAAAACTGTAAAAATCACTATACATGTGTACATTACCATCATGTACTTTACAGACAAAGAAAGAGGTGGAAACATTTATTTATACATTTTTAAGAAGCAAAACTTTCAGTTTAAAACTGTCAACATCACTGTGTTTACATTACCATCATCTTATTTACAGACAAAGAAAGAGATGAAATATTTTATCATATATTTATAAAGAAGCAAAACTTTCAGTTTACAACTGTCAAAATCACTGATGCGTGCATTACCATCATGTGCTTTGCAGACAAAGAAAGAAGTGGAAGAGCTGCTGTCCCAGTTGGAAGAGGAGGAGCTGTTCTGTGATCCGGACTTCCCCCCTGGTTACACTGCTCTCTTCAGCTCACCGGGTCAGAGTGACCTCAATGTCACCTGGCTAAGACCTCAGGTTTGTCTCTTATTTAAATCAGTACAAAATATATACATACACAGTTCAGTAGAACCTCCCTTTTAAGATCTTCAAAATCTGATAAAATCAGGTCTTAAAAAGGACATCTTAAAATGGGGTTACAGAGGTTATGGGAAAAAAATCTTACAAAACAGCATTTTGCACACGATAAGGAACCCAAGTTCATAGCAAAAGTCTCAGGGCTTGGAAAGATGAATAATGCATGCAGGAAAACGAAGAAAAAAATGGGGAGCATTTGTATGGCAGCTCACTTTCCCCAATGAGAAAGCAGCCCGAATTTTCCTGAAGATAACCTCACATGATATGAAATCTTTTCCTTATCTTATCCTCCTTATTAGCTAACTGGAAATTTGTGTGTGTCTGTTTGTCTATCAGTGTGTGTGTGTGTGTGTGCATGTGTGTGTGTTCTTCAATCGATCTGTCTATCTGTGTCTGTGTGCATGTAAGTTGATTAGCAGTTAGCTGCTTGGTCAACTTATATATGTTTCAAAAATCATGAGTTTGGTTTTCGAGAGAGGTAGAGTAGCACTAGGGATTTTGTTTTCATTGTGCATGCACATGGGATTTCATGCTGTTGCTTTTTTTCTTGTAGGAGCTTCTGGAGGAAGGCCAGATCCCTGAATTGATGGTCGATGGAGTAACGCGTGACGACATCAAGCAGGGAATTCTGGGAGACTGCTGGTTCCTGTCAGCCTGCGCCGCTGTGTCACAACACGAAACCTCAATGAAAAAAGTTTGTTGTGTTCTTTTATGTGAGAGTATTTTTGGTTGGTGTGTGAAAGAGAAAAGGAAAACATCTGTAACATGGTAGCTTAACCTTATTTTGAAGCTTTTGATTTTGATTTTGATTGCCTTAATTGCTTGTGTATTCCCTGTAAGCGGCTGAACATTTTGTCAGATAAGTTTTGTCTGATTAGTGTCTGTCTGTGCACTTACAAGACCGCTGGGTCGATATATCTGTGAACGTAGCGTTTTGTTTTGTCAATAATTAAACGTTCCAACAAAATATCTTTGTTTATTTATTCTTTCTTATTTTGAACCATTCTTGTCTCCAGAGGCATTTTTGTTGGTTTATTTAATAAGACAAGAAAATCTTTTGTGTGATGGCATACTGATCTTCAGGGCTATCAGAACAGGAAATACGAAGTCATAATAGGAAGACATTTTTGAATAGACAACTTTGATGAAAAGAATAAATAAGTGAAATGAGGATGGAAACAAAAAGGGATTGTGTAAGATGAGATAGATTAAAATGATGGTGAACTTTTTTTGCGACAGTGAGAAAAATCAAACCTGTAAATTTAAGAAGCAATTCCTCAGCGTTGAAAGAAACGTGTCAACAGAACTCATGAATTTTCTTTACAAATGAGCTCATTTCAAATTCTTTTTTTCTTCTTTTTTTCAACAGGTTTTACCGCCAAACCAGCAACTCTCAGGGCCCAAGTACAAAGGTGTCGTCTGCTTTAACTTCTGGCGATTCGGTCGCTGGCAGTCTGTCTACATCGATGATCGTCTCCCTTGCGTGGAAGGTCAACTGATTTACGGTCACAGCGAAGAGCCCAGGGAATTCTGGGTTCCTCTCATCGAAAAAGCCTATGCAAAGTAGGTTGACATTTTGTTGGATTGTTGCGGTATGAATTGAAAAAGAGATGAAGAGTTTTTAAGCGAAAGCAGAGAAAAGAATGAAGAAAAGTGTTGCTGCGTGTCCATTTTTCCCTTGAGGCCATGATGACTTCTGTGTTATGTGCAAGTATTTGTATCTTTGTCTGTCTGTCTGTCTGTCTGTCTATCTCTCTCTCTCTGTCTGTCTGTCTGTCTCTCTCTCTCTCTCTCTCTCTCTCTCTCTCTCTCTCTCTCTCTCTCTCTCTGTCTCTCTCTGTCTCTCCCCCCCTTTATATTCAACATTTATGTGAACTTTTTGCAGATGATACCACAATTCACTCCAGTAACAAAAATTTAACTCGCTTATCAGAATCCCTCCAAGGAAGTCTAAACCAGCTGACAGAATGGACTGACCTAAATCACATGTCTCTTAACCCAAAGAAAACCAAATATATGATAATTACAACTAGACAAAAACGACAGAATTTTACCTCAACTGGTCCCGATTTAATGATTGACGGCAATATAGTGGAAAAAGTCGACCATCACAAAGTTCTAGGTGTCCACATCGATAACAACCTGTCTTGGTCAACTCACATTGAACAACTTAGTAAATTAGTGTCAAAGAAAGTGTACCTCTTATCTAGAATTAAACACTTCCTTAATTGTCAAGCCAGGAAGTTATTTTTCACTGCTCATATTCAGTCTCTTATTGATTACGCATCCACTCTATGGGACTCTGCAAGTAATAATTCCCTAAAGCTACTCAGCAGATTACACAAAAGAGCGCTAAAAGTAGTATTACTCAAACAGACTACTCTCACCGACTCAGACTACATCAACATAGGGGTCCTACCTCTGAAGTCAAGAATGAATTACAACAAAGGAATAATGATGCATAAAATTATGACAGAAAATGCACCCGAAACCATTTGCTCAAAGTTCTCTTTGAAGAATTCGCACCACTTTATAAAACTAAACACTCCTCTTCCTAGGATAGACCTATTTAAATCAAGTCTTGTTTATTCAGGAAGCAGCCTCTGGAACGCTCTTCCGGACGCCCTGCGGCAATCCACCAACACAGATTCTTTTAGAACGAAATATTCTTTCCATTTAATGAACTCTATGAACAAATAAACTTGATTGGTATGTTTTCTTTGTATACAGTTGTTCATTATCGGAATTATGGTTTATTGTGACAAAATCACGAAGATTTGGCTCTGTAATACATTGTTTTGCTGAGCTAATGTATTGTTGGGTTACTTTCCGTTTATCTTCATTGCTTTACACCCAATTTTGAACACTACCTTATGATCTACAATGCTTCTACATAATGCGCTTCATGTACATAAACTTATATGTTCTACCATTAATGTTTTTATGTAACCTTTTTTTTCCCTAGTCATAGTTATAGTAAAATAGTTTAGTCCCTCTTTAGGGCGAGGGCCAGATGCAAAAAAGCATATCTATGCTTATTCTTGTCACCCTCGAAAAATAAAGATTTGTCATTGTCATTGTCATTGTCATTGTCTCTCTCTCTCTCTCTCTCTCTCTCTCTCTCTCTCTCTCTCTCTCTCACACCATATGTTTGTGTACATCTGTCTGCGTGTGTTGTTGATACCCACTTTTCTCATTTTCAAATACTAGGTCTTCAAACTTTTGAGGAGAATCTAGCAGTTAGAAGATTGAACTAACAGCTATAATGCTGATATATTTTATTTGTCATTTTCAGACTTCATGGCAGCTACGAAGCGATAGAAGGTGGGATCACAATGGATGCTATGGTTGACTTGACAGGAGGTTTAGCGGAGCGTTATGACGTGAACGAGTACGATCCCAGCATCTACCAACTGATCTCCAGAGCTCACAAGTCTGGTGCCTTTGTCACTTGTGCCAAAAAGGTACGAGATTTGTTCAGAACAGGGCAAAACATCATTCAATAGTATAGTAGTGAAGAAACGCCAAGCAGGAGCCAACAACAAGAATGGAAATAATGAGAGTTCCTATCTCAGTTTATCGGGTGAAACAGTCTCAATAACAGAAGCAAAACCAACTGAATTGTGTTGATGCATGCCAGGACAGGTATGTGTTTTAAGAAAAGATTTGTTTGATTGAGGTTTGTTTTCCTTCTTTATTCCCCCGTCTGCTTCTTTACCTCTGTAAACTTGTAGGGGTAGTGATTTTTCAATATATACCCAGCAACGAAACAAATAACTAGCCAGCAACAGCCTGAATCCTCTATAGCTCATGGGTTGAGAAGCTGTTCTTTGTGGGCACTACTTTTGTGACTGAAATGTTTTTAACGCTGTAATGACTAATGTACGAAATATACATCTCTGGAGCAAACATACTCAGTTCGCGGTGACGAAAGAGCTCGCTGAAGCTCGCATTTTTCATGATCTGCTAACTTGGACCATTATTTTTAATATTCACTGAGACTCAGCATGTAACCTCTACTTATCAGCCTGTCACTCTCACTTTTACTTCTTTTTTTGAGGGGGGGGGGGGGAGTGGGAGGGGGGATCCCGGGATGGGAGCTGATAGGTGGGTTGCATCTGTAGAATAATATATTTACTCTCAATTGTGCAGAGGAAGAGACAGAGAAGATCACTTTAAAGACTACAATTTAAGATCAGATTTACATGCATTTATTTTAGATAAGTCTTTTTTTCTCAAGATTTAAAAAAACCAAAAGTTGTTGCTGAACAGGGACATTTGCTTACTGATTGGAGATTTGGTTATAAATCAAATTTACAATTTTGTTACACAAACAGGGAGACTGGAGGAACAGTATGAAAGCTGAAGCCAATGGCTTGGTACCTGGACATGCCTACACAGTCACCGATGTCACCAAGGTTTGTTACTTGTGCTCTTAGTCTAGCCATATATGTTTTCAATTTAATGCAGTCCAAATAACCTCTTTCTGTGGGCTGAGGAAGTTCCCCAGATGAATTATTAACCTCTCTGTCAGGAGAGAGATAGAAAATTCTGTATTGACTATGACAGTTCTTTATTTTAGGGGGGTAGTAGAATAAGCAGTGATCTGCTTTTTTACATCTGGCCCTCACCCTAAAGAGGAACTAATCTACTAGGAGAGAGAGAGAGAGAGTTCAAGTAACAAAATCTTCAGAAATAGTTAAAAACCAGTGCATGCTTCCCCTCTTTTTCCTCATGACTTATGATTTGTCATAGCTTTTTTTTAACTGGAAATGCTGTGTTTATTTTACTCAGTCTTTTTGTGTAAATGTTAATTTGTTGTGTTTTTCAGATCAAACATGAGATGGGAGAGGAGAAGTTAGTACGACTACGCAACCCTTGGGGGGATGCTACAGAATGGAGGGGTTCTTGGAGTGACAAGTGAGTCTTTTTCTACAGGTGTGATTTTCATGCAGTGTAACAAGTTTAAAAGTGAAATCTTGAAAGGGAGATGGAATAAAAGGAGACAAAGAAAGATAGTGACAATGACAATGGCAATTCTTTATTTAACGAGGGTAATAGATTAAGCAGTGGTCTGCTTTTTTACATCCAGCCCTCGCCCTAAAGAGGGACTAACTAAAAATTAAAATGCTGCAATTTACTATCAGTATAAGTATCAATGCTTTTAATTTGTCATTGTAAATCTGTGTTTGCCTGAATAAAAAAACTGTTGAAGAAAAAAAATAAAAATAAAAAAATAAAAATAATGATAAATGATAAAACAGAAATGACAAATTCTACATGAGAGAGGGAGGTGAGTGGGGGGAGGGGAGGAGAGAGAGAGATAAGGAAAAGAATGCCCAATGCTGACCGATGCTTTCCTTTATTCTCAGTGACGTCAACTGGCAGTGGGTGGACGAAGCCACGAAGCGTAAGATCCAGGTGGAGTCGCGTGACGACGGGGAGTTCTGGATGTCCTTCAAGGACTTCTGTCGCCACTTCCAGGAGGTCACCATCTGTCTGCTGGGACCGGACTTTGACGGGGATGGTGTGCTGGATACTGTCGGTGAGTTCTGTCAAGCGCACGATACAGTGGAACCCCGTTTTTCTTCTTCACGATACAGTGGAACCCCGTTTTTCTTCTTCACGATACAGTGGAACCCCGTTTTTCTTCTTCACGATACAGTGGAACCCCGTTTTTCTTCTTCACGATACAGTGGAACCCCGCTTTTCTTCTTCACGATACAGTGGAACCCCGCTTTTCTTCTTCACGATACAGTGGAACCCCGCTTTTCTTCTTCACGATACAGTGGAACCCCGCTTTTCTTCTTCACGATACAGTGGAACCCCGCTTTTCTTCTTCACGATACAGTGGAACCCCGCTGTTCTTCTTCACGATACAGTGGAACCCCGCTTTTCTTCTTCACGATACAGTGGAACCCCGTTTTTCTTCTTCACGATACAGTGGAACCCCGCTGTTCTTCTTCACGATACAGTGGAACCCCGCTTTTCTTCTTCACGATACAGTGGAACCCCGCTTTTCTTCTTCACGATACAGTGGAACCCCGCTGTTCTTCTTCACGATACAGTGGAACCCCGCTTTTCTTCTTCACGATACAGTGGAACCCCGCTTTTCTTCTTCACGATACAGTGGAACCCCGTTTTTCTTCTTCACGATACAGTGGAACCCCGCTTTTCTTCTTCACGATACAGTGGAACCCCGCTTTTCTTCTTCTTCTGCATTCATGGGCTCAAACTCTCTTGTACACGTGTTTTTTGCACGAGTAGATTTTTACGTGTATGACTTTTTACTCTGCCATTTAGGCAGCCATACGCCGTTTTTGGGAGAGAAAAAAAAAGAACCCCGTTTTTAAGACCTCCTTCTTTTTCAGACAGTCTTTTTTCAGAATTTTTTTGTATAACCTCTGTATATTTACTCCCATTGTAAGACTCCCTCTCTGTTAAGAGACCTGATTTTCTCAGATTATTTGAGGTCTTCTTCTTCTTCGTACGTGGGCTGAAACTCCCACGTACACTCGTGTTTTTTGCACGAGTGGAATTTTACGTGTATGACCGTTTTTTACCCCGCCATTTAGGCAGCCATACGCCGTTTTCGGAGGAAGCATGGTGGGTATTTTCGTGTTTCCATAACCCACCGAACTCTGACATGGATTACAGGATCTTTTTCGTGCACACTTGGTCTTGTGCTTGCGTGTACACACGAGGGTGTTCGGACACCGAGGAGAGTCTGCACACAAAGTTGACTCTGAGAAATAAATCTCTCGCCGAACGTGGGGACGAACTCACGCTGACAGCGGCCAACTGGATACAAATCCAGTGCGCTACCGACTGAGCTACATCCCCGCCCACACCTCTCTGTTAAGAGATCTGATTTTCTCAGATTATTTGAGGTCTTGATAGGTGGGTTCCTCTGTACTACAAGCATCCAGCATTATGTTTATGCAGGGGGATCGCCAATATGAAAGAAACAGCTGCTGGTTTTGTTTTCATTTACATGTATCATGTTTTGTCTACTTTGGTTCTGTGTGCTGTTCTGACCTTTTTTTCTGAGGAATTTTGGTGGCCTCCTCTCCTGCAGATATGATAGATCTAGATGGTAAGCTACAGTGCGGCTGAACAAAGCAAAGAATTCCAATTTCATCACATGAATTAGATATGTAACTAACTGTAAGACCCACTGATCTAGATTGACAAAAAATGATCCCCTTATATTGAAAAAATACAGCATTAGGTAGATTTTATGACATGTAAGGGAATGAAATTTTGCTTAAACCATGCATTTCTTGGATTCCAGGACACATGGAGACTGTTCGAGGGGGGTGGGCAGCAGGTGTATCAGCAGGTGGATCTCGGAACAACCTTGACCTCTTCGCCACCAACCCACAATTCTTGCTCACTTTGCATGAGGCTGGTCAGTTGTTCGTTAGTCATTCTTTTAACACATGTTTTTTAACCTTCTATTTATATATTTTGTTTAGCTTTTCACACTCTTTTCATTGCAAATAACAAATGCTATGTGACAGCAAATTAAAAAATTTGTGTTTTTTCTGGTCAAACGAAAAAGTTGTGTGAAATAATTATAAAAATGCAACCAGCAAATGTCTGTGACTGCATGTTAGAATCTGAAATTAAAGTTGCCCTTTTTTTGCTGTACCTATTCTTGTTTGCTGTTGCTGCTACTTTTAGTTTTTAGCTGTGAAAATATTTTATTTTATTTCAGAAGGAACAATGTCTTTAGGTGTTTTCTATAACAGTTTACGTTTACGTTTCTTTCTATGATATTTGATGATCAGAGTCTCTGATAGTACAGTGGAACCCCTCTTGTGAGACCACCAAAGTTCTTAGAAAATCAGGTCTAAAAATTAAGAGATTCTTAAAATGGAGGTAAATTTACAGAGGTTATGAACAGAAAGTCTGAAAACGCCAGATCTTAAAAGGAGGAAGTCTTGACTCCTTGGTCTCACAAAGGGGGTCAATTCCACTTGACAAATGTTTTGTCTGTTAGAACTGTCGTGATAATGCAGGTTATGACAGTTTTGGTTCTTCTCTGAACAGATGAGTTCAACATAGACACAGATGATGCAGAATGTGAAGGAAAGTGCAACATAGTTATCTCCCTTATGCAAGATCTCGAGCAGACGTCACGGCGCATCAAGCCTAAAAGTCTGCAGATTGGCTTTGCCATTTATAAGGTAAACTCTCTGTTTGCTGCTCATGACCCTTTTTGATGATAAAAGAAACATAAATGGTATGTTATCGGAACGTTTAATTATTGATAAAACAAAATGTTACATTTACAAGTACGTTGACCCAGTGGTCTTGAAGTAGACAAACAGACAAACATTTAGGATAGGAATAATGAACTGATCTCAAAATCGTCTACGTAACTTGTACTTGTAAATGTATCGTTTTGTTTTGTTGATAATTAAACGCTGCAATAACTTACCATTCTTGTTTTTTTATTCTGAATTTTGGAATGTTAGCAGTCTGGATTTGGATTCTTTTTGATGATGAAAATGTTGGGCAGTAAGTGCTCCTGCCGGAGTTGTGATTGTAGGCTCCAACTACAAGGTTTTGTAAGTGATGGAGGGAAAGGCGCATTGTTGATCAATTCGGTGAGTGAGTGTATGTGTCCGTATGCGTGTCTCTCACGGCAGAGTGTGGCCACATGACAAAGTTGAAGCTTCTCTCAGTGTGCTAGCTAGGCATCTGAATGTTGTTCTTTCACTTGTTCCCTGTGGCCAGAATATTGTTTCTTTTTTGCCCAGAAGCATTCATCTTCTTCTTCTTCTTCTTCTGTGTTCGTGGGCTGAAACTCCCCCGTACACTCGTGTGGTTTTTTTTGCACGAGTGGAATTTTACGTGTGTGATCGTTTTTACCCCGCCATTAAGGCAGCCATACGCCGCTTTCGGAGGAAGCATGCTGGATATTTTCGTGTTTCTATAACCCACCGAACTCTGACATGGATTACAGGATCTTTTCCGTGCGCACTTGGTCTTGTGCTTGCGTGTACACACGAAGGGGGATAAGCCACTAGCAGGTCTGCACATAAGTTGACCTGGGAGATCGGAAAAATCTCCACACTTAACCCACCAGGCAGCCGCGACCGGCATTCGAACCCTCGACCTTCCGATTAAGAGGCCGACGTCTTACCACCCCGCCACAGCGCCCAAGCATTCATCTAAAAGGATATGGTATCCCCTCATATAAAAGAATGCAGCTACTTCAGATTGAATTTCTTTTTATTACATTTAGTCAAGTTTTGATTTCATTTCAGTTCATTAACTTTAGTATCCCATTGCTGTGAAATTGGGGTCTCAATCCTCCCAGTGGAAAGCTAGCAGCAACAACCCAGGTGTGTGCATGTTTTGGTGTAATCAGCCACTTGCAATTATAGAATGACCGAAGTCTTTTACATGCCACTGTAGTGACATGGGGTTGGGACATGGAAACCGTCTCTGAGTCTGCACGTAAAGTTGCCCCGTGTCCGTCCCAGCCTGGATTCGAACCTGTGACCTTAGAATCACGAGTATAGTGCTCGACCAACTGAGCTTCCCTTTCCCCGATTTTATTGTTGATTTCCATTTTCACGATAAATAGATATTTATTTTTGATATTGCTTTGAAGAAGAAAAAGCAATGATTTCCACCAACTTTGTTTTTCATTAAGCTTGATCATTTTATGCCAGACTGACACGCCGAACAGCAAGCTGCCAGCGAGACACTTCCGCTACACGCCTGACTGTGGGAAGAATGGCGTCTACATCAACTTCCGTGAAGTCAGCGGTCGCTTTGAGTTGGATCCTGGGATTTATGTCATCATTCCATCCACCTTCAAACCCGACAGCGAGGCGTCTTTCATGCTGCGAGTGTTTGGAGAGAAACAGTTTAGTCTTACTGGGTGAGTTAATTGTTAGTTGTTCTCTTTGTATTTGACTTAAGATGATTAGCTGTACGGTATAAATGTGTACAAAGTACAATTTTCCATGTTTTATCTGATTTATGCAGACTTTTAGAAATGATATATACTGATGAGACATATAGAAATTTTTGACTAGCTGAAAATATAAATTGTAGATAGTATGTAAGTTTTGAAGGAAAATGGCATTCAAAAATCTTGTATGATTTAGAATCTCAGCTGAAATTGGACTTTGGAATTTATAGATTCTGAATAATATCTTTGGCCAGGAGGTCAGGGGAAATTTACAATTTATGTCTTCTGGTTTTTTTCTAATTTTTCTCTTCTGATGAATAGATCTCTTCTTTTTATTGTGTTATGAGTTTTTTTACTCTAAAAATTACATTATTCTGTTTCAGACCCATTCCCACTTGAAGTATTGTTAGTCAACCGCAAATCATCCTTAAAACCAAGCTACCAGGACATCCATCTGCTGCTTAAAACTCTGGTGCCTGGACATCAAGAGGGCTCATTTTACACGACCACATTCCGCACAACTGCGTGGTTCTGTTCTGTTTGTTGATGTGTGGGACTTGATCCCTGTCTGGCAAACTTGAAGTGGAAGTGACATACCAAATGATATGCCTTTGTTGTCATTACCATCCTGAAGAAATGTGCAACAGGCTGATGAAATATTGATGAACAATATTCCAAATCTGGTTTCTGTTGTGTTTTCTTTTTGTGTGAAAATGACCTGTAAAATCCTTGGCAGATTCTATGACGGCTTACTAGTGCCAAAACCTGGGGTTACCCATTATTGCGTCATAATTACTAATTAACGCTGTCAGTTACTGTTTCCACTTGTTAGTTACTCATTTTCATGGGATAATTAGTAATTTTCACGGGAAAATGACTAATTTTTAGTTTTGGCACTAGCAATCCGTCAAGAAGTGAACCATAACTAAAAATTAGTAATTATAACAGGTGAAAGTTAGTAATTTTCCCGGGAAAATTAGTAATTAACACGTGAAAATGGTAATTATCAAGGGAAAATTAGTAATTTTCCCTTGATAATTACAATTATGAGGTTTTGGCACTAGTAAGCCCTATGACGGCTTACTAGTGCCTAAACCTGGGGTTACCCATTATCACGTGATAATTACTAATTAACGCTGTCAGTTACTGTTTTCACCTGTTAGTTACTCATTTTCACGGGAAAATTACTAATTTTTAGTTTTGGCACTAGCAATCCGTCAGGAAGTGAGCCAAAACTAAAAATTAGTAATTTACAGGTGAAAGTTAGTAATTATTCCGGGAAAATTAGTAATGTATACATACAACAGCACTTGTAGTGTGCAATTTGAATTGACACGATTTTGTTTTGTAAAGCGTGTTCTTTTACTTCAGGTTTTTGCAATTTGTATTTCTAGGTTGTTGATGTGGCTTTATTTTTAAGATCGTCTTCTTCGTGTATTTCTCTCTTCTTTTTCTTTCATGTTGCTGCTGAGAATCGAAACTGAATTTGTACATGTATATACTATTTTGCTATGTGTATGATCAATTCTTGTGCAGTGTCTGTCTCTTTTTACATTTAGTCAAGTTTTGACTAAATGTTTTAACATAGAGGGGGGAATCGAGACGAGGGTCGTGGTGTATGTGTGTGTGTCTGTCTGTCTGTCTGTGTGTGTGTGTGTGTGTGTAGAGCGATTCAGACTAAACTACTGGGCCGATCTTTATGAAATTTGACATGAGAGTTCCTGGGTATGATATCCCCGGACATTTTTTTCATTTTTTCGATAAATACCTTTGATGACGTCATATCCGGCCTTTTGTAAAAGTTGAGGCGGCACTGTCACACCCTCATTTTTCAATCAAATTGATTGAAATTTTGGCAAAGCAATCTTCGACGAAGCCCGGGGTTTGGTATTGCATTTCAGCTTGGTGGCTTAAAAACTAATGAGTGAGTTTGGTCATTACAAATCGGAAACTTGTAATTAAAATTATTTTTTTATTAAACGATCCAAAAACAATTTCATCTTATTCTTCGTCATTTTCTGATTCCAAAAACATATACATATGTTATATTTGGATTAAAACAAGCTCTGAAAATTAAAAATATAAAAATTATTATCAAAATTAAATTTCCGAAATCGTTTTAAAAACTATTTCATCTTATTCCTTGTCGGTTCCTGATTCTAAAAACATATAGATATGATATGTTTGGATTAAAAACACGCTCAGAAAGTTAAAACGAAGAGAGGTACAGTAAAGCGTGCTATGAAGCACAGCGCAATCGCTACCGCGGCAAACAGGCTCGCCACTTTCACTGCCTTTTGCACTAGCGGCGGACTACGTTCAGTTTCATTCTGTGAGTTCCACAGCTTGACTAAATGTAGTAATTTCGCCTTACGCGACTTGTTTTTTTTATGTCTTTTTCCATATGATTTGTAATCTTCAGGCAGCCTTAACAAATCTGTGATACATAGAATTACTTTTTCAGCCTTTCCTCGTACTTTTTGTTAAGGATTTCACTCTGAAACTGTGATAATTGGCCAGGACTCATCTTATTGATGAATGATATTGCCAGTTCTGCTGAAAATAGTGTACCGGTACTCTGTAATTTTTTTGTCCGTTTTCATGGCTCTCATATTCCATTACTGAGAAATTCGGGTCGATTCCTCTCAGTGGAAATAGCAGCAACAGATGTGTGTGTGTTGAGGTGTATTCAGCCATATACACTTCTGGCAGAATAACAGTGGCCTTTAACATGGCACGGTGGTGAAACGAGGATTTGACATGGATACCATCTTAAAGGTACTGAACTTGTCAAATCCAGGTGCACGGAGCCCCTGGGGCTTTTAGTCATACCTCAGGCAGCTATCCGTTAGAAGAACTACCAAGTTTCATTGACTTGCACCCAAAGAGTCAAGAACTGCGATTTTTTTTTACGAATTAATTTTGTACTCGGACCCGGCTGGTCTTGACCTATTTTTGGATCTAAATTTAGATCAGGTAGATCACCACATCATGCACAAAAAGACACGTCACTAAAGCAAACTATGTCAGACGTCATCATGAGTTTGTGTAAAACAAAATGGAGGTCGGAATCACTCAGTTGAATCGAACTCCGACCAAACACCACGTAATAACTAGGTTAATTTATGCACTCGCGTGAACAAAAAACTGTCGAGCTTCACAGAAGTCGTCGTTGGGTAGTTTTGAGTTTGTTTTACTACCATAGGAGGATTTTTGAACTGTAAATGCACTCAGCTGCAACAAAAACGCAAAACGAAGGCTGTGAGCTGCACTGTGCCTTTAAGAGTTATCACATAAAGTTGTCCATGTCCATTTTGCCTGGATTCGAACGTGTGACCCGAGAATCACAAGTCCATCGCTCTAGCTACCAACTGTCATGCAGCTACCAGACCAGACCATCCCGTATTTGTTGCAAGCAACCTTATTTTCATGGTCATTACATGTATTTTGTTTTTGAGCGTGTTTAGAATCTTTTTTTTGTTTTTCATTTTCACTACTCGATAATCCCATTAATATTACATGAACAACAGTGTTAAGTCTCCCAGTGAAAATGACTCGCATACGGAATCGACACGTCCAAATTGAAGATGCTGTTTATGGAACCTCGATCTTTTTCAAAGCCTTCTTTCTTTTCTTTATTTGGTGTTTAACGTCGTTTTCAACCACGAAGGTTATATCGCGACGGGGAAAGGGGGGAGAGGGGATAGAGCCACTTGTCAATTGTTTCTTGTTCACAAAAGCACTAATCAAAAATTTGCTCCAGGGGCTTGCAACGTAGTACAATATATTACCTTACTGGGAGAATGCAAGTTTCCAGTACAAAGGACTTAACATTTCTTACATACTGCTTGACTAAAATCTTTACAAAAATTGACTATATTCTATACAAGAAACACTTAACAAGGGTAAAAGGAGAAACAGAATCCGTTAGTCGCCTCTTACGACATGCTGGGGAGCATCGGGTAAATTCTTCCCCCTAACCCGCGGGTTTTTTTTCAAAGCCTTGTGCAATCTTTGACTCCAAAGCAATGAGACGTCACTCTAGAAAGTATATAGCGTGATGTGTAAGTTCTAAAGATTCTTCTAGGGTAAAAAAGCAAGGGCAAAAGTGTTTTCAGAATGACATTTGTCTCTGTGACTTTGGCATCATGAGCAGTGGAAAATCAAGTCCTCGCCAGCTACCTTGACACGACCTCATGATACACACACGTGTCAATTGAACGATATTGCTATCTCATGGGTGGTCTGTCATGCATGTAGGATAGATATACACATTTATGGTTAAATTTGCTGCACTAGTCTACCTCTGAACACGTAAAGCGATGCCTGGTTCATTTCTCTTTCCTGACTATTTGTTGTTGTGTTTTTACTATTGCAGCTGTGGAAACATTCTGGTTGTGTCGTTTGTTTTACAATGTGCATTTATGTGAAATCAGTGGAGACAAGGCAGATGAGACACAGTTCACACAATTAACATACAAGCAAAAAACAACAGAATCAATGCATAGTGTTGCTGCAGTAGGCCACCGAAGTGACAATTATTTTATTAAATTCTGTAATTATTTTACCTTACCTATGTTTTTCAAGAATAGATAGTTAATTGCCCAACCTGTTAATTAATTTAGTTTGGGATTCTCATGGAATCCAACAATTGAATTTCATTATAAAATCTAGAGAGTCCATAAAGCTTTTGGGGCTGTTCCGCCATAACGCTGACAATTGAAACGTAAGTTTGATATTATTTAGATATATGTTTATGCCAGATGCCACAGTCGCCGGCTGCTCAGCCCAAAAACCGCTCAGGGCGAAAGGGAAGTAGTCTGGACCTGGTGCAACTGTGGACTATAGCCTAAGTTTCGGTTCCAGACCAATCAATAATGGTACTGCACCGAAGCTCAAACGGTGGTGCCAGCACACCCTGGCAGCATGCAGAATAAAAATTGTCAGAATCAAAAGTGAATAGGAGCCAATAAGGGCATGAAATGTAATAAACCATGGACAGCATTATGGCATGGACAACCCATCGTTAGACTAGAGGCTAACTCATTCCAGTGACAGGAACTAAAAGTACAAGCAAATTTACTAACATACTGTATTCAGCAAGGTGACAACAATAATAGCTTGCAATATAATGACACCATGACAAGGATAAGAATCTAAATTTGCATTGCAATATGTAACAAAGGGGATAACTGGTAAACATAGGGATGGGTGGGAGGGAAAAGACGAAGAATAAGTCAAAAGTAGACAGAGCAAAAATGATGTTGTCTGTAGGTAGACAAAGAAGAGAGTGGGCGAACGAGGTCAAGGGGAAAGCATCCACGCTAAGCTGGCTGGAACAATCTCTGGCATTACCCAGCGATTGGTCCTTGTGCTACTCATAAATATTCATGGGGTTACAGCAGAGGAATTCCGATTTCCCATAAATGTCCTTGTTACCCACAAGACTTTTTATGTGAAATCAGTGGAGACAAGGCAGATGAGACACAGTTCACACAATTAACATACAAGCAAAAAACAACAGAATCAATGCATAGTGTTGCTGCAGTAGGCCACCGAAGTGACAATTATTTTATTAAATTCTGTAATTATTTTACCTTACCTATGTTTTTCAAGAATAGATA
Organism: Littorina saxatilis; assembly: GCF_037325665.1. Classification (NCBI taxonomy): domain Eukaryota; kingdom Metazoa; phylum Mollusca; class Gastropoda; order Littorinimorpha; family Littorinidae; genus Littorina; species Littorina saxatilis. The sequence continues at coordinate 28,844,115 of NC_090253.1, forward strand.
GTTAATTGCCCAACCTGTTAATTAATTTAGTTTGGGATTCTCATGGAATCCAACAATTGAATTTCATTATAAAATCTAGAGAGTCCATAAAGCTTTTGGGGCTGTTCCGCCATAACGCTGACAATTGCCAGGCAATTGGCTGCGCAGCGCCAAAAGTAGGAATTAAGAGAAATAGTGGCCTATGCAACAACACTGATTAGGGGGAAATCCAACGGATGGAGACACAGACGTGTCATCATATGAGTAGATTTCTGTTAAGTTTGAGGGGCAAAAGGATTCTTCTGTGTGCTTGAGTGGCGACAACGTTTTTGTGTTATATTGCTGAGGGTACTTAAGGTACCTTACTTTGTTTTTGTTAGAGGTGTGACCTATTTATCACTGCACTAATCAGATGTAACAGTGAAAACTGATGTGTAAAATGTGTGTGCAATTTATTTGTTTCTGCTGAAAAGTATTAATCAAATTTGAGGCATTCCTTCTTTCTTGTTGCAATCATGAACACAAGTGTTAGTGTACATATCCATATCCTTTCTGTGCTTGCTTTTCCTGTTTTGGTTTGTTTGGTCAAACTCAGTGTGAAAGTTATAGTTGCATGAGCCTTGTTTGTATATACATTGTGTATATATATGGTTCACAGTGTATTGTCTCCGTCTGTCTTTCTTTCTGTGTGTCTCTGTTGATGTTTCTCTGTGTCTTCCTTAATCTCTTTTTCCTTTAAATTTTTTTTTTTTTATAGTTTTCTTTAGCAAGTGTCTTCTTTTGAATAAAAGATTATGTCTGGTTGAATTGATTTGACATTGTGATCTTATTTTTTTTTAATATCACATGAACTGAAAATGTTAGAAAAAAATATGCTTACAACATGGACTCATTATTTTTCTGTAAAACAATACACGAACAGCAGTTTTTCACTGTAAAATGAATGTACATTTTTAAAGTTTGGTATCACTCTTTGTACAGAAATATTTTAACTTTATAGGTTGGCTGTTGTTCCTTTTTATTTGAGAAATTCTTTCCAGAGACTGTGATATTTAGCTTTAAACGACCCTGTTGTCCTTGAACTTGTCTTTAACTAATCAGCGATTGGTTTCCATGATATTCTGTTTTTATATATGGTTACAGAGGGTTTCCTCGGAATAGGAATTCAGGGGTTTCAGTCAACTTTATTGATCTGATACAAGAATATTCCGGAGGGTCTTCTGGTTGTTTTGCTGGGTTTTTTCTTCATATATCATGCTCTCTGACTGTCACTGTAAATGTTCTCTCTGTCACACACACACACACACACACACACACACATGTAAACATATGCATGCACACACACACACGCATACACACCTTCAAGAAAATGTCTAAGCAAGCAGCCCTCAGACATCAGAATGTGTGATGCATTACAAAATCTGACTGTAAAAATGTGGATCGTCCTTCATCATTCATGAGGCACTTTTCATGTTATAATTCAATTGAACTTTGGTCTGTTTCCATAATCATTTTACATACAGCTCAATGGTGTATTTACATGTGTGTGGATGATGCATTTTGACAAAAACATTTTCATTACCTTGTATTAGTGTGGTTTCTAAAGCTTTATGTGATACATACACACTGATGTCAGCATTGTAGATTCCCATCTTTGCCATTATGAGAAAGTGGAATCATTTTCAGGCAGTGTACAGACACTGTATCTTTAAGTGTTTCAAGCAGATTTTCAAACACTTTTTATTTTATTTTATTGATATGCTTTTCTGTTCAAAGCTTATGTCATCTAACGTTCTGTCATGAATTTAAAGCTAAGGAGTTAAATAATTTAAACTAATTAACTGGGGTTTGAAAGTAGAAGAGCACACCGTACATCCTGAATCCTGAAGTGGTTAGGACATCAGCCCCGAAATCTCAAGGTCCTGAGTTTGGATCTCCGCCGAGGCATTTATTTTTTCCCCCTCAATCTCTCTTAAAAATAAAGTATGCTCAGCCCTGAGAGAGCAAACTGGAAGTTACCACAGCAAAATTCAAGCGTTGAATGAAGCTGTAAAGGTCATACACACAGTGTACTGGTAGGGGTTAAGGCCGCGTTCGCTGTACAGAATTCTGTTAATGATTCTCAGCCCTATCTTTTCAAACACCCAGCCCCGGATAGTGATAGAGAGACCTCAGCTTTAACTAGCCTCCCCCTGTGCACAAGCCTGTCAGAGGGCCTAATGGTGTTCCCTTCTCCTTTCACTAATGCTTGTTAACTATTAAAAAAAACCACAAACATTTCTCTTCAGCTTTAAGGCTTGATATAGAAAGATGCAGAAAGAAACAGCTGAACTAGTGTTAGGAGGAAATATTAGAATTATCTGAAACGGTATGCAGATAATATTAAAGCCAAGCTAGGTACAATGTTTTTTCAAGCGTTTGAAGACTTAACTGGACATGATTAGAATTGAACTAGATAAAAATTATGTAGATAGAAATAAAAACACAGCCAGTCATAAGTACAGGTTTTGAGTGCATTTAACAATGTGTGTTTTATCAAAAGATTCAAGTTGTTGCCAGGTTATTTGGCCTTGATGGTTGGGATGACTAGGTGCCCATTTTATGTTGGAGCTAGTCTTTATACGTTTTGGGTAGTACTTGAATTAAGGTTTTAGCTGTGTGTTTGGTGGAACTGAATACCTCTTCAAGGGATTAAAATATTGCAATATGTTGGTTCATGAATTTTTGTCAGAGAATTCATAAACATTTTGAACTCAGCCTTAGAAATACATACTTGTTTGTACATTGCATGTTTTTTACCCAAATACATACGTTTTAAAAATAGTGAATATTCTGTTTTCGGGTGGTTGCAGAATTGTTTGCCATAGTGTGTGTGTTGCATGCTGTACCGAGTTGCATGTATTTCACATTGGAACAAAATTATCTGCATGATTGTAACTGGTCTTGTAAAACAAACACACACACACACACAAACACACACACACACTCTCTCTCTGATCTCCCTGCCAGTCTGAGACATGCTTGCCTGTCTGTTTGTCCTTTCTCTGTCTTTGTCTGTTTCCCTCCCTCTGACTCTTTCTTCCCCCCCCCCCAAAAAAAAAAAACCACCCACACATATACACTAAGAGCTGAAACAGCAAAACCACACAAATAATTATGACCAAATTATGTACAGCAACACAAAGTAACTAGCCAGCTCAAATTTCAGTAACACACAAACTCAGGTACACTTTACAAGATGGGTTTAATTAATAGTTTTACAGATGAGAATGAAAGTGTCACTAACCACTGCATATTGGTTAACAGTGAACCAGCATCTAATTGCGTATACTTGTATGTGACAAATAATGCAACAGAATACACATTTCCACGCAAGTTGGCTGCAGTAGTTTAAGGTATGGCAGACAACTACAGTATTATTTCACACTCGCACTCACATATACACTGTAATTGACAATCAAAACTGGCTGTCCATATGAACGGACACTGCTCAGTAATAAGACTAACCGATTACTCAGGCGAGTCAAAATCCTGTGTTCTGAAACACATTACATTTCCAAAGGACTTAAGTTAGTGTACAGCTCCCAATTAAACTTTAAAAGTAAATTTGATTTATAACAATATAAAATGTATAATGCCAATCTTATGCACTTAAAAAAAAAAACTATCTTGAATCTGCACTGCCATGTCAGTTCAAGAAGCCAGTGTGGAAGGTGCAAACAAGCAAGCGCACAACTGCATGCAGAATATCAGGAAAATCTGAAACACAGGCACACACACAAACATCATCTCTCTTACTGCCCCCCCCCCCCCCTTACCTTTCTTTCTCATCAATGATAAATAAGAAAGCAACCACACTAACCTTTAAGAAATTCATTGCTGATTTGTGTGTAAACAAAATCATGATACAGGTATAAAGTCAGTGCACTTTTGAGATTGCACTGAATGATTATAATAAAATGTCTGCTGTTACTTTCTCACTCAAACCAACATTCTTCATAGTTATCATGCAAGCCTCAAATGAAATAATAAATAACACAGGTGGACAATACTAGCTTCTAAGTAAAATCAATTGGGGAAAAAAAAAGTAAATGTGATTTCATGTTATTAAATCAGGTCTAAGCGGATAGACAATTTTGTTCCACCCATAAAAATTGGGAACAGCCCTTTGCTTCATGCAAACTAAACACATCTCTGTTTTGTCCCTTATTCTCATACTTCCTGAAAGTATCACATATTCATTGCTTAAACTTCAAGGTTCTTTTTGCTGTTTTAAAAGATGAAAATATATTTATTTATGTTTTGGGTGCTTGCCTCACTCTTGTTTTCCAAAAATGCAAGCTGCTTTAGATTTTTGAAAAGTACAACCTTTTAAAAAAAATTGTTGTTTTTTGAAATGGTCATTTTTAACATCTGAACTCATATGAATCCCAGTTAAAAACACTATTTTTTCTAACTTTTTCAGACTTTGTTTCTTGAATGTTATTTTACATGAGAGACTAACTGTTTCTTGAAATTTCAGTCTGCATTCTTTCTTTCTTTATTTTGTGTTTAACGTCGTTTTCAACCGTTTCAGTCTGCATGAGATGCTTAAAAAAAATGACAGGTATTTGTAGGTTAAGTATTTCTCCGTGCAGATTTTGGCTCAGCACTTTATATTCAAAGTCCTACTTATCACACACAAAACGGACAGGATTTCGCAGGTTTGATTCACAAGAAGTCACAAGGCAACCATGCACACAATATCAGATCACAGATTTTAAAAAAGATGTAAGTAAGTAAAGTTACCCTTTTCATGCACACATACCATGACTGTTGGCAAGAATTGGGAAGACAGAGAAGTAACATGCACAAATAATACAAAAACAATGCAGATTTCGGATTTGAATTTACAAGAGCATGATAAAGTTTTTCAAGAACAGGGTTACGTCTGTGAGACGAAATTCATCATACCATGTCAAGTATTATCTCAAATTATCAATCTAAGTTCTCCCACATCACATACAAACTCAGTTGTTCATTTTCACACAGCTAATGACATAATCGTTTTTAAGTCACAGAATGACCAAAATCTTGGAAAAAATGCTAGTTTTTGCAGATTTCTGAACCCATTATTTTATTTACTAATTATACCAATTAATTTACTACTGATTTTCATTTTAATAAAGTACGGGTTTATAACTTTTTTTTCTTTAGGAAAGTAAATCACGTTTAACTGGGATTTCAAGAAACATAAATCTATCCTGCGATTTGTCTTGTTAAGCCCATGATGTGTTTGAGGACACTGGTCACTGCACTAGGTAGAAACCCTGTTCAAAATGGTTAGTTAAACTTAGTTTTTTTTATACAAACAAACATTGTTTAATTATGAGCGTTCTTCTGTTCAAAATTTAAAGAAACAGGCACCCTCAGCAAGTAAAAGAGATCTGCTAACACAAAGTGTCCTATAATCTAAAATGGTTCACCTTTGAATAAGAATCTTGAGCAATGTAAACAGAAAAAGATCTATGTTGTTTTTGGTTCGTTTTTTAAAAACTGATAAGTTTAATACAGAAATGTGATTGCACAGCCGAACAAACAAACTAAAGAAAATGTCATTTCATTTAGCCCGAGATTTAAAAAGAAACTGAAGAACTTCAAGAGCACCATTTTAGAGAGCATAATTCGTAGTATCCTTCATATAACCACAACATTATAAGAAATGTACAAAGAATAGTTAAGCCTTTTGGAAGCATTAAAAAAAGTTTCATTTTATGATACTACTGATACAATTGTGAATTCACTGTGGTTACACACACACATGCACACACACAAACACACAGGCGCCCACATGACAAAACAAAATGTTAAAGACAATAGTGCTGACCAAGCCCTTATGTAAAATAATGGCCATAACACTAACAGGCCCAGCCTGATAAAAAAAATCCTATTGATGTAATTAGCTCATAATAGCTAACTCATCTCATTCGCACAAAATACTAATAAAATAAATAAATGAATAAAAAGTTATAGAAAACAAAGAACAGCCTGATTTAATAAATGCCATTTATTTTAGGTAAATGTATTACTGAATTCATTTGATCCGATTAAAAAAAAAGAATCACAACACTGCTGTCTGGCCTGATCATGTGACCTGTCACACATAACTAATCATCAGATTAATTTGCAAAGAGATTAATAAAAAATAGTGATCTTGTGGGTACAAAATACTACATGTACTATGAATGCTTGAAAAATGTTGAAAACGACGTTAAACACCAAATAAAGAAAGAAATGAAACCCTCTGGTTCAAGCATACAATTCAGAAAATGAGACTATGATAATTATGTCTGGTGCAGCAAAATACAGTCATAAAAATGACAAACATGTTGCTTAGCAATGACACGTTAATAGTATAATACAGTGGAACCCTAAATGCAGATCTTAACAAATCCTGAGAAAAGTTAGGGAGAAAATGAAGGGTCTTAAAATGGAAGTAAATTTTAACAGATTCTTAAACTAAAGGACAACCTGAATAAATAAGGTCTTTCTTTATTTCTTTCCTTATTTGGTGTTTAACGTCGTTTTCAAACACGAAGGTTATATCGCAACGGGGAAAGGGGGGAGATGGGATAGAGCCACGTGTCAATTGTTTCTTGTTCACAAAAGCACTAATCAAAAATTTGCTCCAGGGGCTTGCAACGTAGTACAATATATGACCTTACTGGGAGTATGCAAGTTTCCAGTACAAAGGACTTAAGTTTCTTACATACTGCTTGACCAAAATCTTTACAAAAATTGACTATATATATTCTATACAAGAAACACTTAACAAGGGTAAAAGGAGAAACAGAATCCGTTAGTCTCCTCTTACGACATGCTGGGGAGCATCGGGTAAATTCTTCCCCCTAACCCGCGGGGGGTATAAATAAGGTCATAAAAGGGGGTAGCTCTTACCTTAATATAAAAAACGCTCGCGCTAGACCCGAGTACTCTTCAGACATTCACACACACACACACTCTCTCTCCCTCACTCCTTCTCTCTCTTCCTCACTCACACACACACACACACACACACACACACACACACACACACACACACACACACCCACATCTCCATTCTAAAACACGTCACGTTCCAAATCAAAAGACGACATTCTATTTTCTTACGTCACTATTCTTGGTTTACGGTACCATTCGGCGGCTTTGCTACGAGTATGGCATAGTCTTGGTTTGCCGAGACCTTGCACCGTTCTATCAGACTGCCTGGCTGGCTGTTGCACCGCGAATTCCTCCCACAGCCAAGTCGTTTTTTTGTGGTTTATTTCGCATTTAGGTCCCAGGTAACATTATGAAGTTTTAATACGATCAATCGGACCTATTATCAAGTTAGTGTATCAACTTTTGAACGAACTGCGCCCAGTAGTTTCCCAGCAATAAGCTGTTAAGTCGAGACACACACACAGACAGACAGACACACAATTAAAGTCTGCTGGACCCTTGTACTAGCGTACTCGGGGATGAGGTTTTAAAAAGGGGTTGGTTTTAAATCAGGGTCTTAATAGGGAGGTTCCACTGGGAAGAACACACAACCAATTTAAAAATGTAAATTTAACATTTTCCTTAAAAAAATCACTCTTTCAACTTCAAGCTTTGGTCTAAAATAGTCATTTTGATGTTTTGCAAGCACTCTCCTCCATCCACAGTAAAGATGACATGATTGTATACTTATGCATGCGCACACATTCACTTCCAATTGAGGTCAAACAATAATGCTGTTATCACAAAAGTCCATTCTTTTTGTAGCTACACAGTGTCCATGACACACAAGACACTACAAAAACACATCTTCACACTTTCCGTAGAATTTGAGCTTTCCGTACAAGAAATAGCTGTACACTGTGATTAATAAAGCCATACAGACCCATTCTTTGTTGAATGGGTCCACTGCCACAACCTGTTTGTGGAAATATGCACAGAGAGATAGTACATACATGCGAATATATTGCAACAGCACAACAGTTTAAAAAAAGAACCCAGGACTACAATAGGCACAGGCACTACACGTAACTACTCATCTGTCCTTCTAAAACCCCTGCAGGTACCACACCCAGAGCAACTTTCTCTCGGTCGACGGCCCGTCGCTTGCTGTGAGAGGGCAGTTCACTGTCAACGCACATAGTTCTAGCTGAATCATGACTGGGCTCTACAAAACCCAAGTCCACACAGTTCACCTTTCTCTCCGGTACTTGAGCACTGTCAAGGTTCGGATACGATTGTCGACCCTTTTTCAAATGCAGGGTCTTCCCCCGCCGCCGAGCTACGCTGTTCTGTGGTAAAGCAGCCATGGGGTCCGCGGGGTCTCGACCAGGTTCGACCACCGGCCCACCTGACAGCGGCCGAGGTTTGTTCTTTGGACGAAGGGCGGCGGGGTTGGCGTGAGGTTTGTCGCCATAAGAGACCTGACGTCGGTGTCCTGCCTGAAGGTGCTGTGGAAGAGGAGTGTGGCCGTGCGGTTTGTGCGGCAGGGTGTGGTAGGAGTGGGGGTGGGGTTGAATCCCTGTTGATCCTGTGTCTGTGTTTCTACTGCTAGGTTCTAAGTACCCGTCCTCATTGTGGCCAGAGGCGAAGCTATCCACAAAGCCGTACTGCTTCACTGACTGCGCGTTGCTGACCGCAAGCCGCCCGCGCATAATGTCCGCCAGCTTTGGCTGATGCATTCTGGGCTCGCTGCTCTCAGCCACAGCCACTGAATGTGGATCGGAGAGAGAGTTGGGTCTGGTGCTGCCGTCATGACGGCGAACACCCTGCTCCACCTCCCCTTTCTTGCTGCTTTTCCCTTTCTCCTTTTTGGCTTTGAAAGTTTTGCTCTTTTCTAGCGGCACAAAATGGATCTTCTTGTGCTTGGGTTTGGCGGAGTGTAGACGGCCTCCCGGACCCGTCACCCCAGCCCTCAACTCCTGACTGGGAGGGTTGGGGATGGATCGACGAGAAGAAACGGCTGTCCCCGATTTGCCTCTAGGGGCTTGGACCTCTGATCTGCTGGCACAGTGCGGGCCTCCAGGGACTGGGAAGAGTGTGGCGTTGGTGGGGAAGGTGTAGTTTGGCAATGATGAAGGGTTGTCATGACTAGAAGAAGGGTCCAGAGGGTGATCGATGGCCAAGCTGAGCTGGGGGGGAGAGGATCGGGGTAGGCTGTGGTCGGGGTACTGCAAGTCATTCTGAAGAACAGAATTCTCCGCTTCCGCCATGGCCCTCTTTAAGCGCACCTCCCCTGTCTCTGAGCAGACGGAGAAAGTGGAGGTGACGGACTGAGACCTTGGAAGGGGACTTAAAAGACCATGCTCTGGAGATGTGGAGGCGATACCTAAATCAAGGTCAGGGGAGGTGTTATCGTGTTTACTGTCCTCACCACCGTTCACAGCCTGAAAAGTCTCACCGATGGGTGAATGAACATGACCAACAGAAGCTGCACTTACATGGCTACCAGGCGCAGGGTTTGGCTGCCTCTCACCAGAACTGACTGGTGGCAGGTTTCGGCGCAGCTCTGCTTGCAAGAGGCGGTGACTGTTTTGCACGGATGCGTCACACTTTGTCATAGGCTTGGTCACCATGCGCTTCTCAGACGAAGCTTCAGGTTCTTCCTTCAACACACCTTTCACGTGATCGGCGGTGGCGTTGTTAGCTGCTCTAGCTCTGTGACGGGAAAGGGAGGCAGTGTAACTGCCGTGGGTTTGAACCCCGCTTTCTGCAGTAGTGGCATGGTAGCTCTGCGACATGGGGGCCAGGGCGATACCTGCCATAGACACGTCTTCGTCTGGATTGCGGGCGACTGAGAAGCTACAGCTACGTCCAGTTCTTCTTGCCCCACGCAATCCATTTCTATTCCCGTGAGAGTCGCCGTTTCTCTGCCTTAGATCGTGACCTGCTGAAGCCCCTACTCCTCCTCCATTCCCTGTCTCTTTTCTTACAGCGTGGTCACTGGTGCCAGCAAAATCTCTCCCATCTCGGCCAGCAAAGAGGGAATAATCCTGGTGAAACGGTACAGTACTCCTTTCCAAGGGGCATGACTCTCTACGAGAAATGACCTTCAGCTCGGTTTCGTCCTCTCTGCCATTGGACGGACCTGTACTCCTCGCACTAGCGGCGTGGAAGGTCTCACCTGGACTGGTCTGAGAGCTATCGTTGAAAGTGTCCATGATGTTGATTATGTTGGCGCCCGAGTTCTGATTGGTCGATCGCCTTTCCGATTCCGGACCGGGATTCACACCCACCTCCTGCCTGTGTTGACCACAGCTTTGGTCGTTATTGTTGTTGTTATTGGAGACGTTGGCGTTGGCGTCTACTAGATCAGTGGACGAGTTTTCGACTTCTTGATAAGGGGGAGGCGACTCCTCGGGGAGGATGTGTGGAGGTTTGGGGGGTGAGTAAGGGGGAGGGGGGTCCTCGTAGGGAGGGCACTCGATATGGAGAAATGCGGCCGGGATGTAGTGGTCCAAATCATCCTCATCTCCTCGCTGCTGGCGTGCCTGTGCCTCAAAGCCTGGAAGGTGCAAAAAACAGTTTGTTAGCCTGTTGGAGAGAATAACAAAATACTTGAAAATGCAAGCCTCAGTTTGTGTGGTGGTACTGGTACCATTATTTAAAAAGTTACAGCCGTACTTGTAACTGTTCCAGAGTGAGAGAGAGACAAGAGAGAGAGAGAGAGAGAGGGAGTGTGTGTGTGTGTGTGTGTGTGTGTGTGTGTGTGTGTGTGTGTGTGTGTGTGTGTGTGTGTGTGTGTGTGTGTGTGTGTGCGCGCGCGTGTGTGTGTGTGTGTTATTTAAAGGTAGGAGAAGGGATGTGTATCCTTAAAATGATAATTAAGAAAAAGAAGAAAAAATAGGAGGGTAGGGTAGTGGGAAGTAAAGAGAAAATAACAAGAAAAACAGAATCAAAGAATTTTAAGAAATATAGTACCATATCAAAAGAATGAATAAAGATACTTTTGAAATAAAATATAAAATTTCTAAAGTAAATTTTGATTTGATTAATATACTTACCCCAATCACATATTGCATTTGACTACGTCTGAGATGCTAGGTACTGAAAACGCTTACCCATCTAACACAACAAGGGGAAGCAAACCCATCACCAAAAAGGCAAACATAGCCATGGTAACGAGAGGGTATCCCGGGAGTTACCTCCCCTCTAGTGGATACCACGTCACTTCCTACCACAACACGTGGCAACTCATACGACTTGAAGAAAACCCAAACCATAAGCGGGGCAGGCGGGCGGGCCTACGCTATGTGATTGGGGTAAGTATATTAATCAAATCAAAATTTACTTTAGAAATTTTATATTAAATTACATATTCTTACTCCCAATCACATATTGCAGATAACATCAACAAGGCGGTGGGAAAGAAAAAATTCAACTCCCATTAGAAACCCTGCCAGAAACTGGCCCGCTGCCCAAAAAGGCATGAAGGGCCCGGTGGGAAAGAAAAATTCTAACCCCCTCTAACACCCTTACCAGGAACTGGCCCCCTGCCAACAAGCCAGAAAGGGGCCAGAGAAAATCCTGAAAGACAGCCAGGATGTCGCTTAGACCCAACTTGCTAAAGACACCTTTAGATACATGAACCCGAGCCAAGAGGAGGGGAAGACAATCTGACCCCCCCCCCTTCTTGTTGGAAGGCTATGGCAAAGCCCGACAACAACTGAGCGATATAGGTCAGCTCCAGAGAAGAGTGACCCAACTCCGCGCAAAAAGAAAGAGAAAGACCTGAGTACAACGTACCAGAGTCCGACCCGATGATAAAAAACTCAAAAAGAGCATAAGCGTTCCGAAAGTTCCAAGAACGTGGAGAAACGCTCACCCCCCCTAAGCACACTGTCTGCTACTCTGTGTTAGAGTACAAACTAACCAAGAAACGATCAAGGTACTCTTAGGAAGTGACACAAGAAAACAACAGGAAATACCCTGACTGCGATCTTTTGACATCGTCACCCATAAAGCATGCTAAAGAAGGGTGCCGTAAACGGCAGACCTGCTGCTCTCAAAAGAGATGGTAACCCGAAATCCTCTATCCGTTCGTGCCAAAGCAGAAAAGGACAGTACGAGGAAGACGATACTTGCAACAAGCATAAGCACCCGAAAGTGCGGGAGTCACAGAGGGCAAAAGTCTAGAGTGACCAGTAACCATGACCAATATGGCCCCCAAGCCATAGAGCTCGCAGTTCAGTCCGCTTGTAGGTAATTGAAACCGAATCAAGAACCCAAAGCCGAAAACACGACTGGTAAGCATACCAGACAAAGCGTGAAGCCGACCAGCCAAAAGACTCCCGAGACAAGGGGTCTCAGGAAAAAACTGGAAATTATATCCCAGATCAAATCAAGAGCCCTCCTGGGTTTGAGCGAAAGGCCCGACAAAGCCTGTCCACGTCTGAAAGACTGAGGGACAAACACTGAGCCAACGGGCCAACACCATAAACATAGTAGCCTGTGATAGAAGGGTGACTGTAGCAAGAAACCCGACCGAACGGAAGTCGTACTGACTCACCTCAGAAAGAGGATGCAGAAAGCCTAGAAATCTACCGACACAGGCGCCGGAAATGCCATAGCTACCTGTGAAATGCAGGAGACAATCGCACAGGTCAAGACTAAAAGCCATAATGTCCGTAGGACAGCCATAATTCCGAAGTACCCGCCGTACGCAGGTAAACGAAAGAAAATAGGAACATTAGCCAGCTCCCCCCTTCCCGAAGGAGAGGACTGGCCGAAACTGAGAGAGAAGGTAAGCCACAAATGATGACTCCGCCGACCTACATTGCCAGAGACAACGCCCCCTCAGAAAACTGAATGTAACCTTCGAGGCCAACTCAAGAACAGCTTAAGTTAGGACGAAACACCAGAACAAGTCTGATCGCCGAGAAAGGCAGAGTCGGACCCCGCGACAGACAATAATGACCACAAAGGTCAATCTTTGTTCTAAAACCCTGACGTAACTGAGACGCCGGTAAGAGAACCACCTCTCCGGCCAGCCGGAAGTGCGACAGAAGCAGCAGCCCGTGGCTGAAACAACTGTTCGCCGCCTGAGGGCGGGCACACGTAACCCCGAAGGGCAGAGAAGCGAGGATCAAGCACCTGATCTCTGCTCACACTGCTACGGAAAACCCCAAAAGATGTCTCTTCTCCAGCCACCAACTGAAGTCAGAGTGGCCGAGCGAAAGAAAATGCCGAAGTCACATCCACCAGAGGCAGAAAAAGTACACCGAATAACCGGAAAACCGGAAACGCGCGTACCAGAACATCATACCAGCTGATACCCTGACTGACAGCGAGTCAGAAACAGCCAAATGACGTCCAAGACGACGGAACGGAATGGACAGAAGCCCCCCCCCCCCCCACCGGAAAGGTGACGAGACAACTACCCCGGCCGATGAGCTGGAACGCCCGAAAGCGGCAGCCGTTCCTTTCTCCCAGAAAGCAACCGGAAAGAAGAGGAACAGTATATCCAGCCACAGCCAGAAATGCAACCGACCAAGTCGCAGCATGCGAAAACTAAGGCTGCTGAGACTGAGACCGGAAGCTGAAAAGCCCGGAAGCCAGTCTCCGGTCAACCCCAGCACAGCCACAGAGTGACCATGTGGTGAGAGACTTAATATTCCCAAAAGGAAGGTACCGGGAAGTAACGTCCGCCACAGCTGCAAGAATAGCCTTGAGCCTTGCCGGAAATCCCGACCATGTCCCTTCGCTGACCACCAACTGAACCTCAGAGTGGACTAAAAAAGGACAAAGGCCGAAGCCATAAACCCAGCGGTGGGAGGAAGAACGGAATACCCGGAAACCGGAAAACCGTAACCCAGAAAAGGACCTCACTCATCCCTTGACCATGAGGATAAGGGTAAGTAGACCACCCCTCCGACCGCAGGCCCGGGCAAGAGGCCGTGCAACGCCCTCCGGGCGAAGCACCGACTGCCCTGACCAAAGCACAGAGTGCTGAAGGCCGACTGCTATTGTTCCCTCTCTGACGTCCCACCGGAAGTGACAGAGAGAGGAACAGCATACCCGACCAAAGCCGGAAACGCCGCCGCCGAAACCACAGAAAGCGGAAACAAAGGCTGCGTAGGCTGAGGCAGGAAGCCATAAAGCCAGGAGGCCAGTCTGCGGCCCATCCTACCACCAACGACGGGGCGTACAAGTAAAGGAGGGCCTATCGCCAGACACTGTTGCCTTCTCCCTGCCATCCAAAGGAATTGCCAAGAAGAAGAACAGCAAACCGGCCGAAGCCGGCTAGCAGCCGACGTAACCGTCATAACGGAAACGAAGACTGCAGAGGCTGAGGCCAAAGCCAGAAAGCCCGAAGGCCCGTGTGTGGTCCACCCAAAACCGAGCGTCAAAGCGAACCTGTGTAGGTGGACCTACGCTTTCAGTCAAAACCGAAAACGCAGCCGCCGAGACCGCCACCGCGGAAACGAAGACTGCATAGACTGAGGCCGGAAGCCATAAAGCCCGAAGGCCAGTCTGCGATCCCCCGTACACCGCCGCTACCGCGTACGTGTGTAGGTGGACCTATACTTCCGGCCGAAACCGGAACCGTTTATCCCGGCCGAAACCGGGAATGGCCGCCGCTGCCAGTCAACAAAGTCCGAACCTGCAACAGGAGTTCTTGTTAACTGGCCGCAAACCACCCGAAAACGCAGTCGCCGAAACCGCCACCGCGGAAACAAAGACTGCAAAGACTGAGGCTGGAAGCCATCATGCCCGGAGGCCAGTCTACGGTCCCGCCATACACGGCAGCTGCAGCGTACGTGTGTAGGTGGACCTATAATTCCGGCCGAAACCGAAAACGCAGCCGCCGGAACCACAAGAGCGGAAACGACGACTGCATAGACTGAGGCCGGAAGCCAAAAAGGCCGGAGGCCAGTCTGTGGTCCATAAACTCACCGCAAACAGAGCAAGAAGTGAGAGAAGAACCTATACTTCCGGTCAAAACCGGAAAAACGCAGCCGCCGAAACCGCCGATAGCGGAAACGAAGACTGCATAGACTGAGGCCGGAAGCCATAAAGCCCGGAGGCCAGTCTGTGATCTATACCCTCACCACACAAGCTGAGCGGGAAGTGAGAGAAGGACCTATACTTCCGGTCGAAACCGGAAAGACGCAGCCGCCGAAACCGCCGATAGCGGAAACGAAGACTGCATAGACTGAGGCCGGAAGCCATAAAGCCCGGAGGCCAGTCTGTGATCCATACCCTCACCACACAAGCTGAGCGGGAAGTGAGAGAAGGACCTGTGCTTCCGGCCGAAGCCGGAAATGCAGCGACCGTAAACGGAAGCTGCTGCTGAGCATCAAAGCCCCAGACATTCTGGCGGGGGCTGACGCTAGCATAAAGCACAGACTGGTTACCAACGTCCAAAGCCGAAACGGGAGGACGAGTCACCAGTAGAATGCAGAGAGTGACTCTGCCCAATTGACCTGTCTCCCGGGAGGGAGTGTCCCGACGCCTCACGAGGGCTGTGGGACCAGGTCAACTTACTTGAATGGCCTGCGAAGAAGGAGGAAACGGCAGAGGCAGGAAGCTGCACTCCAGAACCGGAAGCCACAGCTAGCAAAGCAAGGGACTGCACGACCCCAAAGGAAGAAGGCAGAGCAGAGCTGACGAAAAACGGAAGAGCGCTGCATCTCCCGCTGGCCAATGAATCGGATATCTGAAACAAGAGATATATAGCAAAGAGGACCAAGAGCCCCCTAATCCGGAGCCAACAAGGAAGAAGGCGGTGAAACAACGGCCGAGCTAGACGTACAGCAGTAGTCGAACTCGGAGGAGAAAAAGTCACCGAAAAAAACAGTAAGAAGCCCCAACCCAGCTAAGAAGAGGACGACATTGGCTTGTTACATTACCCCTAACGTCGGCCTTAACCCCTTTCACTCGTCTGAGTCAGCCATGCTGACTAACCAAAACGAACAGGGCAAGACAAAAATTTACTGAAAAACGTACGTTCAAAACGGACAGAAAACTCAGTAAACAAACAAAACAAAGAACGTGCAACGAACACAACTACCGAGCTTGCAACTACATGAGAAGACAAGCCGGTACATGCCAAACAAAAAACATCAGCAAAGCTAACGAAAATACAAATGGCGGCACGCAACAGCTACTGATAACACAAGTCCCACGGACGAACTATCAGTAACAACACAGAAAGGACGTTTGCAAACAACAAACCAAAACAAGAACGGCTCACCAACTGGAGCCGGCACAGGTGAAAGACAGGTAAAACGTGGCAGGCAGGTGAGAAGTCTCACCAAGATAGCCACTGTCAGCGAAAAATCAGGACACCCTCTCTCTAGGACGCTGAAAGATCGTATGAGTTGCCACGTGTTGTGGTAGGAAGTGACGTGGTATCCACTAGAGGGGAGGTAACTCCCGGGATACCCTCTCGTTACCATGGCTATGTTTGCCTTTTTGGTGATGGGTTTGCTTCCCCTTGTTGTGTTAGATGGGTAAGCGTTTTCAGTACCTAGCATCTCAGACGTAGTCAAATGCAATATGTGATTGGGAGTAAGAATATGTAATTTAATGAGAGTTTATTTGGTAATCTGAAGTGAAGTAGGACAGAGAAAAAAGCTACAAGTACAAAGGAATGAGATATGATCCAGCATAAATGAAGGAGAAAATAAGATAAAAACACCTACGCCGCATAGCCATCATGAGCCGTCTCTGGCGAAGTCGGTGGACCATGAAGAGAAGCAGGGCCAACACAAGAAAGGATGTCACGGTACTTGCCACTAGGCGCAGCGACAAGTTGGTGATGTTGTCATCATCTGTAATGACATGACACACCATCATATACATGTACATCCAAATGCTCTCGACACTGAAAACTGTACTTTGTCTGCAACTAATTCACATCTATGTGTGGTCTTTTTGAAACACACATAGTCAAAACTCGCAAAGATTTTCTTTTGTCGTCTGATGATAAAAAATAAAGGAAAAGAAATAACATCTCCCCAGAAAACAACAAAACCTGCCATACACATTGAACAGATTGAAAACTCTAGGATGCTGAAGCAATACACTTACACAGTACAGTGGCACCCCTCTTTTAAGATCACCCAATTTAAGACTCCCTTCCCTATGACTATGTATGAGACCCTGTTTTCTCACATTTTCTGTTCATAATCCCTACAAATCCCCCCCACCCCCCTTTTTTTAAGAATAAGACCTGATTTTCTCAGATTGTTGGAGGTATAAAAAGAGGGATTCCACTGTAGAAAGGCAACTCTTTCTTTTTTTTAACTCTAACAGAAAAACACCACCAAACCCCAAAAAACAAGAACCACACACACACACACACACACACACAGAGAAGACAACCCTGCATGCAAGAAAACATGGAACGTACCGGCTGATTCCGTGCCGTCTAAGGTGGTGTTGTGATCTAGGGAGGGCGGTTGGGGAATATCCTCGCAGACAAACTTGCAGCACTCCCGTGGAACTGGCTTGGTCTGCTTGCAGCCTGGAGGCGGCGAACAGGCGGCAGTCTGGCACAAGATGGGGTAACCCCTGTCGCAGATGCAGGTCTTGCAAGCATCACTGTAGTCTGGAATAAAGCGTGTGCCATCCGGAATCACTCCGCCCTCACTGTCAGTGCATGATTTCTTTTCGCCTGTGTCGCCTGTCAAAAGAAAAATTTGAATGGTTTTCAGATTAGTAGAGTGTTGGCCTCTGTGAGTGTGCATGTACAATGTGTGTGTGTGACACAGAGAGAGAGAGAGAGAGAGAGAGAGAGAGAGAGAGAGAGAGAGAGAGAGAGAGAGAGAGAGAGAGAGAGAGAGAGAGAGAGAGAGAGCTTGATGAAAGATGTGTGTGTGTGTGTGTGTGTGACTATGCGTGTGTGTGTCAATATATATAATATACATGTATGCGTGCATGTGTGTATGTGTGTTCCTCTTGATAACAGCCATGGAAATTTAACATACTCAATATGAAAATGATCTTTTCTTTATAGACATTACATATTGTATGTATAATTCTCACCAGGCATCTGGTGCACTCAAATTCAAAACCAAGCCAAAATCAACAAACTCGGTCAGTGACAATGCTCATTCTTGAGCTTACAGGCAGCTGTTACCTAAAACGAAAGTTATAACACTTCCAAATTTATAGACAAGTTACTCTCGTCGGAAGCATGATGCAATACTTGTAAGTCACTATTAAGAAAGTGTAAATTCGGGGACACATTGGAAACACAAGAAAAATGGCTTCACAGATAAATTTCTTCTTCTATTTAACTTTTTCAGCTTCATTTCTTCCTTTGTTTTAGTTGAATTTCTTCTCACGCCTGCTAAAATGCTTTCCATAAACGAAGGGTCTTCATCCAGACAAACCTTCCAGATTCTAGTTCAACAATGCCACTTGACATAGCTTGACGTCCCCATCCATTTAAATTGATTTTTATCTGCAGGCTTGCCTCCACCACAGGGACAAACTGGCACACACAAACCAGCAGCTAAGCAAACACACAGCCCCTCCTCCAAACAGTCATTATCGCAGCCCTCAAGGGGCCCAGGCGAGAAAAACGCAAAGCCACCGGGTTTGTAGGACAACCGCCTTCCCCAGGTTTAAAGAGACACCTTATCAGGGAAGAGACCACCCCACTTGTCAACACACTGTTATCACCTCTCTAGTCTACATACCACATAAATACCTGCAAGGTCTTGACAGGTTGTGAACATCCCTTTGGATATCAATCGAGAGATTAACATACCTTTGTATACATGTACATACTTTAGAGATTCTTAATCTTATGTTGTCTCTACTACCTGTGTTGTCTGACATAACAGTGTCTTCTTATTCAGTCTCTACTGCAAGTGTTGTCACCGTCTGGCAACGGTTTGCTTTGACATCCAGCAACCCGCAGGCATCATGAGTTTTCTCACACTCACACCTTGTGAGTGTCAAATTCTTGTGAGTGGAATAAGGGAGTCTGCAACTAGCGAAAAAACGTGTGTTCCATTGTATACCTTGTCACACTCACAGACCATTGTTAATTTAACTTCAACTTTAGTTCTGTCATAATCCTGAACATCTCTGTATTTTAAGACTTAAGTTGACAGTGATTTTCCAATTCCATTTCCAGAACTTGAAATGAGCCTAATAACTGAACCTATCTGAACCCAAAGCATGACAAGTGCAAGGGAATGAACTGAATGCAAGAGGATCCCTCAAAGGTTGGTAAACTTCTCAGTCCCCCCAGTGTGTACATGTGTGTGTGCTGACAGAGCCCACCTGGGGGAACTGAACAAAAGGTAGACAGGGTTTCACATGGTAATGCTAAACCTGGCCACACTGTCAGAGGGCAGGGGTACATTCTGTGACCTCTCTCTCTCTCTACTGTACAGCTCTCTCCTTCTCCCCCCCCTCTCTCTCTCTCTCTCTCTCAAACACACATCTAGTCAAACAAGCACGGAGACACACACACTGGCAAAGGTACTAGTGTACACATTCAAGAAAGGGCATCTTGTACCAGACTGTGTCAGTGGGGAGGCCTTCATCAAGTTCATGCATGCATGCACACAGACACACAGACAACTGCACATACATCATGTTGGCGTGTGCACGCACACACACACACATATTTGGATCTAGATCTCCTCTTCACAATATGGGTCTCACAACCACACACATGTGCACACATCTGTATTCATTCTGTCAAAATAAGACAGAGATAAAATGACAAAATAGTTCATTTGACATATTAAGCCAAGGACAAAGTTGTGAATACAGTGGAACTCCCCTTATTTAAGACCCCCCAATTTAAGTTTTAACTCTTCACCCTTTTTTACAATCGTTACTTTTGAGATTTTCTTTTCAATTCATTACCTCTGTAAATTTACCTTCCTCCTTTATAATTTTAAGACCTGATTTCCCCAGAACTTATGCGGTCATAAAAGAAAGGGGGGGTCCACTGTTCTGGACATGTACCCCAAATGGGGTGTGACTCAATGTCTGTCTCTGATCATAGACTACCCAGAAACTGAACCCAATTACAGTTGCATCTCATCTGCTGGTGCTGTTTAAAACTGACAGGATTCCTAACTTAACTGTTATCTAATAATCTAAACCGAATGATTGTGATTCATGGTTTTCTCACAGAAGACAGTGATTGAGTCAGAAACTAAGAACCTTCTTCAGACATGTATGCAATACGTTCAACTTACACAAAAGACAACATTCTTAGATGAATCTTCTTATCCCCAAAATCTAATTTGGTGCTATACCAACGAGGGCAACACTGGTATAATTCGAAAGAATAAAGATTTCACTCAGTAAATGTGATCTTAGACAGCTTGGGATACATTCCCAGCATCTTACTGCTGGCGTAAGCTGAGCACTGTGTTATCTCTGGACAGACGATCATTATGAATGTGTACAGTGTAGTCTCTTACCGCGAGCACACAACAGCGTAGAAAGAACCATCACCAGCCACATATCGCTGTTTCTGTAAGATTTCTCCATGCCTGAGGTTTCGATCACTCCTCTCCCATGCTGTACAAGGTCTTAATTGCCAACCCGGTCTCAAGATTAGCACAAATTTACTAGGTTGAAAAGCCGTATCTTCCCAGATACGACATGACTGCACCCAAAGGCCTCGAAGCGCACGAGACTTTGCGAGATTCAACATGGTGGGCTTTAATGCACTTTCGCTAATAAATTCATGCTTATTTAGTGTTTATTCTGTCTGCGATACACTTGCTGATGACACAGCAACCAAGGACGTAAACGGGAGAAACATGAATGCATACATTAAAGTGTGTTAAAAGAGCAGGTTTGTTTTTAACAACACGACTTTGCCTCTATACCTGACAAGAAATGAGCAGACGACACAGACCTCATTCCGCTGTAACATTATCATACCTTATCATAACCTCAACAGGCTTCTTTACGAAACGCAGCGATTCTGTTGCTGTCTGAATGCACATTTGTTTATAAATGGACTTAAAATCCCTAATTTGGTGTTGCACCAGTCACAAAAGACGTAAAATGTTCAGTGCATGCATGGCCCACTGTTGAGATTATTACAAACCGAAAGTAACCCAAATTGCCCACCAAAGCATTGTATTCTGCATACAAAGCAGACTTAAACAGCGTGTTACGTATCGGTATCATTCTATAAGACTTATGTTCTTACTCGATGCACCAAAAAAAACCAGCGCAAGGTAAAAATTAAGAGAGATTACAAAAGAACACAGGCACACGAAGATTGAATGTTTTAGTCAGCCGTCGGCTGTGGGTGGTTTATCTGCTCATCCCCATCATGGGGACTGCCACCCAGTGTAACCATCAAATCAGCTCAGTGGGTTAAGTGCTATATATTTAAATTACAGTGATATTTCACAACAAAAAGGAAAAAAGTGAGAAAAAAAGTTATGGAACTAAACTCCACAAAAAAGTAGAAAAAAGATGTAAATTTTCCTAGGCAAAAAATAAAACAACATCAACAACAACAACAAAACGTTTGTTTCTGATGACAAGGCACATACAAACTTTTTTTTTTTTTTTTAAGTTTGTAAGTGTTTGGTGTTTAAAAAAAATGTAACATATATTATTATATGCACATTTGGAATTTTCTTTTTCCGGAGCTCATGTCAGATGTGTCAGAAGGGAAAGCTCTCCATGTGAAGTCACAAAGTTGTCATTTTTAGTTACTTTTGCTTTTGTTTTCCTTTTGAAGGATTAAAAAAACATGCAGGGGTTGAGAGGAAATTTAGGGTTGTTTGGGGAACCGGAAACACTGACTTTTTTTTTTAGGCCTAAGTCTTTTTTTTTATGTATCTGCAGGGTTGATACAATACAATAAAATAAAATGAAACACCAGAGAGTATAATACATTACAATACAAAACAGTTCAACTACATCATCTGCCTGTTATGTGGGAGACAAACAATATGATGTGGTTTGATAAGTCATACATACAGCAGGGGCGGATCAGTTCATTTTATGGGGGGGGTTTCCAAAAGTATATTGTGAAGATATGGGTGTGAAGGCGCGAAGCACCGAGCCGACGGCGCAAAGCGCCTAGCTTGCTAGGAGGGTCCGGGGGCATGCCCCCCCAGAAAATTTTGAAAAAAAGGATGCAAAATGGTGCAATCTGGTGCATTCTGAGGATGATCATTACCAGTTTCAGGCAGCAGATTTTTCACTGATTAATACCCCAAAAATATTTTTATTTTTTGGCTGGGGGGGGGGGGGGTTCCGGGAAACCCCAGAAACCCCCCCCCCCCCTCGTCCGCCCCTGTCCAGTGATAAAATAGACACAGTAAAATGTAAGATCCTAGGTAAATATAAGATCCTATAGCTAGGTGCATAAAGAATAGTGAATTTTAAAATTGTGCTTTGCAGATCAAAACATTTTTCAAGTTGTGCTGATAAACATCCACAACTCACATGCCCCCTCCAGGTACACTTTCTACCCCACCTATGTTGACCAAGTTTTTTTTAGCCGATACCAGCTGTGCTGCAGCAGGCCACTCAGAATTGTAGTAACTATGTATCAACACGCTGGAATGCAGGCGTTTGATGGACGTTACAGGAAGCGACTGAAGCTAACAGTCTGAGCGGATATATCCGTACCTGGTCAGATAGAGCCATATGAGTGGGTACGGATATATCCGTACCTGGGAGACTGAGTTAAGACCTCCTCAAATCTGAGCAATTTACGTCTCAACAGAGAGGGAGTCTCAACAGAGAGGGAGTCTCAACAGAGAGGGAGTCTCAAGATGAAGGTACATTTAGTGACACTTTGAAAATGAGGTCTTATAGTTATAGTACAAGGATAGTCTGATCAGGTCTGATTTTTTGTTTCATATTTGAGAGAAGAAAAAAAGGTCTTCTGGTTCCCTGACTGACCCTAATCAGTTTTTCTTTGCCACCCCAGAACGTTTTTGACCCTACAAAAACAAAAAAATAATAACAATAATGACAAAACTGGTATTCAACAGACTTTACAAGGAAATCTACCTTCTGCAACATCAAGGGGACACAGCTTGCACAAGTCCTAGGCACTAAGTACTAAGGTAAAACAAAATAAAGAAAGACTTTTATCTTCAACAATTTTGTTTGTTTTGAAATTTGAAAAAAATTACCACATCCCGACACATAATTTTTGTTCTTAGTTGTTGGGTTAATTTTTTAACACATAATAATGACTAGCGTGAGTACACACAGTAAACAATTATCTACATTGTACATCAATCACTCAAACGGACTTTCACGGTCACACTCTTCTCCCTTAGTAGTACAGCTGCACTCCAATCATGTACTGATGGTGACAAGGGAGGGTGCACTCAAGGCTCCCGGAAAGTACGAAGTCTTGCGAGATTCAACATGGTCGGCCTCTGAAGCAACTCGCACTATCTGCTGTGTTTATTTACCTTTGAATTTGCAAGAGAGATACATTTTCAACAGGACGTGTGTTCACTATTGCATGATGAGTGTCAGTAAAGATGCAAAAGATGGAAACATTTTTGAACGGGCGCTGAAAGAGTATGTTCGTCTTCTGCAACAGCGGCCTGTCTTGACAAAATCGGTAACAAAGTGAGCAGACGACACACATTTATGAAGTTTGTTATGAACCTATTGTCGGCAATTATGTTGTGCCACCAAATTTGGTAGTTCTGCATAGTGTTTTTCACATTTGAATACAAACAGTGGTTACAACAGTTGTTGATGCTAACACTCAATCGGTCAGTGTAGAACTTTGCACAGCTGGGGACCCTTTCAGGTATACAAATATGGTGCAAGTAATTTG
Organism: Littorina saxatilis; assembly: GCF_037325665.1. Classification (NCBI taxonomy): domain Eukaryota; kingdom Metazoa; phylum Mollusca; class Gastropoda; order Littorinimorpha; family Littorinidae; genus Littorina; species Littorina saxatilis. The sequence continues at coordinate 28,867,876 of NC_090253.1, forward strand.
TGGGGTCAAAGGACAACCACAGCCGAGTTAACCTATTTGAATGGAAGAGAAGAATCTGCAAAAAATGCTCTCTGTCCCTGTGTCTGTCTGTCAGTGTGTCAGTCTCTGTCTGTCTGTCTGTCTGCGTCTCTCTCTCCCTCGATCTCTGTCACTTGTCAGTTTCTCCACGGTCAGCTAGTCTCCCCCCCCCCCCCCCCTCCCCCCCCCCCCCTTTCGATCCTTGTGTTAGTAAATGTGCTACAGCAACTCTGTCTCTCTGTTTCTCTCTCTCTCTCTCTCTCTCTCTCTCTCTCTCTCTCTCTCTCTCTCTCTCTCTAAAACTAATTTTACTGAAACAATCCGGTCTTGTATTTGATGATTATAAGAAACTTAAGATTCTCCCATTAAAAGAAAGATTTAAATGAATTGAAGGCGTGCTCCTTCACAAAATACTTTCTGGCCGTGCACCACGAACTTTCGTTGCAAACTTTAAAGTCAAACCAAACCGAAAGTTTAACGTCCCAATTCCAAGGATAGATCTTTTCAAGTCAAGCTTAGCCTATTCTGGTAGCGTCCTGTGGAATTCTCTCCCGGAATTTGTGAGAGTCCCAATGAGTCTCAATACTTTCAAAAAACACCTTTCATTGTATTTTTACGAAAAATCACAGTGATGGAAGACTTCGTTTAGTTATATTTTCATTTGTCCAAAGCATCAGTGTTCATAAGAAACACTCAAACTTGCTTTAATAACACATTTACTCATGCATACATGTGTATTCAGCATTGTTTTCACTACGTTACATAATATGTAAATATTCATATGTTGTTGTTTTTCTCTACCTTTTTTTCTACGTGAATATCCGTGTAAATATGTGATTAGATTAGTCCCCTCTCTGGGTGAGGGCTGGTTGAAAAAAAGCTCGTTGTATTGCTTATGCCACAACCCTCAAAAAATAAAATTTGATTTGATTTGATTTGATCTTTTTCGGAGTCAACTTTGTGCAGACTCTAGCTCTTCGGTGTCCGAACACCCCCGTGTGCACACATGCGCACGAAAAAGATCCCAAGTTCACAGCGAAAGTCTCAGGGCTTGGAAAACACAAAGACACGCATGCATCATCTCTCGTCTCTGATTATCATGATCGTATTTCGATACTTTGACGAGACAAACCCAATGCTGGTGTGTCGAAGAAGACAGCCACAGTGGGCTTGTTCGAGTCAAAGTATCACACCATATCTTCAGCATATTACCAATACCTGTCCCAATATAGGCCAACTGGTCTAAGAGGATGTTGAACCCTAAATAGTCAGTCAGTCAGTCAGTCTCTCTCTCTCTCTCTCTCTCTCTCTCTCTCTCTCTCTCTCTCTCTCTCTCTCTCTCTCTCTCTCTTAGTTCTACACAGGCCAACTTTGGCATTTTGATATTTTCCCTTTGTGTTTTTGTTTTATTTGATTGTACATGTATACACAGACTTCATTGTCCATGCACGGTTTTAAGCAGAGGGTGTGTGGATGGACAGGGGATAAGGTGGGAATCAGTAGGGGTAAGGGTGAGAAACTTCAGGCAGTAACTCCTATGACCTGATACAGTTCATGTCATGCAACATGAATGATAATCTAAGGTAGTTATAGTGCAGCCTTTTAGATACCTCATTTTGACATAATGCATATATTAGTGTGTGTATGTATCTGCTGGTTTTAGAGAAACATATTTTGTTTCAGTGCATGTGTATCAGCTCTGGGGACCACCATATCTCAGCTGATAGCGCCAGACCCCAGAACAAACGGGAAAATCAACTGGCGCAGTGTCTTCGCCTACACTTCATTTGGGTGAGTAGGGCGAAAGGGGGTCGAATCAAACCAGCTTCTACCTATACTGGGCAATCCAATAACATGTATGCCAATTGAGTCAACAGGCTGTGTGCCACTTACTAGTTTGGGCCATAACTTATTTATTTGCAATTTAAATGTTTGAAAAAGACTGGATAAAAGTTAAAACCAATTCAGGAGGAGTGATTTTTGTGTGATCGGAATCAAAACAAAGAAAAACCTGTTTCTTTCATAGCGTTGGTAGTGGTAGGTCTTGACCGGCTTCTGATTTGACTTGTGATATTCTCAAATTTCAACGGGTAAAATACAGACCCCACCTATATTGACTGTCTTGGTTCCTGCAAAGTTGGATTTTTAAGCTTCATGCCAGAGGCATTATGTTTCTGTAGGTACATGTAGTTGATTGATTGATTGACTGATTGATTTATTGATTGACTGATTGATTGATTGATTGATTGATTGATTGATTGATTGTTTTTACAGGTTTGTGGTGAATGGCCCCTTGATACACCACATGTATGCTTTCATGGAGAAACACATGCCCCGGGATAAAAAGTATTCTGCCATCAAGCGGCTTCTCTTCGACAGGCTGATCTTCGCTCCACCTTTTCTCCTCATCTTTCTCTACTACGTTGCCATTGTGGAGGTATCTTGTGTGTGTTGGGCTTTGATGTACACTGTCCTCTTAGATGAACGACATGTAATAACATGGGAATGGTCGGTCGATTGCTGATACAGTGGAACCCCCCTTTTAAGACCTTCAAAAATCTGAGCAAATCAGGTCTTAAAAAGGAGGGGTCTTAAAATGGGGGTAAATTGACAGAGGTTATGAACAGAAAGTCTGAAAAAGCAAGGTCTTAAAAAGGAGGAAGTCTTAAATTAGGGGGGGGGGGGGGGGGGGGTCCACTGTACAGTGGTATCTCTGTTTTAAGACCTACTCAAATCTGAGATGTTAAGGTCTTAACTGAGATCGAGGGAATACTTAAGTGAAGGTAAACATATCAGGAAAACAAGGTCTCAACAAAACTGAAGGGGTCTTAGAACAGAGGTTTCAGTATATTTTGATATTTTACAGAAAGAAATTACACACACGCATGCACGCATACACACACACACACACACACACACACACACACACACAATGTCTCAGTCAATTTTAGGGCAAACAGACACACTGACACATGTACACCACTCCCTGTAACAAAATGTGTGGATGTGGATTTCAGGGGGCAGGCACTGATGCTGCTATTCAGAAGATCAAGGACACATACTGGACAATACTGAAGCTGAACTGGACAGTGTGGACTGGCATACAGTACATCAACGTAAACTACATTCCACTGAAGGTACGTTGTCATTTTGGAGAGAATCTTGCACTGTTAGATCCCTTGCTATGTTTGTTTTTTTTCCTATTCAGGGCTCAGTCACAGGTGAATGTTTCTTTGCTGGTGATGGTTTTCGCACGTTATGATAAAATCAATTCAACATCAAAATTCCTACTCTGCATGGAAATGATATGGCCCTTAATTCGTGGTCGGCTGGGCGTTAAGCAAACAAACAAACTCTGCATGGAAAGCAGTTGATTGTTAGTATGTGTTCAAGTTGAAGGATGATTTTAGTCCTATTTAAAAGCCTGACCAGACCTGTTGTGGGGAACATGATTGCTTACACTAGAGAGAATTTACCTTGATATGCAAGATTTGTTTACCTTGATATGCAAGATTTTTTTCTCTCTTTCTCATGTGTACTTTTTATTGTATGGTTCCTCTTTTTTCAGTTTCGTACGGTATTTGGCAATGCCTGTGCCTTGATTTACCTTGTGGTTGTAACCATCCTACGTCGGAGGAGTGCTTCCTAGGCCCGCCATGATACTGATGTTGAGGAGCCTGGGATCCGGTACACATCTGCCACACATCTTTTTTGCCTCCCAGACAAATCTATTAAGTACTGATAAGTAGGGAGGGAGGTAGGTGGCAAGAACAAGTGCATTTATGAGAACGTGACCAACTCTGTTTTTGTGTGTACTGTTGCATGATCGTATACTTTTCCCCCAGGTAGAATGAAGAATGGATTAAACCTATGCCAAAAATATGAAAGCTGCAACAAGAATGAAAGCTTAAAAAAAATAAAAACAAGAGAGAAAGAAAGAAAGAGAGAGAGAGAGAGAGTAGCGAGGGAGTTATGAGAAATCAATCTAATGGCATCTTAGATCATAAGATAAATTGATTGAAACAAATGAATTTCAGGCTCCTATTTTAGTAAGGGTATGTAATGTTAGGAGAAAACATTCTTTTTTTCTTTTTCATGAACGAAAACGTGTATTGCTCATTTTATTCTGTTGTAAGGAATAGGAAAATATTGTAGTTGTGGTGTTGACATTTTACAGCTTTTAGTCGCAAAGTGCTTAGTGGACTTTTCACATCATTATGATCATGTTACAGACAGCAAACTGTAGTCTGATGCAACTGCTCTTGAATTTGTTCTCTTGGGAATTTTTAAGTGCCTTTCATTGTGGGATCAAACTTAACGTCCGTTTTTCTTAATAACAGGTCTTGTAGTTGTGTTTGTGTAAGATGGATGCAAGCCCAATCAAAGTCTGACGGTTTTGAAGAATCTTTGTATGCGGTAAAAAGAATAATCATGTGGAGGTCTGGTATAACTACATTTGTGGTGAACATGCAATATTGTACATGTGCTGGAGAGGACCAACATGCTGATGTGCGATGCACATATTTTCTTTCTTATTTGTAGATATACAGTGCACTAAAGAGTAAACAGAATGAAAATAATGAGTAAGATGATACTTTGATACTGTTATTTATATTGATGATGGCAGCATGATTGTTTTGATGTTTCAATTAACTAAACTGATTTTTGAGTGTCGTTTTATCTGTTGCTTAATGCTGTATTAAATGCCGGTGCGCTGTGTGTCTGTGTGTGTGTTTGAAGAGTTCATTGTTAATCACAGGATGTACCTTACATACATGTACTGCCAGATGTTCGAGCATGTATACAGATTTAGGCTGTGATAATCAGACTTTGTATTGAAATTTGAACTTATGCATGTACTGAAATAGAAAACTGGATGTATACAGTATTTCTGATTTTATTATATACAGTTATTGTTCTGGTTTGCTATGTGTGTATAATAATCTTTTGTTTCATGGTTTCCAATGCAGATGCTAATACAGAAGTTATATTTTTCATGAATGTGAAACATGCTCACTTTCAGTGTACTGTATATGTTAAAAAAATGTTGGGTTTCCTGGATCAACACAAACTACTAGTATGTGATAATCAGAAATGAATAAAAAATAAAAATAATGAAGGAAATGCTGTTATGTGTTAGACATAAATGAAATAAAATAAAAATGACAGGATATTATGTTTCTGAAATGGTTTATTTTCATTGTAAGAACCTGCATCTCATGAACACTGTGTGTGTGACCACACGTCTCAAGTACAGGCAAAATATTCCACATGCAAACATAATGCACACTGATGCAACATAGGTGAGATGTGATTCCAGATTTTAAAAAGCAACGTCAAACATTGCAGCAAACAGTCACACTCCAGTCTCCTGCATCTCCCTCCACCTTTTCAAACCACACTTAATTTAAACCAAATAAAATGGGCAAGATCGAAATCTATAACTCACATAAAACTGGAGTGCTATTTTCTCCTCTAGCAACTGTCAAGCATGTCATATTTTTTAAGAGCAGTGAGAGTTAAAATTAAAGAAAATATCCCAATCATTCACATTTACTCTCACAACAGACACAGCGCACAACTTCCTTCAAAGCACATGCAGTCCGCACTCCAGTCTTTGTGACATGACGTACCAACCCGCATCCATTCATGGCATCGGTGAGAAGACAAAACACTGCATGCTGTATTTCAGTGCATCGAACGACAGGTGAAAAGCACACGGAAACCCACAGCAGAACCCCCGGCCGATCAAACCAACATATATATTCATACAAGGGTGTGTAGCTTTCCTATCGTGTGACAATGCATAATTCCTTCACCTCTTCAAATACTTTCTTTCTTTATTTGGTGTTTAACGTCGTTTTCAACCGTTCAAGGTTATATCGCGACGGGGAAAGGGGGGAGATGGGATAGAGCCACTTGTTAATCGTTTCTTGTTCACAAAAGCACTAATCAAAAAATTGCCCCAGGGGCTTGCAACGTAGTACAATATATGACCTTACTGGGAGAATGCAAGTTTCCAGTACAAAGGACTTAACATTTCTTACATGCTGCTCGACTAAAATCTTTACAAACATTGACTAAATTCTATACAAGAAACACTTAACAAGGGTAAAAGGAGAAACAGAATCCGTTAGTCGCCTCTTACGACATGCTGGGGAGCATCGGGTAAATTCTTCCCCCTAACCCGCGGGGGGTCTACAGCCCTCTAAGCACGCTGTTTTCCACTTTTATTTACACACCAACAACAGAAATCTCGTTTACAACATGGATGCTCTTTTTGCACAACTCAGAATCTCTACATGCTGTCTCGCCATCATTCACAATTCCTCTGTGCTGTAATGTTGTGATCAATAATTGTAATAATAATGAAAGCTTATAAAGCCTCGGAATAATTCTGTGCTCTCCGCAAGGTACAATTTTATGAATAATTTACCAGAATTCACAAGCTCTGTGTGCCTTCTTCAAATGATTCACAATTTCTTCCCTTTCTACATGAATACATTTTAGCTGCATGAACTGGCCCCTCAACTGTAGACGGGTCATTCATACATTTAGAGCACTTATTTCCCTTTGTTTCACAGACGTCATTCTAGCGCCTGGAGCCTTTTAAGGGACTCATGCTATACAAAAGTTATTTATAACATGTACTATTATTATTAGCTTAAAGGAAAGTGTCTTTACAAAGGGGTTCTGCTGTGGGAGAAATGAAAGACCACAATGAAGAGAACGCCTCCCCTCTTCAAAATTTTACCAGCTAACATAGACATTTTACATGAGTAAAACACATGATGTGGTTCATCAGTTATACATGAGGTGTCTAGGTGGATATTTGTACACATTATTTACACACTTTAGCAAATCAAAATTGTGAATATACAATATTAGTGATAAAAGTGAGACATTCCTACATGGACTTCTCTCTGTGCTTAACTACAACAATAAGTGATTTTCCCGCTGCTACTTCAAGGATAAGTCAAATCTTTGCCAAAGAAAAGTCATGTTAAAATTGGATGCCATTTATTCTTAGAAAAAAAGGAGGAAAAAAATAGAACATCTTTACTACATAGCTTTCCAGAGTGAACAAAATACAGATACTGCAGGTAATCAACAGGTTCATATGTACAATTTCTTGAAATAATGAAGTGCTGATCAGGTCCCAGATAACAGACAGTCAAAAGTTCCCACCATACCAGAATTAATGCTGCAATAGTTGACTTGCTTATTCTGCAATCTCCTTTTTTTGTCCTCCATGAGCAAATAGTTAAAATGTTCTGTAGTACAAGATGCAAGCAAACATCAGCTGAAATAAGTATAACAGATTTTTGTTTTAAGAGTTGATACAAATGAAATAACATGGCATGAGGTGAAAATGTACTATGAGCAGAGATCATGAATTTCACAACAGCCAAAAGAACACAAAACCCTGACTAAAAAGCAAATGTACACATGTGGTCCAACATATTCTGCATACATCAAAATTGAAACTTGCACATTTTGATCTTGGGCTGAACTATTAAAACCTTTCAGTAAAACACACTGGACACCTGTCCCGGGAACCTAGATGTGACAGGAAAGACCGCATCAAAATTGTTCGCAAATTCATTTTTGTAAAAACTACACAAAACCCTGGACTCTTATTCAACTCTGGACAACCAGTTATGAATAACAGCTAAAAGTAATTAATGAAAAGACTAAGAATTAAATAAAAGTTTATTGTGGTGCTGCGGCAGGGATGATAGGGGGTGAAGGTCGTCGTCGGCGCCGAAAGCTGAGGCTAGGGCTGCGACTCAGACTCCTGAAGCGTGACCTTGACCCCGACCGTGACCTTGACCGAGAAGAGTATTCGCTGCTCGAGCTTGATGGAGGTGAAGGTCGGTAGTACGGTACAGGACGCTTGCGTGCGCTGCAAGAGTGCAAAAGTCGTTGATGAAATGATTCCTTCATTTGGCAGGCATTTTGTTCGTCACTGCTCTGCCTCTGTCATTGATTCTTAAATCCTATCTTTTTTTCATGACATTTTTGGCTCAAAATTATCCTCAACAAAATCTCATTTACATTATTTTTCCTGTCAAGAGCTCAACAATATGCTAACTTGAATAAGCGTTGCTGACTATGAATGTAGATGTAAATGTTTGTATAACTGTGTTTTAATTTTAAATGTGTCAAGCGCAAAGAGCATAATTGTAAAGTTATGATGTTGCGCTATATAAATGCTCATTTATTATTATTATTATTATTATTATAAGAGATATATTATAAATACTAAGAAATATATTACAAATACATAGAATTTAATAAGTTAAATAATCAGCTTCTGAAGACTAAATAAAGAGCATGCACATGTTCATTCTACTTACCTTTTGCATAAATATTCACCTCCAAGTAATAGGTGGGTTAATACTGTTTTAGCAGAAATGCCCATCCCAAAAAGCAAGCACATCCCATGCTGTGCATTCAGATTTTTAATTTAATTTGCAGAATTGTATTCAGTAGAATGCAACTGAGCTTTTGAATTTCCTGGAGCCAACAATCTTAACATCCATGAAACAAATTTTTATTTTATTTTCTACAACCTACCATAGTCCAATAACAAATCTTCTACAGTAAGTATGAAAAGTAGACATCCTCCAGTTTTCTTTCTTTTTCTTTCTTTGTCTTGAGAATAAAAGCGACAAGGTGAGTAACATTAAACTGTAGTCAAACTCAAAAGCCAAACACACTTCGTAACATATTAACAGAAAGCCACTGCTCCGCAAAACAGTAGCAATATTGACCAAACACCATTCAAACACCCAAAACCACAAAAGTGTGCAAAACTGAAACAAGCACAGATAAAACATGCAAGGAAACCGTAACAAGAACAATAACTAACGCGTCTTTGGTTTTTTTCCTCAGTTTTGACAGGAAAGGGAGGGGAGGGGAGGGTTTGGACTTGTACATTTTGTTCGACTAAGGTAGAAGTTATGTCACTACACAGTAACCAGCAGACACATGTCGTCTGAGGATAAGTTTTATTTACTACAGTGGACCCAACTCGCCACCCCCATCCTAGAGCTGTCAAACAACTGAAAAAATCAGGTCTTAAAAGGGAGATAATTTTACAACTGATGAACAGAAAATCTGAGAAAAAACAAGGTCTTAAATTGTAAGGCATTAAAACAGAGTTCCACTGTACTCTGAGTAACTTCATTCCGTTTTCTTGAAGTATGCAGCACTTTTTTCAATGAAGTTTTTCTATTTACATGTGGCTTTTTATTGCCTGGAAATTGTGCCAGCTGTGTCCCCCACATGTAGATAACTACCAATGTAAAGTCAGCAAAATTGAGTTTTGTCATTTTTTTTTTTTTTTTTGGAAGGGTACAAAAATGTTCTATGGTCGGTAGGGAAAATTGGGTAATTTGGGAAGTCGGAAACATTGAAAGAAATGTCTTGGTCTTATTCACTCTTTCCTTAATGTGAGGAGGATTTGGCATGCTACTGAACATGCTGGAAATACTGTATAAATACACATCTAACAGGGACGGATGTCAACAGGCTGTAACTGTACCCATACAAGCACAGTGCTTGTGCTTTCACTTTCAGCAGGATACTGTTAAGAAGCTATGTTAGTATAGGTATGTGTACAGACTCTAGCTGCCTTTTTTTTCTCAAGTTAGGTAAGTTACAACTTTCAGTAAAGTTCTTTTCTGTGCAGAGGACAAGGTGGGAAGAACAGGCATTAGTGCAAGCATGTCTTTTCAAGCAATTACACACTGAGGGATTTCTTCAAGCAGGAGAGGATTAATTATTAGTCCAAGCAAATGCTTTTTGAGTCTTCAAGAGGTTTCTGCTTTTTGTGTGTGTGCTGCAGGCAGAGGCTTTTTACTTCAGAGGCTAAAACAGACTTCGTAACCAGATTAATGCAGACTTCATAACCAGATTAATTCAAATGTCTCAATCAAATCCAAGCGTGTTAGTTCTGCAGAACAGATGCATCAACTCTGAACAAAACTGCTGGATGCAAGGGACAATACCATGAGCTGAGGCCAGGCCTAGTAGCGGGCCCTTCGACGTCTCGAGGAATAAGGCGACCGAGATCGAGAACGAGATCGTGATCGGCGGCTACGGGAGTACGATCTCGATCTGGATCGGGTTCTGGATCGTCGGCTTCTGTAGCGAGTGGAGCGATCTCTGGATCTTGACCTGGATCTGGATCGAAATCCACACCAACAAAAACAAAAACAACAGCCAAAAATAAAAACACAAGCAAAACTCAAAATCAAAACTCCCACAAAATAAATAAAAATGATACACGTTCAACTGAAAATAATGTGTATAGCGAGGGTAAAAAAAAGAAGACTAAATATGGTGATTTTTACAACAGAAAGAAGTGAACATCCCATCAAACAACAATAAGCCATGAACTGAAATCATAAGGGTACAACATTTCAAAGTAAAAGTTGCTCGTCACAGAATATATTTCATGTGATTTGTATAACGCTGGTTATTGTACGCTAGGAAACAAGGAATACAAATTACCCTTCATGCATGAAAAGCTTAAAACACAGAAACAACTTACCCAAAAAAGCAAAATAGTCGGCAGAAATAAATTTAAAACTAGTGAATCACACATGTTTTTCTTACTCTAAACAGCAATTACAAAAACTGTCACAGACAATCATTGATATAAAAAATACTTTAAAGCAAGGCATCACACACAAAAAGAGAGAACAAAAGAAAAGAAAAGAAAGACACAATACACACACTGGAAGAAAACACTCAATAGATTAAAACAGATGGAAATGACACACAACACTGACACACACATCAAAAACAACAACATAAAAGACATTTAATTTTTGTTTTATCAAAAACATAAAGCCCATGATTAAACTGACAAGTGTCCTTGGCCCAGCCCCACGACCTTCACCTTGTGATGCGACGTTTGTCAAGGTGACTGGGTGAGCCACGGCGACGACGGATGGAAGGACTCCTCGAGTTTCTGCTTCGACTCCTGCTGTGGCTGCGGCTGCGACTGCGACTGTAGCTCTTGGAGCGAGATCGGGAATGGCCTCTCCTGTCATGGAACAAGCATATTTGAACATTATACATGTAATTTATAATTCAATATTCAACGTTAAATGCTGTATAAGCATGGTGGTTAGTGTTGAAATAGGCTGTCCAACTTCACACAAACCCTACATATATTCACAACATCTGATTGGCAAGATCTAATCGGATAATAGAATTTCAATAAACACAAAACCTTTTGTTCAAATTGGAACCTTATATCAACTTGATCCAAGGACTTATTAGTTTGTAAAAGTCCAGGAATCTCATCATTATCAATACCTAGATCAAACTGAATCTCTTAAGATAAAACCTATTTTTTCAGCATCCCAAACAAAAGCAACCAAGGGGTTTCAAATACTGACTGTCAAACAACTGCCTTCTCAACATCACAAAATAATTGTCAATTTCTGAAACATGTCATATAGTTAAAAAGAAAGCAAATAAACAAAACCAAATAAAAGAAAAAAAACCCAGCAAACATAGAGTAGCAGAACACAATCATCTGTCGCCAAAACTGACCTTCTTTCAGCACTTCTAGACTTCCGTGACCTTGAGTGTGACCTTGAACGGGAGTGCTTGGGTGACTTTGACCTCTGAATCTTGGAATCTGGGGCAGAGTTGTGGTTCCTGGGGGGCTGTGCGCTGACCTTCACTGGAGAAGGCGACCTGGCCTTGACCTCCGATTTTTTCTCTACAGGCTTTGAGCGCCCGTTAGTGTGGCCATTGTTACGTGGGGAGGAGTTTTTCCGCATGGGTGAGTAGCTTAGACTGCGGCTGCGATCGCGCTGAGGTTTGCTCTGTGGGGGGGAAACATTGCCGTTCTTCTTCTTGGGCCTGAAACCACAGTGTTCATTTTGTAAGTTTACAACAATCAAAACGGGTACTAGCACGTGTCAGCCCAAAAACCTGTCTTTTTTTCAAATGACCAATTTTTGTAACACTAAGTGATGCTGGTACTTCCGGCCAAAGATTCATATCGTGCTTTGAGATGATAAATGAAGCTCCTCTGCTGTATTTCACAAGAGATCGCTGGATGGAAATGACTTCGGTTAGGTGACAGCCATGCTTGTTTTAATTGTGCATATTAGTTGTTATATTATTAGTTTCCTGAGAACACCCCTTTTGAGACCTCCAAAAATCTGAGAAAATTAGGTCTTAAAATGGAGGTACATTTATAAGTTTTGAACAGAAACTCTGGAAAAGTAAGGTCTTAAAAAAGGGGGGAAGTCTTAAATTGGGGGGACTTAAAAGGAGGGTTCCACTGTATCTAAATAGTGACTACTGTGCTTGTCAGACCTACCTGGCACAGTCACTGTCAGAGGAGTCATGACGCCTCACTTCAGGGGGTGATTTGCGTGCTGCTGGTCTGGAGGCCCTCTTGTTGTTGTTGTTGTTGTTGTTTGGAGAAGAGGGTGATGATTTCTTCTCTGCTGCTTTGTCATGATCTGATCCACTGCAACCAGCAACAATCCACATGTGTTTTAAGTTGCAACGGTAAAATCAAATTCCAGCAGAAGCTTGAACAGGCATGGTACTGAAGGAATGGCAGTTTCAGCTGAAATAAAGTCGGGGGTCCAGGGGCAGCGCCCTTTGTGGGGGTCAGGGGGCAACGCCCCCTGAAGCTGACGACTTTTTACTAATTCAAATGTGTTTAGTGCCCTCTCCTTGAAGCTGAGAGGGATATAAGTGAAAGATAACAAGGCTTGAGTAAGAAAAAATAATAATCTCAAGTGAATGGGCGGATTTTTTATTTTATTTTTTTTTATTTTTTATTTTTTTTTTTCGTTTTCGGCGGATTTCCGCCGATCGGCGGAAGAGTACCATGCCTGTTGAACCAAGCGTTAAGTATTTTCTCTATTCAGGACGTCTACCATTATGTTGTCTATAATACTTTCATTGAGGATACCAGGAGTACAAACATATAAGTTAATCTATAAACTGGAAACCATCTTGTACACTGATTGTCAGGACACTAAACAAATACAGTTGCATTGTGTAAACACCACATTCAAGTTCAATGTAAATTAATCTCGAAACAGCAGTTACTGAGTTAATTCTTGTCTCACTTCAAAAGCAAACAATTTTTTCATGTTAATGCCATGAATATGTAAACAGAAATAAAACAATTTAAATTAAAGCAGTCACATTCTAAGTTAACTTCATGCTTGTCTATTACACTGACACACTGACAAAAAAAAATCACCAGAAAAACAATGGATAACCTGCGGTAAGATTTCTTTATCACTGCATGTACTGCACATCAGCATTTAGTCTGCTCTCTACTTTTAGCTCCCTGTGCAATATGCCCTGATCAATATAAAGATGGCATGAAAGATGACTTAGTGTACCTGTCGCTGTCTGACTTGCTACTCCCCCTCTTTCTGTCTCTCTCAGACCAATCTTGACATCAGCATTTAGTCTGCTCTCTACTTTTAGCTCCCTGTGCAATATGCCCTGATCAATATAAAGATGACTGTGTACCTGTCGCTGTCTGACTTGCTACTCCCTCTCTCTGTCTCTCAGACCAATCTTGACATCAGCATTTTGTCTGTTCTCTACTTTTAGCTCTCTGCGCAATATATTGCCCTGATCAATATAACGATGACATGAAAGATGACTTAGTGTACCTGTCGCTGTCTGACTTGCTGCCAGAGTCGGAACCAGAGCTGGAGGAATCGCGACGGCTGCGCTTCTTGGATTTCTCATCACTCCTGCAACATACATGACACTCCATCATTCTTACCCTTTTCTTATCCGTGATTGCAAAAAGGTGTGACTTTCAGATGAGACCGCCTCTATGTGTATGCTTGAATGCATGTGTGTGAGTATGTAATTGTGTGAGTATGTGTGTGTCATAAAGTCTTTCTCCACTGTTTTGATTCGAATAAACAAACCATTACTTGTGACTTAAAGCTTCACATGAAGGAAGTCTGTTCATTTTTTTAGTGTAGAACCGAACAACAAAAATGTGTCTTCATCAAGGCATGTAAACTATGTGCCTATAAATAAGATGAAAAAATAAAATAAATACACCGACTCACATGCATGCATATAAGCATGAGTGGACACACACACACACACACACACACACACACACACACACACACACACACACACACACACATCCTCACCTCTTGCTATGTTTCTTCTTAGTCTTCTTGTGTTTCCTGGACTCAGACCTGTCAAAACACAGCATCAGTTAGAACAAGGTTTGGAGGAGACACAACCACCCTATATCCACAATCTCATCATTGTTGGGTGATTTTCTTGTTTACTCATGACTACCACATTTTGTCTTCTATTTCCACTTGCCTAAACACTCACAACAGGAGAATCTAGAGCAGAAAGCCTTGGGGGCACAAATGCACCACTGTACACCGCTTAGCTCGCTCTACACTTGTAGTACATCTGAAAAAACTACTGTGTACATCCAAAACAAAACACAAACCAAAGGTACACTACTGACTTGTCCCTGAACTCTTGATAAACTGATGTCCAAACTGAAAGACAGACTCAGACTTGTACTGTTTAATAACAGCTGCAGGTAAAGTGTTAGTAGGAGATAAAGGCATGTCTATGTATATATGCAAGCAGGAGGTTTCAAACTCAAGACACGCAAGGAAATAAATTAGTGGCGGGCAGAACTTCACCGACCCAGACAAAATGCAGGTTGAATCCGCCACCACCAAGTTACAGTTTTTCTGATGAAGCCATACAATATTTGCATGCATGCAGCAGTAATGTGCAGAAACTTTTCTTCACAAAACAAAGGGCGAAACGGAACAAACAATTTAACAGAAAAACAACATAGGGAAAGGAGTACCTTTGACTCAAATTTTAGTTTCCTACTAATACCAGAAAACTGATAAGATGTACAATATCAAATTTATGATTCGGACAGTCAATGTCTTTACTAAAACTGTAAGAAAATGTACTCCTATTCAAGGAATCATTTGTTGTTTTTTGTAATGTTTTTTTTAAAGATACTATTTGCTTATCCAACACATAAAACAATAGAACAAATGATCTCCGGTGTACTGTCTTTAAATATGCATTTTGTCTGGCTAGGCAAGTGTTTCCCTTTTTTGTTAAAGTTAAGAAATAAATCACAAATCTGATATTTGACAAACAGGAAGAACAAAAACTTAAGCAAAACTGACGTATGTGTAACATGAATACTAGGTTCTATTCTCAGCCCGAATACAAAGGGTGGAAAATATACATAGTTTTTTTTACCTCTATAAATTTCTGGCGCAAAATATTTAGGCATTAGGGACCTGATTTATTTCCTTCAAATGCAGAGGAAAGTGCTCATAATTTTAAGCTGGAAAATTTGGGTTTAAACAATGCAGTGATAAAAAAAATCAAAAAAATCAGCAGTATTCTTATTGTACACAGTTCGGCTTCACACATGGATTAATAAACGACAGTAGTAATTAATGCATTGTATATACCGTAAATTCGACACACAAGGTTTTTCTGGTCACAGTCACCCAATGAGAACGAGAGAAGAAAAATAAGTAGGTAGGTCAGTCAGCAAGGTGTGTGGGCCTGCTACCTGTTGCTTACCTGGCGCTCGCGATTCAATCAACTTTGAGTGGGTGGCAAAGTGAGAAATCACAACAGTGGTATGAGTCATAACTTTCAAATTGGTGGACAGGTCAACAAACGCACACACACACGCATAACACACACACAAACGCATGGGCGTATGGTGGTAAGGGCAAGCACTGCGATTGGCTATCAAAAACTGCATGGTTAAAGAGGTGCTGTCTCCTTTACTAAGCTGTCATGCCGTTAATTTGGTTAATTAGCTGAGCTCTGTCGTCTTTCTGCACATTTCGTCTGGCTGAAGTAGCGTTAGCCTTTTGTGTGTGTTATTGCATACTTGAATCAAACTGACTGACTTCCATTTTTGAGATGATAATTCAAACTAATTCTGGTAATATAACCTGGCATATGCACTAAGCCAAAGAGAAACCATCAAATTCAAAAATTCATTTGGAAACAAGTTGCATCATGGCAAAACAATTTAGAGAAACCCCACAAAACAACCTTTGAGTAAATTGTCATTCAATGATTCACACCAATCAACACACCTGGCATTCATGTGCAGAAAAATGACTGCAGCTCCTCGCTACTAAAATTAGTTGTTGGTTAACAGAAGGAAAGGTTAAAAAAAAATAAAACACAGCCACTTTGTTTGTTCAAAAATCAATCACTAGAGAATGCAAGCAAATAGTCAACCTCTAAAAGAATCTTATTTTGGTCAAGCATACATGAATATATTTAGCAACAATAAGGCAAAGTGTACATAATGGCCAAAAAAAAAAAGAAGACCATCTCATTACTTAAAGAGTCGGAAGACGGAGAGGAAGATAAAGAAAGTGAGTATGTATAGTAAGTAATATTATTGACCAGCTAAAAAGTCAAAACCTACCAGCGAAACATTCCAAAATCCCGGCACCACCAATCTATTAACCACAAAGCCGTGTCACACGGGAAGCTCGCAACGGATTACTGGGATTTGCTCAGATGCAACGTCAGAGAGCGTGAACAATAGCATCATGTCATACAGAACGTCAATACAATTGTCGTGCATGTAGAAGCATTCTTGGTTAATGGGTATCAGTGTTGTAATGTGGATGTTGTTGTTACAGCGTATGCATAACTCAGCTGAAAATCTGGAGAGAAACAGGAGTGAAAAGAGGGGAGTGTGAGAGAGAGAGAGAGGGCGTTGAGAGAGAGAGAGAGGGGGGGTTGAGAGAAATGTATACAGGGAGAACAGGGGATAAGAGGGAGGAAGAGGAGGGAGAGACAAAGACACAGACAAAGAGAAAGACAGACAAGAATGATAAACATTTGATATTGGACATTCTGTTTAACATTTTATTTTAACCAGTTTTTAACTATAAATCTGACCTTTGACCCCAACCACATCTGCTTTAAATTAATGCTACTTGTTCAATATTCCTAACATTTAGTTAACAAAAAAAACTTATTTATAAAAAGCTCTAAGTAAATGCTCTTGGTGAAAGCATTCATGCAACACATATTAAACTCGGTAAGCCAACCAAAAAATAATGTTATAGCAGATATCAGTCTGGGTAAAATACTTTCACTTACATTTTGAGAAAACTAAATATGCATATGAATCTACTAATTTGAGCAAATAAGTGTGGAAATGTGGTGTTTTTGTTCTCACTGAGCAGATGCGGACTATTTCACAACAGAAATTCAACAGGAAGCAGTCGAGAATACGTTCAATAAAATTTTCTTTTCATTTTTATTCAAAACAAAAAGGACACGACAGATGTCATCACACAGACAATAACTCTCATACTTCTTACATACTTTTACTCAACATTCACACCATATCTCTTGCACTATCAGAACACAGAAGAAAAGGACAGAATAGGGCAAAAAAAGCAACAGCAAACACACAAACACACATTCACAACCTAAAAGGCACTGCCATATAATAAACATTTGTAACTTCACTGTTTACGTTGCTCTTAATTCTTTGGTATCATGGGGGACAAGGTTCTATAATTGTTTATGGATTATATAGCAGGATATGTTTGAAATGAGTGTATTCAAGGCAGTGCAACTTGCTCAAACCAAAATCTAAAAATAAGATTAATAGTACGGAAAAAACACCTATTAGTGGGTATAACTAACATTGTCTACTACCATACATGAATACCAATGGAGGAAGTAGATTAACTGAAACAAGAATAACACAGAAATCAAAGTTAAATATGGCAAACAGAAGAAAAACAACTCTTTACCTCTGCAAACATGCATTACTGACCCAATGAATATCTGTATACCAACAACAACTAAGAATTAAAACAACAGTCAGAAAAAAAAGGAAGAATTTAACAACACTAAAGTCCACTTTAAACTGCTTAAAACCCTTTGCCTAACACTGTCACACAAACATTCTTGACATCATCCCTCTAACCCCTCTTTCTCCAATATCAATCTTCATTAAAGTCAGATTTAATGAAATTGTTAAGATTTTGATCTATCCTTTTAGACAGCATTTTGAAGACACACCAACGGCCCATTAACATAATTAACAAAAGGTGGCCAATGGGTGACAGAGGTGAGGGTTGAGGTGGAAGGAAGGGGGGAGGGGGATGGTGGAGGGTGAGAAACGGAAATGACTGTGAGCTGAAGTGGATGGGTGGCTAGCACTGAGGGTACAGTGGAACCCACCTGGAGAGACCTCAAGTAAATCAGGTCATACAAAGGTGGAGGTCTTAAATGGGGCTGAATTTACAGATGTTTTGAACCAAAAATCCGAGAACAAAAACATATAAACAACAAGAGAGTCTTAAAAGGGAGGGTCTGAGTTATAAATGGGATGGGAGTCAGGGGTCTTAAAAGGGAGGGTCTGTATCAAATGGGGTGGGAGTCAGGGGTCTTAAAAGGGAGGGTCAGTATCAAATGGGGTGGGAGTCAGGGGTCTTAAAAGGGAGGGTCAGTATCAAATGGGGTGGGAGTCAGGGGTCTTAAAAGGGAGGGTCAGTATCAAATGGGGTGGGAGTCAGGGGTCTTAAAAGGGAGGGTCAGTATCAAATGGAGAGGGAGTCAGGGGTCTTAAAAGGGAGGGTCAGTATCAAATGGGGTGGGAGTCAGGGGTCTTAAAAGGGAGGGTCAGTATCAAATGGGGTGGGAGTTAGGGGTCTTAAAAGGGGGGGTCAGTATCAAATGGGGTGGGAGTCAGGGGTCTTAAAAGGGAGGGTCAGTATCAAATGGGGTGGGAGTTAGGGGTCTTAAAAGGGTGGGTCAGTATCAAATGAGGTAGGAGTCAGGGGTCTTAAAAGGGAGGGTCAGTATCAAATTGGGTGGGAGTTAGGGGTCTTAAAAGGGGGGTCAGTATCAAATGGGGTGGGAGTCAGGGGTCTTAAAAGGGAGGGTCAGTATCAAATGGGGTGGGAGTCAGGGGTCTTAAAAGGGAGGGTCTGAGTATCAAATGGGGTGGGAGTCAGGGGTCTTAAAAGGGAGGGTCAGTATCAAATGGGGTGGGAGTCAGGGGTCTTAAAAGGGAGGGTCAGTATCACATGGGGTGGGAGTCAGGGGTCTTAAAAGGGAGGGTCAGTATCAAATGGGGTGGGAGTCAGGGGTCTTAAAAGGGAGGGTCTGAGTATCAAATGGGGTGGGAGTCAGGGGTCTTAAAAGGGAGGGTCAGTATCAAATGGGGTGGGAGTCAGGGGTCTTAAAAGGGAGGGTCAGTATCAAATGGGGTGGGAGTCAGGGGTCTTAAAAGGGAGGGTCAGTATCAAATGGGGTGGGAGTCAGGGGTCTTAAAAGGGAGGGTCAGTATCAAATGGGGTGGGAGTCAGGGGTCTTAAAAGGGAGGGTCTGAGTTATAAATGGGATGGGAGTCAGGGGTCTTAAAAGGGAGGGTCTGTATCAAATGGGGTGGGAGTCAGGGGTCTTAAAAGGGGGATTCCACTGTACTTTCTTGGTCCTTGCTTTCTTCCAATCACTGACATTTTGGTTCCCAAAGAGCCAACTAACGAATTTGAATTTAATTGAACCAAATGACAAGTACACATCTCCTAACATGCAAAAGGAGGGATACAATTGAACCAGAAGAGGGGGTAAACCAAAGAAAAAACAGCTAGTGAACCACAAGCAAATAATAAAGTTCTACATCTTCTCAACAACCCCAAAATAGAATATGAAGACAATACTGAGGTCACATACTTATAGGACACCAGAGCAACAGGTATTTCTGTTTACAGACTTTTTTTTCAGTTTTGCAGCATGTAAAGATAAACAGTAGTTAATTTTGTGTAAATGAACTCTGGTTACATACATTGGTATAACACAAGTAATGCAAAACCATTAAGTACTCAACCAATTAAACCCAGTTAGTCAATGAACACCCAAACATACGGGATAAAGCTGAAGCGTTACAACTAAGTATTAAAACATTCTCACTACTAATATTCTACCACAAATGAAGATGCGCAGATTTCAAATACAAACATTCTACACAAAGCTGATAGCTGAAACTTTCCCCCAACTTTGGTAATGAAAAAAAGAAAGGGTGTAAAGTTTTTGTGGAAGATTTATTCATGTAACACACTCCTGAGCTCGTCTCATCAGCTTTGACTGAGAAAATGGATATCAGCTCAAGATAAAGGAAAACAGCTGTACCTAATTCTGAACAAAGCTTTGATGAATTATCTTGAATCTAAAAATAAAATGGGTAATTTTATAAAAGCATGGTTTAAGTCACTCGGGTAAAAAGATCCTTAACTCCGGAAGTGAAAAACTATGTACATTGTACAGTGCACATTTTCAAATGCTGCCTTATAATTCTAAGTGACTGCTTCTATGCCACACACATGCAAGCCAACACGCAGGCACGCATATGCACACACACATACACATTCTCAGTCTCTCCACAGTCTCTCTCTCTCTCTCTCTTAATCTTTCTCCCTGACTATTGCAAACCCAAATCTACCGCAAGTGTAACAAGAAAGCACAGCCATGCATTTCTAGCTCAGCTATACACAGTCCATAACCCAACCAGAAAAAAAGGGGTGGGGGTATATTCATGAAATTTAAAAATAAAGTCATTCATGACTGAATACACAACATGTTCTTAATATGCACAACCACTGTCATAAACGTAAAGGTACAGTCCTTCGCATGTACTAATCATAATCAACACAAATTTGTCCGTCAGCTTTTCCATGAGATAAGAGCCTGTGCGCTTTATGCGCAAAATAGGAGTTTTTGAAGTGAATTAATAATTCACAAGAGACAAATCGTCAAAATTAATTCATTAAAAAATTCCTACTCTGCTCAAGATGCAGCCATTTTTGCATGTGTTTAAGAGAAAGGGTTCCCCTGTCACATGTGAAAACTGGGACACATCTGTGGTGGTAAACATGATCGTGTATACAAGAAGGGCAGCATCTTTGACATCAATTTGAAATAAACAAACAAGTCCCATATTTCCTATGCTTGCTATTCACTCAGCTTAGTAATTTAAAACTGAGATAGTGAGACCTAATAATAAGGAAACATGATGACTAAACTCTGAATTGTACCACCCTGTTGTTGAAAACTATGAGAGACGCAATTAGTTATCTCCTACAACATGACTTCCTCATGATACAAAACCTGCTAAAACACATATAATTTTTGCCTCTCGCTATCTCTCTCTCTCTCTCTCTAAGAGAAGTTTCTGTAATTATCTAATCTATGATAAGAAGACAAGTTCTTTTTTTCTTTTCTTTATTTCGAAAGGAAACAGACAACGGCAAGGTCTTTTTTTTTTTATCACATTACCTTGACCCGACTCAAAAAAATTGCGGCAGAAACTCGATCAATATTATATGACACTAAAGAGAACTGATTTGACTGATCAGAGTAATGCAGATGTGATCAATTTACTGTGATCAGTAATCAGTTTCAAATGAGTTAAAAAGAGCTCTGCTTCATCATTCAACTTGTTTACTCATAGCATAAACTTTTCTCACTTCAATAGCTTCACTTACACAATAGGAAGCGAAGAGAGAGAAAGAAATCACACATTACTGAACTAAATACATGTATATATACTTGGCAGTACTTCTCACTACTAATGGTAATTTTCAATGGTTACAGAGAAAACATGTGCACAAGGAGAAATGAAAACGTGCATCGCATGTCCACGAAAGTAGCCCACAAAATAAAAATGGCATTTGGTGAAAAAGAATTGTTTCCAGCGTTAAGGAAAACAAGGCTTCAACATAATGTTTCGCAAACATAACAAAAGGTTAAAAAAAAAAAAGGAAGATGTAATAGAAATCAAATAAAAAAGAAAACAAACATCATACTGTAAACTAAAAAACAAAAAGAAAACAAACAAAAAAATAAAATCACCCAAATTAGTTTTCGATCACCAGCGATTTCTCCTACAGTTCACTGCAGTTAACACAAAGAGTCTTGTCACTGAGCACAAAGTGTCTTCTTTTGGCCGAGTAAATTCCACACTTTATAACCAAAAGTCTTTATCCAGTTAGGGAGCTGAGGTCAACATGCAGTTCCACACATAAATAAACTGTGGCCGCCAAAAGGGCCGTACGTAGTGAGGACAGAGAAGCACAGAAAATAATGCAATAATCACTGGGGTCAAACATACAAGTGGCATCCGTATTACTGAGTGCTGAAACGGAACCAGAAAACACAGAGACAGTGAAAAAATAATTAAGCAAGCTTTGTACTTTTTTTTTTCTTCATGAACCAACAACCTCTTTTCCCTTAAAAAAACCCAAGAAAAACAACAACAAAGATGAAGTTGAATATTATAAAAAAAAAATTATAAAAAAAAAGATTTCAAATTCTGAAAGAAAATGGAACAGCACACAAATACGTAGACAACAATGTAGGGACTATACCACGACAGATGTGGAGTCTCTTTTTAAAGGAGAAAGCCAGAGACAATGAAAAGCTGAGTGACTTTACGCTGAAGCTAAGTTGCAGTATCTTTTTTCATGCAAGGTTATGGCTTTTGCAATTCTTCCCCCCCCCCCCCCCCCCCCCCCCCAACCTACTGTTGATCTGTTACCACAAATTTGAGTAATTTTGCAAAACTTTTGCCAATAAAGCAATATAATAGCAGAACATCTGTATTTCTCCTTTGATTCCATAAAGAAGAGAAAAAAAAATGTACACAGAAACACAGACACAGATACACCTCAGTTTACAGCCACTATTACACGCGCCCAAGCAAATCAAGAGACAACGAAAATAACACACAAGAACCGATTCGCAAGTACGTCATAAAAGACCACTAAAACACACTTGAACAACCAAGAACTTTTTTTTCAACACTCTAGTCGGCTTATAGATGTCTCAGGTCACATTCTGTCATTGCATGCACATAAACTACGGAATATACGAAAAGCCATTCACAAAAAATAAACTGTGACCAAATCTTAGGTCCTAGTGGGGGACAGAAGACAGGTTGGTGGAAACAGACGGTGACAGTAAACAGGTGTGAGAAGGTGAAACTTTGTGGAGATGATTGTTTGAGAGTCAATTTACATGTGATCTACAAGTCATCCCTACTCAGTAATCTGCCCTTTGAATCACCAGCACATATCACATTCATTTTATTATTATCTTTAGTTTCAAATTTGCTTCCAAATGTAAAACCTGTATCCGATTATTCACCATTTTTGACATTCAGAGGAAAACAAACTTTTCTACAACTTTGAAAAACAAGTTCTTCCTTATCATATTTTTCTCTACCAGATTTCTCTTTTTGTTTGTTTTTTGTTGGTCAGACAGGGAAATGTTAAAGAAAAATACAGCAGATGTCACGTTGCAAGACAAAACCTGCAGCTTATTACTTGGAGAAAAAGGAAGTCTCCTCTGCAGTTTGCTATATTAGGCAAATGTTGAGTACAAAACTGTGTTAAGTGACACCTTCGCAGGTGAGTTCTCAATTCTCAAAAGAAATATGTTTGGTGCAGGAAACTCCTCAGGAGAGCCTTACTTGCCAACAGAATTCTTGTTTCTTCCATTAACAGAGATCGGAGTTCGAAATCTCAATGCTTACTAACTAGCTGTGGTTTATAGTCATATGAACCATCTTTTTAGTGCTGAGCAAAATCCCTCCTGCTGGGGCTGTGCAATTTACCAAAAATCCCAAACTTACACCAACAAATCTCATATCTGATAAAGAACAGGTCAATCCGTCAAAGACAACGCAACACTATTTTTTCCTCCAAGATAGGGGTTTGAATGCCTGCGTGGCGGCCTTGTATTTTTGTGAATTGTTTCTGCCAGTGCCAAGCATGCAACAATGCTGATACGTCAACTCATGTATGTATGAACAAAATGAGCAGACAAGTTCCAAATGTCTGTCCAGCATTTCTGCCTCCTGCACACCGACAGCAGTTCTAATGGGTAAAAAAAAAATTTAAAAAAAAGAGAGAAAAGGACGACTAGACTCAGTCGTCATAAACGTAAAAGAAAAACAAAACTGGCCTCACATCAACAGAAAAATGCTAGGCAATGAACGTAGGCGGGAGTGAAAACGAGAAACGTGACACCTACCGACTATGTCTGTGCTTCTTGTGTTTTCTGCGCTTCTCTCGTCTCTCTGGTGAGCTGCTCTCGCCGCTGTTAAAACAAAACAGATGAAAATGTTGTAAAACACTATTAATCAGAGCGAAAAACCACAAAAAATCATGCGTAACAAATATACAAATAACCTCCAAAAATAAGACAAAGAGTGACATCTTTACAAAAGTAGTCCAAAGCAAAACTTGCCACAAGCAACAATGTCAACATTGATGGCAAATTCTGAACGGAATTTTTATAAATTATGCCTTTACATACTAGCTGCCTGCAATGTTGCTGCTTATGACAAGTACTACTTTGGGAGCAAAGCTTCAAGTCTACATAAATCAACCCATTTCAATTAAGCCTTTTTAAAGATATAAATCTACATGCGTGCTCTAGTGTCCAAGCTTACCTCTTTTTCTCCTCCTTGTAATGTTTGCTTTGTAAAACAAAGAAACCAACATTCAGTGAACACAAATGATATTCTTGCAAGGTGGTATGCAGCGCATATTCAGGGAAAAGAAAAAATCAACTGCATACAAGTAATGTGGATGTTTTAAGAAACTCTGGAGGGAAAGGAGGACTTTTAAAAGTTAAAGAGGAAGGCGTCTTGAGACAGCGGGAATCGTCTGACCCATCCAGCCAGTTCCCCAGTCTAGTGGGCCTGTTTTGGGTTTAAGAGCTTTTGAGAATTGTGGAAAAAGGGTCTGGAAAATGAGGGTCTCGTCAGTTAGTGGTAAAGGCCCAACCTGCCATGCAAGTAAAAGTTCTAGGGTTGCTTCAGTGCGTATTGCTCTCTATTGTTAGAAGCAAAGGGTTCAAAGGTGTGCACAGTTTGATTGAGAACAGTGGCGCGGGATGGACGGGTTAGTCTGGACACTCCGGGCATCCCAAACAAACCCTGGACTGTCCAGGTGATCATAGATACAGATTTTTGATTTTTTGGGAGGCGGGGGGGGGGGGGGGGGGATTGGATTGGTAATTGGCAATTCAATAATGATGTTAAAACAGGAGTTTGGAATAACCTAGTAACTAAGGAATCAACCCAAGTGCTATAATAGACAGGAGGAGCAAAAGCACATACAGTTGTTCTGCGATGAAAGGACACCCTCATGACATTTTGGTAACGAGACAACAGAGGGTGTCCTTTTATGAGAGGGGCCTCACATCACATGTACCACTCAGAGTCAGACTCTACCATGGGTAATATAAAAACAGTGCTGAAACACCTGTCTCACAGTTTCAATATTAGCAAGTATCCACACAGTCCAAGGTGAAGTACTTACCGAGACTTCTTTTTCTTCTTCTTGGCAGGAGGCTCTTCTTCCGCTTCTTCCTCATCCGATCCGGAGCTCTGTACAATTCTGTCAACAAGAAACACCCACAACCACAGTTTTATTCAAAGGAAAAACATTCTCTCCAGCTCTGCCAAATGCTTTCATTTAATTTCATACTTAACCGTCCCATTCCTGGGAAATGCAGGTCACTTCCTCCCCATGGAAAGCTAGCAGCAACAAGAGTAATGTTGCTCCAGCAAAGTGTATGTGTGGGTGTTTAGGTGTAACAGTAAAGCTGACCTGCATCCATGTCAAAAGAAACCTTCTCTAAGTCAAACAACTTCTGAAAACTTGAAAGAACAAGTTACAAATACTTTAGTTTCAGCAACTATACTGGTAAAAATCCTAACAAGTTATCAATAATTTCAACAACTATTCTGGTAAAAATCCTAACAAGCCACATGTACCAATACTTTCAGAAACCATGCTGGTAAAAATCCTAACAAGTTAACAATACTTTCTACAACAATACTGGGGAAAATCCTAACAAGTTACCAATACTTTCTGCAACTTTTCTGGTATAAATCCGAACAACTTACCATTACTTTTAGCAATCACGCTGGTAAAAAATGTTAAGCAACAAATGAAAAACGTACGCATATTTCTTGGTTGCAATGGCGGCGGCCTTGGCAGCCTCCTCCTTGGCCTTGCGGTTGGGGTCAAAGGCGCTGCCGTCCACATAGTTGTCAAGGCCAAAGGCCTCTCTCAGGCGCTGGTTCTTCTCCTGGTTGGCTTCTGCAAGCTGGTGAGTTTCCTTGGCTCTGTAACACATAACATGGGATAGTTCAATGGAAGGAATGTTTAACCAGTGAAAATTTAACAAAGATCTGCTGCTACTATCCTAGCCAGCTGGTGAGTTACCAAAGGAAAATCGTAGGTCACCTGCAAACAGAGGTTTGAAGGAAGGTTACATGATTAAGACATGATTACAAAGCATATGCAAGTTTAAGTTCCTCAAAACACACCTCACAAAATTATTTTGAAAATGTTGTGTGTGTTTTGTTTCAGGATTTTTTAAAGGAAAAAAACAAACCACTGAATGAAGTGTTATTTATGATCTTTATAGATACATGTAAACATGTATTGATTATGCTGGTAGATTACCAAGTTGCACTGTTTCCAGTGCCAGTT
Organism: Littorina saxatilis; assembly: GCF_037325665.1. Classification (NCBI taxonomy): domain Eukaryota; kingdom Metazoa; phylum Mollusca; class Gastropoda; order Littorinimorpha; family Littorinidae; genus Littorina; species Littorina saxatilis. The sequence continues at coordinate 28,894,503 of NC_090253.1, forward strand.
TTTGTACTTGTGCCAACTAACTTAGCTTAAAATGTGTGTTTGTACAGAAAGTTAATGCTGCAATTAGCACAAAATAAACGAAGAGCATCTTCTTCTAATTCGCAATAGCACTGAGAATTATAGACTTGAAAACAGCAAGACACAACAACAACAAAATACAGTACAGACTGTACTCATTTAGAACTAGAGCAGCACTTTGGTTTACCAAATACTCAATTCAAATTAACTCAGTTAAGACAGCTTTCCATTTCCAAGTCACGAGTGAATTCCCATTCCCATCAAACGGCTTTCTTCCCCACAAAATCCAGAGGCAATGAAGCCCTCAAAACAATCAGAACCCCCAGCCAATGGCAATGCCTCGTTGGCTGGGAATCGTGGGCTATTAGATGTCTCGCCCAAGGATATAGTTTCTCTCCTTTCTGCTTCTGGCTTTGCCGCTTCATTTGAATTTGCACTGCACTTAACAAGGAATCGCATCATTACTCCTGTAGCTGAGACAAAATAAATAACTCTGATTATGTGATGTTTTTCTCTCTGCAGGCGACATGGTACAAATGACTGACTGTATTCGGCCCATTTGCACAGATATGTCCATTACAAATATATATGTAAAATCTTTGAGGTTTAGTTACTCTCATCTCTATTAGTTTATTTCTGTAATACCTCGACCACTTGGTGCAACTATGCATGCTCCCCCCACTCCCTGTCAGATAACAGCTTTTTCCTTTCTTCACTGCAGGGCTTTAGATGTGCTAACACACCCTTTATGTCTCTACCCCTCCCCCCCCCCCCCCCCCTTCTCTCTCTCATCATTATAAGCAAAGACTTACAGCAGAGCAAAATTTGACAACTTGAGAAAGAGTTACTTGATCAACAATCAAAAACTATAATAAAGTGAACAAGGTTGATCTGCTTACAAGTAAACCCGGTAGCATCCCAGAAATTGTACAGATCCTCCAGAAACTTTGCTCACTTCTTCTGTAGAACGTCCACCCTCTGTATCTCCCGATACGCCTTTTTTACACACATCCACACCTGTGCATATATTTCCCCGTCTTACACAGCAACTTTTCAACTCCTTCACACCATCCTGACTAAATCTAGACACCCTACGCGTTTTGTGCGGAGTGTCATTGTGTGCACATGTTTTCTCCCGCTCAGCGACTGTGTCCACCTTGATCTTGTGCAAGCTGCCAGTCTTTTCTTCCATTGACACCCCCACCTTAGCATGTGCCTGCTCCCAGAAGAAATCAAAGATCGTCGTTGTGCGAGGGTAGTGGCGAGGCATCCAAGAGTTAGCGTAAGGTCGAACATTTTGAGGAGGGTGATAAAACCTATCACCCAGGTAGGTGGGGTATCTTTTTGAACACTGCCTCCTGCAGTTTGTGTTTGTTCCTCCTCCATTGCATTTTCCTTTTTCTCCTAAACCACAGGAGTTAGTAAGACAAGCCGGGCAGGTGCAGATTACTCCAGCACCTGTGGTGGTGGTGGTGGTGGTGAGGTGTGTGTATTTGTGCACCTCTTGCAGTACCAATGCCCCTTGGCATGCTGTGGTGGTGGTGGTGCTCACAAACCCACCTTCACTCATCATGGACAACAGTGGTCACTTCACTTCATGCAAGACAGGCTGGGAAGCTATCTACACTCCTTGTTCAGTTTTTTTTGGGGGGACTCAACTCCAATAACTGCAATCCTCTCTGCCTGTTCCTTCTTATAGCTACTTTAGGATGATACACTGAGCAGTCCACTAACTCCTTTTTGAAGCAATTTCTTTTCAGAACACAAATGTACACTGACTCTCTGATGTAAGGCAAGAATAAAAGTAAGAAACTAACTAATTAGTTGATGTGAAGATGAATAATGTTCTTCAGTAACGTCCATGCAGCAAGCATCAAACAGTTTCATTTGACCATTTCGTTAGTACTTGTACTGAGAAAATTCTCCACTTGCAGTCTCTTACTCTGTCTTTTCAAACAATCATCTGAACACACTTTCCTAATGGTCCACCTAACACACACACACAGGCTGTACCCGTCCACTGCCTTCTTATACTTTTTCCGATCACTTTCTATTTAAAAGAAAATCTAAGTCTCCAGTGATGGAGAGAACTGCCCCCAAACTATGAACCAGGCAGAAAGTTATACACCTCAACAGCCAATTCTATTGATCCGGTTAGCAAATTTAAAGTCAAACCCATTTTCCAATTCTCCTTTTTCATGCCAGCAACAAAGTTTTAAAACACCCACGCGTTTAACCTCCTCATATAAAATAAATTAATCTTTCTGTTTAGACCACATTTCCTTTCTTTCTTTCTATCAAATCACACAAAAATATAGCTGATTCCCCGAACACACATTAACAATCTCAAAATCATTCCAGAAGGCACCATGAAGCACCACAATGTTCTTTCTATCTAGACTAAGCATGGAAAAACTTTAGCTGATCCCCCGCACACACATTATCAATCTTGACATCATTCCAGAAGACAAGAAAAGTCACAAAATTTGTCCATGCCACAGACGCAGTGACAGCTAAAACTTTCTGACAAAAACATCCCACAGCGCTCAACAAGCTCTCAGGGCAGACAGTCGCCTGAAGCGTTCAATACTCCGCCGCCGAGAGCTTGGCACCGCAGTGTGCAAAGCCTCTTTATGCAAATGGCGCTGCTCAAGACCCGCCTATTTCTATTCTCATTGGCTGCATGATGATGCCACTCACAGGAACTAACAAGACTAGGACTTTTTGTTCATAGTTTTTTTCATTAAGGCCGTGAGGTGTGAAGAGACGGGTGTGATGAGAATGATTAAGTGGCAAAACTAAACTCTGACGCTGTGCGGAAAGAAAGGAGAGACTGTGAAAAGTGCATTCCATCTCTCTTCCAGGCTCCAACCTTCTCACAATTACAGAAACAAATGATGAAATGAGACCAACTGAATATGATCCTTCACACCCCGACTTGTAATTTCAGAAACAAATAAAAAATCAAGATAAATATCAACTTTCTTCGTGCAGCCTGAGGGTCATTAAATCACATCTGAGGTGCAGTTTCAAAAACTAAATGTCTCATTACACTGGCTAGGGAAAACTGGGCACAGTACACCTAGACCTTAAAGCCTAATCTTCGTTATGGGAAATGTCACAATACTTCACCAGCAGCTGTCTTTCCTCATGAAACTGTGGTAACAAAGGCTCATGTTCCTCAAACTCATCATATCAACCCTGGATAACGGGCATGGAGCTTATTCTAAAGTGGATGCCCACCATCAAATAAAAGTTTAATGGGCATGGAGCTTATTCTAAAGTGTATGCCCACCATCAAATAAAAGTTAAATGGGCATGGAGCTTATTCTAAAGTGTATGCCCACCATCAAATAAAAGTTAAACGGGCATGGAGCTTATTCCAAAGTGTATGCCCACCATCAAATAAAAGTTTAATGGGCATGGAGCTTATTCTAAAGTGTATGCCCACCATCAAATAAAAGTTTAATGGGCATGGAGCTTATTCTAAAGTGTATGCCCACCATCAAATAAAGTTTAATGGGCATGGAACTTATTCTAAAGTGTATCATCCCACCATCAAATAAAAGTTCAACGGGCATGGAGCTTATTCTAAAGTGTATGCCCACCATCAAATAAAAGTTTAATGGGCATGAACTTATTCTAAAGTGTATGCCCACCATCAAATAAAAGTTAAACGGGCATGGAGCTTATTCTAAAGTGTATGCCCACCATCAAATAAAAGTTAAACGGGCATGGAACTTATTTCAAAGTGGATGCCCACCATCAAATAAAAGTTTGTCTTATGAGAGTGACAAAAAATGCATGATTTTTAAAATGTATTTAATGTTTTGCACAAGGCACTGTGTCAGTCAAACACACACACACACACACACACACACACACACACACACACACACACACACACACACACAAATTGTCCAAACTAATCAAATCCCATTTATTTGACACTGGGACTGATCATCCCCCTTTCGTCTCTAATCTAAGGTGTGCTTCTTTTCTCACTATACCATCATGCCTTTTGTACAAACGTGTTTTCACTTTTCTTAATCTTCAAAAATAGCCCCGTAAAAGAGACGTTACATGTGGCAACGAACTGGATTATATCATGACATTGGCGTACATTTTCCTATCACATTGGTTGGTGCACTGACAGAGAGAAACCATCTGTGAACCATCATCTACGGGCACCACACAATTGTCATCCGAGTGGTCAGTGACTATCACTGGACATCCACACTTATGTGCACTCAGTAGGGAAAGCACACAGTGGGTGGTTAACGTGATGACCACTGTTGATCTAGGACACAAGTCCAGACCCTGCGGTCAACAGTCTGTTTGGTCCCACAACAATCTCCAGACAATTCATACAGCGGTCATCTTGATAGCTATTTTCTGAGTATCCTGGGTATGAAAATAGAAGACACTCAGACTCTTCTCTTGATTATGTTTGAAATATGTATGTGTTCAGAGCGCACAGTGGAACTTAGCCTTTAAAGACTTCAACAAATCTGAAAAAATAAAAAGAGAATGTGTCTTAAAAATGGAGCTGCCATTTACATACAAATGTATTGATGTTATGAGCAGAAAAGCATAGTGAGCAGGGCTTTAAGAGGGGGACATCTTAAACTGCGGGCAAGGGGGGGTACCTGTAGTGGTAGTGTCCAGGGTATGAAAATATGAGACTTTTCTCTTGATTTCATTGAAAATAGTTGTATAAGTTCCCAGAACGTGGCAGAGTAATCTCTTTAAAAATTGCAATCAATTCTACCCCCTTACCCAGGAAAATGTCTATCTGAGGGAGAAGTACGGTCACTTAAACGATTCCGAAGAGTTTGTTCTTGGCAGCTTCCTCGTTTCTTATTTCATTTCCAATTTCCCCTTGCGATCTCCATATATGCTCAGGTTAAACACAGATCAAAGCGATACATTTCTCTGACACGGTTATGCAAGCACAGCTTGGACTGACAAGCACACTCCATAATTTGTCAATTTGATTTGAGGAGGGACAAATTATTTTTTCTGTAACTGCTATTTCAGGGTGCAGAGAGAAGGATAGGCCTTCATCAAAGAACACTTCATCTATTGGAATGTATTCGCTGGACATTAATGTACAGAGCGGAGTTGTGAAAGGGGTAGAAAAGGGTTCAGGGGTGGTGGTGGGAAAAGATTTGCTGTGTGTGTGTGTGTGTGTGTGTGTGTGTGTGTGTGTGTGTGTGTGTGTGTGTGTGTGTGTGTGTGTGTGTGTGTGTGTGTGTGTGTGTGTGTGTGTGTGTGTGTTAGTGTGCATGCACGCATGTGCACCAAGTTCATTCATCGGAGTGGTCAATGACCAACACTGGACATCAATATTTATGTCCACTCACTACAAAAACTGGGAAAGCACGTAGAGGCGGTGTGAGAGCAAAGATAATACGAAATAAGAGAGAAATGAACCACATTAAAGGGACCTGACTCAAAATGGAATTTATTTCAGCCTGATCATCTTTTTTTCAAGTGTCTGATATCAACTAACCACCAGTTCCATAAGTTATCTCTCCAGTTTCTTGAACATGACCGGACAGAATTGATGAAGAACAAAGAAAAAATCTGAGAAAATGAACAGCTCAGAGCAGAGAAGACACATTCAGAGGCAAAAAGACACCTCCCTGAAGCCTCCAAACTTTCCCGGGAGGCATATATTTCAAGAACAAGTATCGCTTCCTTATGATACAAGCTCCATTTCAAAGAAGGTGAAAGAACTTTCTAAAATAAGAGCGTTTTATTCTTCCTGTAGACAGCGATTAAGCATGTATGCTACAGAAATATAATGAAAAACGCAGCAAAAGAACTAAGCTCCTGACTGGAACCTGAGACATCACCGTTTTATGATGTCAACTGATACTTCAGTGTTCTATCCTAAGAACATACACCCCACACATAAAACTGTATTTTTGTAATAGGTTGCCAGACTCCCCTACGTATCTCTGCTCCTATTTATTCTTGTCAATTTAGATCAACGACAGCTCAGACAAATCCCTTACAAAAGAACGATTTTCATGGTCAGAGCAATTTCTACATAGGTTCCACACAGACATACCTACTAGTTGAACAATGTCTGTATGAAAGAATCATTTTCATGTTCAAATCAATTTTTATGCAGGTTTCACATAGCTTGAAAAACAATCCCTTGCAAAAGAATGATTTTCACAGTAAAAGCAATTTCTGTGTAGGCTTCCCATACCTTGACAAATTCCCTCACAAAAGAATGATTTTCATGTTCAAAGCACAAGCAATATTTGTCACTAGATGATTACCCGCTTCGCCGGGTACCGGCTTTGCCGGGAAGAAGTAGAGCCGAATACCAGGCTGCGCCTGGGACCCGGCTTTGCCGGGTGTACGCCGGCTTTGCCGGCGCACGAAGGAAAGGAGATAAACGCGCAAAACACTGGAGACCTTCTAAAAATAGTAACGTGCAGTGACCTTCTAAAAATAGTAACGTAGTAACGGGAATATGGATTGACGCCACACGGAGGAAGGGAGATAATTGGGAGGAAGGGAGATAATCGCGGCTGAAAACACTGGAGAAGATAAGGAAGAGTTACTGGTAGTGGATCCCGACAACAAACAAAACAAGAAGGGCAAAGCCCATACGACTCACATGCTTTACACATTTTTCCTACCAAAATACATGTGACCTTGACCCAAGGTCAAGGTCATCCAAGGTCTTGCAACATAAAGCTGTTAATTCAAGACATAGGAAGTACAATGGTGCTTATTGGCTCTTTCTACCATGAGATATGGTCACTTTTAGTGGTTCACTACCTTATTTTGGTCACATTTCATAAGGGTCAAAGTGACCTTGACCTTGATCATATGTGACCAAATGTGTCTCATGATGAAAGCATAACATGTGCCCCACATAATTTTTAAGTTTGAAACAGTTATCTTCCATAGTTCAGGGTCAAGGTCACTTCAAAATATGTATACAATCCAACTTTGAAGAGCTCCTGTGACCTTGACCTTGAACCAAGGTAAACCAAACTGGTATCAAAAGATGGGGCTTACTTTGCCCTATATATCATATATAGGTGAGGTATTCAATCTCAAAAACTTCAGAGAAAATGGGAAAAATGTGAAAAATAGCTGTTTTTTAGGCAACATTTATGGCCCCTGCGACCTTGACTTTGAAGCAAGGTCAAGATGCTATGTATGTTTTTTGGGGCCTTGTCATCATACACCATCTTGCCAAATTTGGTACTGATAAACTGAATAGTGTCCAAGAAATATCCAACGTTAAAGTTTTCCGGACGTCCGGACGGACGGACGACTCGGGTGAGTACATAGACTCACTTTTGCTTCGCATGTGAGTCAAAAACCAAAAAAAATCGGTACAGCGCTGCGCGCTGAGAGCACGTGTTGAAATATTTCATCGATGAGATTGTGTCCGGGGTGTAGCTGAATACGGTGTCCAAATTTGAAAAAGATCCACCGAGAACTTTGGCCGTGCATCGCGAACAGACAGACAGACAGACAGACAGACAGACAGACAGACAGACAGACAGACACTAGTCGTATATATATATATAGATTATGTGTGTAGGTTTCCAATACCTTGAAAAATACTTAACATGGAAACCACTTGCAACACACTTTCTAAGACAAAACTTCTGAACTTAACCACACAGAAAGTATGATTCTGACAGCCATGTACATCTGACTTCTACAGGGCAGTGTGTGTGCATGTGTGTGTGTGTCAAGTGGTGCATGAAAGAAATACTGTAGTCACAACCAGATGATGAAGGGGTGGGGATGGGGTTTGGGGATGACTGAGGGAGGGTCAGGAACTGGAATGCTGGCTGGAGGGGAGGGGAGGGTAGATTGAGGGGTGGTGTGGAGGTGGCACAAGAGACATACAGCAGAAGATGTTAGAATGATTAGACTGCAGCCATCATTTGTCAGATCAGCAGCAAATCTCATTTGGGGTGACAGCCTTCCCAATCCAACCACCCCTTTGGCTTTTTTACAGCAGAGAGATTCAGATGGTGGCCTGAACGCAAAGAAGAACCTATCAGTATCACACAGGGGGAAAGGTGTACTAGGCAAATGTACAGTGCTTCAAATCCTGTCAAAGCTATTCCAAAGAAGGTGCATCCGCTGCACTTTACCTTCCACAAGGAAATATGCTCGTCGTGTTAATAAATGATGGCAAAGGAAATCCTTCGGTTAAGACGCACCTGCCGCTGCCTTTGAAAACAAAATCCCAATAATTGATTTGTTTCCACGTTCTCTCTTTCTAGGTCAACGACAAGTGCCATTGAAGTTCCAGAGAGAGAAATCTCAGAATGAAAGGGCGAAACAAAAGCTCCAAGAAATTCTTCTCCTTCAGAAGTTTTCCTGCCTAAAAACTGCCAGGCAAAAATGAATTATGTCCCTATTTTTCCTCTCAATATTAAATGTAAAATGTCACTGTGTTCCCCACTTGTCAAGATTGTTTTTCCCAACAAGTTTCCTTTCTTGACAGTGACACTGTCAGGCAGCTATAATTCAAACCACCCTACTTTCACCAGCACCCTCTGTTACGGCCCCACTAGCTAGGATTGACACACTTAACATACTATCACAGGTCCATGACCTAATAGTAATACCTGTGAAGGACAGCCACCTCATAATGACTATTCAAATCAAAGGGGCCAAACACAATTCCAGCCTTTCTGCACTTTGACGAAAATGCACCCCAGGGTGACCGAAGTTCATGCTGCTGGCAATAACATCAAAATACACCTCCATCACCCACCACCCCTTTTCGCACACCCGCCTTCTCTCTTTCTCTCTACCACCCACCCCCACTTCTACTTTTTGACAGTGACAGAGGCCGGGCTCGTTCCATCTATGACAAGGGGAGAGGTGCTTTTGAGCTAATTAGGCCGGTCCCCAGTTGATTAATTTGATGGCATAATAAAGAGCCCATGGCCCGCCTCTGTTGGCTAACACAGAGGAATGACAACACAGCAGCGGCTTGTCAGGCCGGCTCTCCGTGCAGTCAGTTTATCTTGCCTCTGCCACAGAGACTGGGGTAGATAGTGGGGAGGCTGAGTGGTAGTGGTGGCTGTGGGAATCAATAAGTACGGACTGGCGCTCTTTTTCCGAAACCGGTGCAATCTGATCAATGGAATGACAAGGAGATCCGGTCTTAGAGGATTTAATGGACCCCCCTTTTCCTCCTTCTCCTCCGCCCTCTCATCCCCCCCCCCCCCACCCTCCTGATGATCGCTTGTTTCTCTTGTTTTTCTTCTTCTGTTGTATGATTAACTGGTCACAAAGGAATTTCGATTCCACTTGTTACAAAACATTATTGCATTAAGTCATGGGACACTGAAATAGCCAATGAGTTAGAATGAACATGTGTCAGTTGAGGCTAAGCACCATGGTATCCCAACCAGTGTGCAGTTCTTAAAAACCTCTCCCCTAAAACGACAGTCCTTCATGTTTCCTATTTCTGTTTGGTTTGTCCTTTGCCTGTGTTATTTCATAGAAAAGAAAAAAAATATTAAAAGTCACTGTTAACACTTTCTACCCCACCTATGTTGACCAAGTTTTTTGTAGCCGAGACCAGCTGTGCTGCAGCAGGTCACTCAGAATTGTAGAAACTGTGTATCAACATGATGGAATGCAGGTCTAAGATCGACGTTACTGGAAGCGACTGAAGTGACTGTGTGTACGGATATATCCGTACAAGGTCAGATAGAGCTATATGAGTGAGTATGGATATATCCGTACCTGGGAGACAATGAGTTAAGTCAGCACCGAGTAGACATACAGAAATGGTTAACCTGTCTTCAGTTCAGGGAACAGTAGGCTCATCAGTATTCTCAACACACATACCTATTTCCACTATCGCTTGAAAAACGGCTAACCCCAGCCAACAGTCACCAACTGCCTCTGGAACTAACTTAATTATCACGGCTGGAGAAGGGTAGGTCCCTCATTGTATTCTGAACACATACCGTACTTCAACCATCACCACCAATTTAGCCTAAAACTTTAAAGTGGCAGCGGTTCTTGCATTGGAAAAGCTTAATTTGCTGGTAGTGTCGCAGATCTCACCATACAATCTGAGCCTTGGGTCTTACAGGTATCCGTCTCACATACACCATCATGTTTGTCATCACAGATCCGTCTAGGAAATTTACATGGCATAAAAGCATCCTTCAACGAACACGAACATGAACGAAACTTGAGAAACACAAAAATATATTTGTTTTGCCATTTTCTTCTTTGGTTGCCACAACAACAGTCAAAAATGGTCGCCAACAAGCTAGAGCCCGGCCATAACATGAGAAGCACAATTTGTACAAAAATACATTTTTGTCATTTTCCTCTTTGGTTCCCAGTAAAACAGTCAAAAATGGCCGCCAACAATGTACAGCCCAGTTAGTAGTTACAAACTAATGAGAAGCAGAATTTGTACAAAAATATATTTGTTTTGCCATTTTCTTCTTTGGTTGCCTCACACACCTGTAGCCCAAAACAGACAAAAATGGCAACGAAACTGGGAGCTCGTAACACAAAAGCATTAAGTCACGCAAGAGTATTCGTCTATTACCCGACATTGTTCCAACCATGCCCTGAACCCCCAGCGTTCCAGAAGGGACAGGAATTTAATCAGAGAGGTGCAGCACGTGCTGGCCACGATATGAATTAATGATGGCCGCCGCCACAGCTTGGCGGGACACCCAAGCCATGTGGTACTGGCTGTGAAGGGAACGACCCAACAGGAAATTAACCCTCCCTGCTAGTGAAACGGAAAACACTACACATACTTGTTCTAATCCAGCTCCTCATCGTCTGCGCTGTTTTTCAACAACAACTAGGTGGGACGGAGTGCTGACAAGTGGTGAGAGAAAAAGAAAGGGGGTGGGAGAGGGAGAGGACAGATGAACCTGCGTTTGTTTTGTCTGAATGGAAGAAAAGTTAATGAGTATCGCCGGACTGGAAGACATTTTAAAAGACAACCGGATTGGACCGAGTGCTTTTAGTCGATCTGCTGTGTGAGAGAAAAAGAAAGTGGGGGAGGGGGGAGAGCTAGTGATCGTGAAGGGGGAGGGAAAGGTGAGGAGAGGTATGGGAGGAGAGAGGGACCTGTGTTCTTGTCTGGGACAGAGTGCTAATCGGCACTCTGCAAGGTGAAAGAAGAACAAAGTGTGTGTGTGTGTGGGGGGGGGGGGGGGGGTGGTGGTGAGAGAAGATCTGGAAAGCGAGAGGGACCTGTGTTCTTGTCTGGGACAGAGTGCTAATCGGCACTCTGCAAGGTGAAAGAAGAACAAAGTGTGTGTGTGTGTGGGGGGGGGGGGGGGGGGTGGTGGTGAGAGAAGATCTGGAAAGCGAGAGGGACCTGTGTTCTTGTCTGGGACAGAGTGCTAATCGGCACTCTGCAAGGTGAAAGAAGAACAAAGTGTGTGTGTGTGTGTGTGTGTGAGGGGGGGGTGGTGATTAAGGTAAGAGAAGATCTGGAAAGCGAGAGGGACATGTGTTCTTGTCTTATGAGCTTATGAGGCGAGAAAACAAAGAAATGGGAGGAAAGGGGGGGGGGGGGCCGGAATGAGAGTAAAGTGGTAACTGTGTTTTTGTCTGTCAGGAAATTTGACAAGGTTGACTAGGTACCAAGGAATGGTAGATACCACATTGCCGGGGCCCTGTGCTCATCAACGATTCTGGAATGCTCTATGCGGTGGAGTTCAAACAAAACCCACCTGCGTGCATCACGCAACCTGACGGAAGTTATAACCAACGCATCACAGGTGAATTGACCTACTTCTCAAATAATGCAAAAGACACATAGAACACACACACACACACACACACACACACACACGCACACACCACAGGTGAGAAAGGAGGACAAAAGAAGGGATGACCAGAATGAAAATCACACACACAAATCTTTCCCGTGCACATGTCCATGCAGCAAAAGCCATATATTATACTAGATGAATACCCGCTTCGCCGGGTACGGCTTCGCCAGGAAGAAGTCGAGCCGAATACCCGGCTGCGCCGGGGACCCGGCTTTGCACCGCACGAAGGAAGGGAGATAAACGCGCAAAACACTGGAGAAGAGTAAAAATAGTATAACGGGAATATGGATTGAGCGTTGTCGACAGTGACCTTCTAAAAATAGAAACGGGAATATGGATTGACGCCACACGAAGGAAGGGAGCTGGAGATAAACGCTAAAAACACTGGAGAAGATAAGGAAGAGTTACTGGGAATGGATCCAGAGAAAAACCAAAATCGGTTCAGCGCTGCGCGCTGAGAGCACGTGTTGAAATATCACATCGAGCAGGTTGTGTCCGGGGTCTACCTGAATATGCCCACCAAATTTGAAACAGATCCATCGAGAACCTTGGGCGTGCATCGCGGACACACACACACACACACACACACACACACAGACACAAGTCGTATATATTTATATAGATAGAACAGGAAACAGCAGAGGCAAAAGTACACAACATCCGCCTAGCGCCACCATGACAAGAAACAAAAGAGACCAAATCCTCTTTCCCCTCTTAGCACCGCGGAATGAAATGTTGGGGAGATATAGCCATGCCAACGAACAGGCGTTTTGTCCGCCTAAGTTCCTCTCTCTTCCTGCCGCGGCAAGTCCCTTTAATCCTGATAAATGTTGATCCCACTGCAACATATCAATTATTTAGGGAGGCAGGAAAGGAGAGGGAAAAAAAGAGAATAAGGCAATCGGTCAAAGCCCCATTAGGTGCCAAGGATGATCTGATGATGATGTCTACGTTTTGTGGTTGGAGAGGGCTTTTGCCTTCCCCTATCACCTGCCCGCGTAAGCCTTTTACCTTGTCAAGATAGGTTCACGCCTGAAGAGTCCGCGCCGTACGTAAGCTGGCATGTACAAATGACTCAAGGACATGCAACCTTAATTTATCAAGAGCAGAAAATCGGCCAGAGAACCATACGTTTTACAGATTATACAAATTGGACTGGGGTAGAGATATGAAAAAGCTTACTGGGTGGGGGGTGTACCCTCCCCCCCCCCCCCCCGAAAAAAGTTTACTGGGCTGTGAAAAGCACAGAAAATTGCTGGAAGTGTCACCCAAGCATTCCAATCTTGTGAACACCAAAACAATACATCTGCATTAATGCCCTAAAAAGCTTCATTACTTATGGAGGTTGAGAGAAGGCATAGCAGCATAACCATCTGCCGGTGAGAAGGTAGTTAAGAATCAACAATGCTAAACATGCTTTACCTAAACAGTTGAAGAGGCTTTTTTACATTTTTTGTTGCTTTGGCAGAGACTGATCTTTTTTCTCAAAACTACCGGTCTAAGACATCTATTTATCTTAAAGGCACAGTAAGCCTCCCGTAAACCATCACAGATACTGTCAGGCTTTTGCACACAGTACAAACACACTTTCATTTAAACACTCACCGAACGGGAACATCCTTGTAAACGTAAAGAGCGAGCAATTTTTAAAGAATTAATTTTGCGGATTGTCTCTCAGACAATCGAACCGTGGTCATTTTGGCGCTAGACCTAACTTTTAAAATCTAAATAATAAATTGACAGCTTGTTACACAAACATTCTTAAATCATAAAAGAATTCTTGTTTGGATTTGCTCATCAAGACAAGATCAGTACAATTCGAAGTTTTGAAAGTTTGAAAAGCCCGGAAGCAGGGTCACGCAAGGTCGTGGTTCTCGTAGCAGACGACGGTTTATGCCTATCGCCAGTTCCTCTGAACAGTCAAAAGCCATCACTAGAGTTCTTGTGAACTACAGCCGTTTGTTTCGTGCATAGTCAGAGGTACATAATAACGTGCTATTGCAGATAAGCTCACATCAAGTCGCATTCAAATTACTAACTGACGACTACATTGTGAAAAAGGGAAACAGGATCACACAGGTTCATGATGGCTCAGGGGTAAGATAAACCACGCAAAAATAAATTCTTTGAGAATTGCTCGCTCTTTACGGAGGGCACATTGGATGTTCTCAAGCGGTGAGTGTTTAAATGAAAGGGTGTTTGCACTGTGTGTAAAAAGCCTGACAGTATCTGTGATGGTTTATGGGAGGCTTATTGTGCCTTTAAATGCATAAAGCTTAGAATTAGGTCTTGCCTCTGTGAGATCAACTAAATGCATTGTCGTGCAATAACAGTAATGTCAACACAATGTGATGCTATTCTTTAGGTTTTGTTTCTTTTTAAATCGAGTCTGAAATGTTTTAATTTTTTTGTTTTGGATTGTTTTAGAATGACAGACCTAATGGCTGAAACATCTGAAATTACCAAACATTTGAAATTACATTTGAAATTACCAAACATTTGAAATTACCAAACATTTGAAATTACCAAACATTTAAAAATTACCAAACATTTGAAATTACATTTGAAATTATTTAACATTTGAAATTACCAAACGGAAACACAGCGGGACACAAAGCATTTCAGAACAAGGACTCTGAGAATAGAAGCAAGACAATTTCCTTGCCATTCCCACTTTTTTCAGCAAAGCCACACTTAAATTTCCACATGAATGCACAGGGGCGACATGTCACGCCAAAAGTCACTCAACCATGTCTGATCCCATGACTGGAATCAATAAACTGTCAACTATTCAAACACACTTCACAGGGCAAAAGTTTGCTTTCAAAATGAACAAACCCGGTGGAAAATGTTTGGACATCAACCGTCTGTTTGAATGTTTTTTGGGGCGAGGTTGGTGGTATTACAGGCAACGCTCTTTGATGGTGTTTTTATTTTCTCTCCAAATAATTACTGGCCCTGGCATGGGAAACACCCAGAAACACAAATTCACCCAGCATGTCATTGTCAGTTATATATAATGTACATTTCTTCACAAAGGTAACCTTTAACTCAGTACCAGGTTTAAACGTCTGCTCAGCAGAGAATAAAAACATTTTAGTCAAATTACCGTATTACAGACCCTGGTGAATCACAACAAGTCACACACACAAAACAAGTGAAAACATACATGTTTGAGAAACAAGTAAAAGCATACATCTTTCAACCTTGACAATATCCTCAGAAAAGTGGGATCAGGACCTGGTAAATGTGAAAGGGCAAAACACTGAGCAACCTTTGCCAGCATACAATGAATAAATATATGTACAAAATCATACAATATGCATGCTGCTTTGCAATGCAGACAAAGGCGCACTGAGTAACACCAGTGTTTGCATGCAGCGGCTGGCAAAACAACCGATCGTAATTCCACTCCGGCATCGTTCACACATTATCCCAGATGAGCTCAGACTGATGCCGCTCAGTGTCAGGCCAAACTAAGCAGAAAACAGTGATGGTGTCATCCTCTGACATATAGTGTGCGACAGAGCCATTCAAGCCCCTGAGTGTCTTTGACAAAAAAGACTGTTCTGATACACTTCAGGTTCCGTGAACAATCTTTTTGAATAAAACAACTTCTTTCCCAGCTGAATGAATGTAATGTTTTTACGTTTTCAATTTACATGTAATTGTAAACTTGCAAAACTTCCTCTGATGTAATTTTGAGAGTGACAATTGCCAGTAATGTGTGCGTCACATATGATTCAAAGTATATGTACAAATACATTTGAAAATGACAAGTCTCTGGATGTTTGAAAATCTGTTCATCACTTCATGATCACAAAAGTAGAGGCTAGTGTATTGCAATAACTGCGCTTCATAACAAATAGATGCCACTGTGTCTATTTGTATTGTAAAAAGAACTGGAGCAAGCTTCATCAGCCTTCTAAACATTACCGCATGAACACCGAAGAGAACTCTTTCAATTATACTTAATAGTCATGGAATCTGCTGTATCCTTCTTCCCAAAATAGTCATGCCCAACCACCAAGAATAGGGTTAACACGTCTGAGAGTGACGCTCATAATTATACCAGTCCAACAGTAACACTAGATCCAGTCAAGGACCTTGTTTGAACAAAAAGGGAAAGTCAGCTCAATGATTCTGGACCAACGGCAGCGCCATATCAGATGAGACTGTTAGAGCTGAACACACAATGCATCCAAATCACCCCCTAATCTTCATCATCTATCCATGGGGCACAGAAACTGTCTGCGCTACCCCAGTTATCCTGGTTCTCGTGAAGGAGCGTGTCCAAGTCCAACTGTGATAATAAAGATTGGGTCCCACTTAAGCTCCCACCAAGTACCTCCATCTCCAACCCTGCTTAGCACCCATCTGCATCTGATTTTCCTTTTTTTGCTGTGATCACTTTTCTGTTTCTTAATTTCCTTCTTGGTATGTTTTGCAAACCCCAACACAGATACCCACACAGTTTTGAAGCAAAGTAAAGTAACCGATAAAATCAATACAAGAAAACGTCTCAGAACACAAGAGAACATGGTACTCGCAAGAAGAGTCAGGCCAGTTCAACAAAACGATAAAATTATAGTCTCAGAAAAAAAGTACACTCTGCCCTTCTATTTTTACATTTAGTCAAGTTTTGACTAAATGTTTTAACATAGAGGGGGAATCGAGACGAGGGTCGTGATGTATGTGTGTGTGTGTGTGTGTGTGTGTCTGTGTGTGTGTGTAGAGCGATTCAGACTAAACTACTGGGCCGATCGTTATGAAATTTGACATGAGAGTTCCTGGGTATGATATCCCCGGACGTTTTTTTCTTTTTTTCGATAAATACCTTTGATGACGTCATATCCGGCTTTTTGTAAAAGTTGAGGCGGCACTGTCACACCCTCATTTTTCAATTAAATTGATTGACATTTTGGCAAAGCAATCTTCGACGAAGGCCGGGGTTTGGTATTGCATTTCAGCTTGGTGGCTTAAAAACTAATGAGTGAGTTTGGTCATTAAAAATCGGAAACTTGTAATTAAAATTATTTTTTTATTAAACGATCCAAAAACAATTTCATCTTATTCTTCGTCATTTTCTGATTCCAAAAACATATACATATGTTATATTTGGATTAAAAACAATCTCTGAAAATTAAAAATATAAAAATTATGATCAAAATAAAATTTCCGAAATCGATTTAAAAACAATTTCATCTTATTCCTTGTAGGTTCCTGATTCCAAAAACATATAGATATGATATGTTTGGATTAAAAACACGCTCAGAAAGTTAAAACGAAGAGAGGCACGGAAAAGCGTGCTATGCAGCACAGCGAAACCACTACTGCGCTAAACAGGCTCGTCAGTTTCACTCCGTTTTGCACAAGCGGCGGACTACGGTCATTGTAAAAAAAATGCAGTGCGTTCAGTTTCATTCTGTGAGTTCCACAGCTTGACTAAATGTAGTAATTTCGCCTTACGCGACTTGTTGTAGTTGTAACATGAATTTATGCCATATAGTATCAAAAATCTAGTATCTATATATATATATGGAGTATTCAAAGTCGGGCCTATATGTGAGATCTACCGTTAGAAGCAGAACACAGAATTACATCAGCTGACGGTGACAGAGGTAAAATATGACAATATTCCCTCAGAATTTAGGGGTAAAACCCATCGAATGCAGAAGAAGAAGAAGAAGAAGGGGTAAAACCACAGCCATGCCACTCGACACCAGACCTCACCGATTCAGTACATGTACTACTACCAGACTATCAATACCCCCCTTCTCCCTCCCTCCCAACACCGATACTCCTACAAAGACACGATCCTTAGCTCTCCGAGGGGACAAGCCTCCGGACCCCCCGTCTTTATTTTCCTCTGATTGGCTGGATAGGAGGGAAAGGGAAAAGTGAATTTGCCCGCTCTGGTCACGGGCCGCCAGTGGACATAACTTGATTTCTGGACTTTCACAAATGTTTGCCGTGGAAATTAAGTTTCTGGGCAGACAGGGCCCATGGGGACAAGAGGGTTAATGCTGGGCTACAGATCCGGACTTAAGGAGGAGGGGTGAGAGTGGTTGAGGGGGGAGGAGGAGGGGTTGAAGGGGCGGGGGATAAAGTCCGGGAGAAAAAGACCCTTCTGTCTTCCCCAAACACCTTCAGGGCGTTCTGAGATTTTCCTCACACAAGCTCATCTTGGCGCTGGGGACAATACCCGCTGCCAGAGCGAAGACGGTTGTCTACAGATCTTCTGGTGCGGAACTCATTTAGTTCTGGCACTATCAGAGTCGTCAAGGTGGAGTTCTCATGTCCCCTGGTACTCGGACCCCTTTTGGACTCCCTCCTTTATTACGGAGATGCGTGCTTCTATGGCTCTTGACATTTCTCACCCACTCTGACATTCATCAGGTGAATCGTCATGGAAACCTTTCCGTTTGTTTGTCCTGAATTGACCCCTGAATGCTGAGAAGTATAGATAGGCAAGCGGGAAAGCAACCAACCTTCTGAATTCCATATTGATCTCCAAAGCTATCAGGCACATGTTTTGCCTCTTTCAAGCCAAGGGTAGAGAATTGTAACTAAACTCTTTGAACCCTTGTCTGCATTAGTGATTACATCAGAGTTGTTGCTATGCATGGTGAAGCAGAAAAGTCTTTGACTGACCCTTTTAAGGTTTACACTGTAACAGCTAGACAAAATAATAACAGCCACTAACCAACCAGCCTGTTGCTGATTTTCCCCCCTATCTCCAAAAGACATATGACACACTTTTCGACCTTGTCAAAACCAGGGACAGAGAACTAAACTTTACAAACCCTTGCCCTCATTTATAAAATATTTTTACGTTGGAGTTTTTAAGTGGGAGTTGTAGCCAGTCAGGTTCTTTTTGCCGACTGAGTTTCCTGCTCAGATCTCTAAAGCTATCGAACACAAAGTTTGCTTCGTCCAAGTTCCAAACTAAGGACAAAGAGTTCGTTCCTACCTGCTTGAAGCGAAGGAAAGAAAACAACCCTTTACATCCTCCTTGCCCGCATTAAGCAGGAAATGCCACGAAGAATTAAAATGAAATCTGTTCTGTGATATTAGGATCTACGGGCCTGAACTCACAACAACATTTCATCATCCTTTGCCGTGTGTCCTTGATACAAGGTAGTGATCAGTACTCTGTCTGTGATTGGTTAAGACTCACAAAGTTGATAATCCATGAACTGCAAAAGTATCCAGGATGTAGTGGTACAGCAGAACCCCCTTATTAAGACCCCCCTATTATTTTAAGACGATGTTTTCACAGATTTTCTGTTCATAAACCTCTGGAGGTCTTAAAAGGGGGGTTCTCCAGTGTGTGGACGCCTTTGGTACCAGCCAAAAGTGTTTTTGCGTTGCAGGCGGTCTTAAAGGTGGTTGTCTACATTTTTTGCTTTTTTTCAATAATCTTATGGTTAGATTTCGCTAAAAAGTTATGTCAGATGATGAATGAACCATGGGGAAAAAAATTATGGAAAAAAAATATATGGAAAAAAATGTTATTTTTGGGTAGCGTGACTCACGCTTCCAATATTTTGTTTTCTGTTTGCTGAGAACATGTGCTTTGCCTAAAAATACTGACCAATCAAATTCATGTCACTATGCTTATAGCCACGCCCAAACAAGTGCAGCAACAGTTTGACACTGGAGCGCTGTCCACGCTTTTTTTTTAAACGCACGAAATGCACGGGATTTGAGAGGAGTTTGGCGCTTGGTATTTTCCAAATAAGGATATCCTACTATGAGTACTACGCTGAATTTCCAAACGGCTACACTGGCTTCGTTTTTCCTGATCGAAAGGGGGTGTATTGTTGATATTTGTAGATAATAGTATCTGCATTTTAATGGTCAAATGGCGATTTCGGTATACAAATGTAGACAAGGACTTTTAAGAATATTTTGATTTGAATACCGCAGAGCCCCAGAGTCTTTTAATTTAAGACCACCCCTCCCCCGATTAAGACTTCAAAACCGTTGTTTTTTTCATGTTTTGATTAATATAACTTCTTTCAATTAACCCCCATTGCTGTCCATAAAAAAAAAAGAATAGAAGATTTTTGGAGGTCTTACCATGGGGGGTTACCTTTATTGGCCAATGTCCTTTCATAGGACAGGCCCAAAATTGCAGCTATCGCTCTACTTTATAAATGCTTTTCTTATGACCTTGGATTGTTGCCTCCACATTTTTTGCTCTAAGCCAAGGAGGAGGAGGAGGCGGCATGCAATTTGTGGAGCTTCCTGTAATCCTAAAGCTCCTTATCAACACTTTTATCTGCCACAGTTTGTGTGTGGGTCTGTGTGCATGTGTGTGTGTTCGTGGGTGAGCGTGTTAATGTGTGTGCATGTGTGTGTGTTTATGGATGAGCGTGTTAATGTGTGTGCATGTGTGTGTGTTCGTGGGTGAGCGTGTTAACGTGTGTGCATGTGTGCGTGCTCATAACTTGCTTTGAGAAATCAAAACATATGTCAAAAACCTGCACAGCTCTGGATATTTCTTACTGCAACCCCAAACATTAAAAAAATAAAAGAAAAAAAACATCCCCAAAAGATCTGCTCTAGATCAATTATCATTTTTGTTACAGAGTTCCATCAGATAAGTTATGTTGCGGATGGTACCAGAGAAAATTGTGAAATTTACATGCAAAATGGTGCATGTAAGCTGGGATTTTATTTTTTTAAATTAATCTTCCTAGAAATCAAAGATTTCACGAAAAAGTGGGAGCCCTGGTGATACTACATTTTGAAACCAGCCACTGCTGATAGGTTCAAAATCCGGCACAAGACTACGGAGGAGTTGCGTACACAAAGTAAGACATCCACCCAGCTTAACCCAGGCATGCCTACCCCTAAATCCCCTTTTCAGGAACTCAAGTCATGAAAATCAGGAACACAGCATCAGAATCAGGAACACATAAGCAGCAATCCGAGTCACCACAAACTTTCCCGAACAAATACAGCCCCTCTGTAACGGTAGGAAGGCTTGATAACCAAGTGTAAATGATAATTACATACACATGTATACATGTATCAGTGTACTGCTACTGTGTCCTCTCCATGCCTCCTTGTGTGACCACACCTGGCCAGAAAACACTACTCTACTGTGTCCTCTCCATGCCTCCTTGTGTGACCACACCTGGCCAGAAAACACTACTCTACTGTGTCCTCTCCATGCCTCCTTGTGTGACCACACCTGGCCAGAAAACACTACTCTACTGTGTCCTCTCCATGCCTCCTTGTGTGACCACACCTGGCCAGAAAACACTACTCTACTGTGTCCTCTCCATGCCTCCTTGTGTGACCACACCTGGCCAGAAAACACTACTCTACTGTGTCCTCTCCATGCCTCCTTGTGTGACCACACCTGGCCAGAAAACACTACTCTACTGACAAACTGAGGGGAACTGTTGATGACCTACTTGAAAGTTCACAACATCAGCAGGTCTTAGGCTAAGCAAGATCGTTACACGCGAACATTCATGCATGCAAACAACAAACACAGCATTTTTCCTGGACTTGGACTAATACAGTCTATCTCTGATATGTGTACTGGTAAATACTCACATTGGTCTGCCGTGTTCATCTTTGTCCAGCGGAGAATCTGTGACCCCTTCCTTGTCCATCAACATCTTGCGAAACATGGACACTTTCTGTTGGATGTCTTCTGCAGCATACCTGAAAAATGCAAGACAAAGATCACTTAAATTTCTTTGAAGAGAGCAGTACCCTGAATTGAACAGCTTCAGTTGCTGAAAACTTCCACAGCTGATGAAGGTAAGCTGAGATCTCATGTGCTCTGTGGAGAAATGATCACACCAATAACTATCAAGAAATCACAATGAACTAGGAAAATGTGGTGGTTTTTTTTTAGTCTATTCAAAATGTTATATTGAAAGGTCATGAATACATGAACGGTAGCTAAACTTAGTGTTCTCTTGTAATGTTAACCTATTCTTAAATCCTAGGAACACCGAAACAAATTTTGAAAGAATAAACATACCGTAAACATGAACACTGTGATTGGATTCAACATGCTCCTTTTTTGACTGAAACACTCGTCACTCCCCTCTTGCGGGGTGGGAGAAATGATGGGAGGAGAATAATACTTTCAGCAACTCACAGAGAAGTGTCTACCCCCCCCCCCCTTTTTTTTTCTTTCCTTTTCCCTCTTTAAAAATAATAAATTAAGTAGATGTGCAACGCCAAGGCACTGCATACCCCAGCGAAAGACAAACCTCTCTCTCTCTCTCTCTCTCTCTCTCTCTCTCTAACACACACACACATACACACACACACACCCAAGTTACACACGTACACACATACACACTCACTCACACGCACTCACTCACTCTCTCACACACACTTCACTGTACACACAAAACACACCCCCATACGCACATATAGACAGACGGACATACACACCTTTACAAACAAACACACATACACTTATGCACACGCACAAACACAAACCAACCCTACAAACACACACACACACACATGTACATACGCACGCATGTACGCACGCACACACCCACGGGCACACACACACACACATTGACTCACACAAATCTCATACACACAATACACACACTCATACGCACATACACGGTTGGCCTAGTGGTAAGGCGTCCGCCCCGTGATCGGGAGGTCGTGGGTTAGAACCCAGGCCGGGTCATACCTAAGACTTTAAAATTGGCAATCTAGTGGGTGCTCCGCCTGGCGTCTGGCATTATGGGGTTAGTGCTAGGACTGGTTTGTCCGGTGTCAGAATAATGTGACTGGGTGACTGAGACATGAAGCCTGTGCTGCGACTTCTGTCTTGTGTGTGGCGCACGTTATATGTCAAAGCAGCACCGCCCTGATATGGCCCTTCGTGGTCGGCTGGGCGTTGAGCAAACAAACAAACAAATACGCACATAGACAGTCGGACACACACACCTTTACAAACAAACACATATACACACTCATACACACACAAACATACACACAAACTCATGCACACACACATTCACACATACACACCCACACTCTCTCTCTCTCTCAAACACACACACACACACCAAGTCACACACACACACACACACTCACTCACACGCACTCACTCACTCTCTAACAAAAAACTTCATACACACAAAACACACACCCATACGCACATATGGACGGACGGACATGCACACCTTTACAAACAAACACACATACACGCACACACATACACTTATGCCCACACACACACTTACACACACACGAGTACAGACTCATGCACGCGTGCGCACGCACACACACACACTCACACACACAAATACACACACACCACACACATACGAGTACAGACTCATGCACGCGTGCGCACACACACACACACACACACAAATACACACACACACACACTCACAGTAACACTAACACATGTGCACAAAATGAACACAAACACACACACTGCGCGAGAGAGAAAGACTACAGGGAGGCATGACGTCATGATGCATTAATTGACGTCAAAGACTTTCGACCGTGACGTATTCTTCTAACGCGAGCTTTATCCATAGACTTGGAAACTACGGAATTTCTACCCGTCCAAAGCGGCCTGGGGTGGCGTTTGCTGAAAAAATGGGGGCGCCTATTTTACCCACCGTATTTTTGTTAGTATGGTCCCCATTTTTGGTGAACTTCCATCTCCAACTGTACATGTAGCACGTAGCCGGGCACAACGAATCCTTCTTTATCATGTATTATTCGGTGTGCACATTTCTCAAATCGATTACAGTATAGCGTTCACGGGATACCTCCAGCTTCGCTGGCATAAACAAGCCATTGTAGCCCATGCGCTTTGTTGAGTGAGACATACTGTATAAGATTGCACGAGTAGACCCTAGAGTCTGTGGTTACATTCGAGCCTCTTTTTCTGGTGTGGTTCTGAAGCTCTGTCTCTCTCTCTCAAACACACAGTCAATGCATTTATTACAAAACATCCCCATTCCTTGCACCAAAAAACCTTGAACAGAAGTTCAGAGTTAACAAAACCAAAAATACACCATTTAAAGAAAGAGGAAGACAATTTGCTACCAAGTGGGACTGGGAGTTAAGGCCAAAAAGAAAAATATGTCTGTTTCCGGTAACATCGCCGAAAAAAATAGGGTCGGTCGGTCGTTTTTTTAAGTTTTTTTTAACCTTTTTCTTACGTTTTGTTAACGTCTTTTTTAAACGCTTCCTTAGTTTACTTACAATTATTTAGCACATGTTTTTGACCTAGATATATTGAAACTAAATAAAGTATACTTGACTTCATTTTTTTTTTTGGGGGGGGTGCGAAAAGCAACAAAAAAAAACCTTTAGGGTCGGCGCTTAAAAATAGGGTCGGTCGGGTTACCGGAAACAGACATAATTATTTTTCTTTTTGGCCTAACAGGGTGGTGGTTGGGGGAAGTTGAACATTTCCTTGGGGCTTAAGGCACCCGCATTAGAGAAGGAAAGCTCTATTGCATCAAGCAATGAGGGATCTATCCATCAGAATTACAAGGTAAATGGTTGGTGTGAAAACATTATCAATCAGCATTAGTTTCTCCAGCTAAGTGAAACACAACTCCCAAGACAAATGATGAATCACACTGAAAGAGCTGAGCTGCGTTTCTGTTTTGTTTTAGGTGAGGCGAGAGAGGGGGATTGAGGTTGGACAGGAGGGGTTTTAACTTCAAGAATGAGAATGGTACGTAGGTGAGAGACGCACATGATAATGCATACATGTACTATTGAGAAAAAAATCATTATTGATTTGTATACTCTTGCATTTTCCATGTAATAGTCATATCCTGTTCTCCTACCTACACTTACTCCTTTTTCTTTGTTTTTCTCTTTGCTACTACTGTTAGGACAAGAAATGACTGTCTCAGGTTACGTCCAGCCTAACATGTAATACTGCTTTCACTTTCAGAGACCTCTGTATAAGTTATATTTGCAG
Source organism: Littorina saxatilis (assembly GCF_037325665.1). Lineage (NCBI taxonomy): Eukaryota > Metazoa > Mollusca > Gastropoda > Littorinimorpha > Littorinidae > Littorina > Littorina saxatilis. The sequence continues at coordinate 28,919,319 of NC_090253.1, forward strand.
TGTTAACATTAATCACCTAACCGCATTCAACTCCAAACAAATCATTCATGTGCTTGCAGGGATTAACTAACAAGTCGCGTAAGGCAAAATAACAACATTTAGTCAAGCTTTCACCAAGACCACATACTCGTAGTTTCGTCAGTCCACAGCTCGTGGCAAAGGCAGTGAAATCGACAAGCCATGCAGAATAGTGCGGTAGTGGTCGCGCTGAGCAGGATAACACGCTTTTCTGTATGTCTATTCTTTTTAGCTTACTGAGTTTGTTTTTAATCCAAACATATCATATCTATATATTTTTGGAATCAGGGACCGACAAGGAATAAGATGAAATTGTTTTTAAATCGATTTCGGACAATTAATTTTAATCATAATTTTCATATTTTTAATTTTCAGAGCTTGTTTGTAATCCAAATATAACATATGTATATGTTTTTGGAATCAGAAAATGACGAAGAACAAGATGAAATTGTTTTTGGATTGTTTAATAAAAAAATAATTTTAATTACAAGTTTCCGATTTTTAATGACCAAACTCATTCATTAGTTTTTAAGCCATCAAGCTGAAATGCAATACCAAAGTCCGGCCTTCGTCGAAGATTGCTTTGCCAAAATTTCAATCAATTTGATTGAAAAATGAGGGTGTGACAGTGCCGCCTCAACTTTTACAAAAAGCCGGATATGACGTCATCAAAGGTATTTATCGAAAAAATGAAAAAAAACGTCTGGGGATATCATTCCCAGGAACTCTCATGTCAAATTTCATAAAGATCGGTCCAGTAGGTTAGTCTGAATCGCTCTACACACACACACACACACACGCACAGACAGACAGACAGACAGACAGACAGACAGACAGACAGACAGACAGACAGACAGACAGACAGACAGACAGACACACACACACACACACATACACCACGACCCTCGTCTCGATTCCCCCTCTATGTTAAAACATTTAGTCAAAACTTGACTAAATGTAAAAAGAACTTGGATGAGAAGAGAGTATTCAAGTCCAGCCTCTTTGAATGCTGGTCTAAACATTCAGCTTTCATTCCAAACGAAGTAAATGTAGTACATGTACATCACTTAAATTGCATGCAACTTAAAAACCTGTTCTCCCACCATCCTCCCTTTTTTTCTTGTACCAATTCTCTCCAACAACATTGGCCACTGTCATTAGTATAAATTAATCAAATGTAACAATAACACACAAGGGAATAGAGAGAGAAAGAAAGTGAGAGCGGAAAGAAAAGAAAAGAGAGAGAGAGAGAATATTCTCTCCAGCAAGATCAATCACCCCCAATAGTAATAAAGAATAACACAAGGGGATCAAGTGCGTGTGTATAACGTGTGTGTGTGTGCGTGTCTGTGTACTGGCATATGATGTGACAGGAACAGAAGGGCACATTGCTATTCCGAGTGATGTTTCCCTCACCCTAATTCCTTTTTTGCATGACCGCAGACACCACCACCATTGATTTTGTGCTAAAGCTCCACAACTCCCCATAAAACAGAGCATGGAAACGGCAATAAACTCTCCGACAGTGCTGACGACTGAGGTGCAATCAAGAACCCATTACCACACAAGAAAAGGATCAAAGAAGTCTTCAGCTTCAATGGCAGCCGTAAACTTCAACAACTTTCTTGATCCAATCAGAAACCATTTGGAGAGTCGTGGTCATAAATGAATGGTAGAAGTTTATTCTGACATTTAAACCTGAACAACAACAACTATCAACAAAGACAACAAAAGAAACAATCACATTTTTTGCCCCCTGCCCCAAATTGAGTAGAAAAGAAGAAAAAAAATAAATAAAATAAAATCAACACTGACAACAAATAAAAAAGAAACCAGGGCTCAGAAAACGAAAACAAGTCGCGTAAGGCGAAAATACAACATTTAGTCAAGTAGCTGTCGAACTCACAGAATGAAACTGAACGCAATGCCATTTTTCAGCAAGACCGTATACTCGTAGCATCGTCAGTCCACCGCTCATGGCAAAGGCAGTGAAATTGACAAGAAGAGCGGGGTAGTAGTTGCGCTAAGAAGGATAGCACGCTTTTCTGTACCTCTCTTTGTTTTAACTTTCTGAGCGTGTTTTTAATCCAAACATATCATATCTATATGTTTTTGGAATCAGGAACCGACAAGGAATAAGATGAAAGTGTTTTTAAATTGATTTCGACAATTTAATTTTGATAATAATTTTTATATATTTAATTTTCAGAGCTTGTCTTTAATCCAAATATAACATATTTATATGCTTTTGGAATCAGAAAATGATGGAGAATAAGATGAACGTAAATTTGGATCGTTTTATAAATTTTAATTTTTTTTTACAATTTTCAGATTTTTAATGACCAAAGTCATTAATTAATTTTTAAGCCACCAAGCTCAAATGCAATACCGAAGTCCGGGCTTCGTCGAAGATTACTTGACCAAAATTTCAACCAATTTGGTTGAAAAATGAGGGCGTGACAGTGCCGCCTCAACTTTCACGAAAAGCCGGATATGACGTCATCAAAGACATTTATCAAAAAAATGAAAAAACCGTTCGGGGATTTCATACCCAGGAACTCTCATGTCAAATTTCATAAAGATCGGTCCAGTAGTTTAGTCTGAATCGCTCTACACACACACACAGACAGACACACACACACACACACACACACACACGCACATACACCACGACCCTCGTCTCGATTCCCCCCTCTACGTTAAAACATTTAGTCAAAACTTGACTAAATGTAAAAAGGGGAAAACAAAATTCACAAAAAAACAAGGAAAGAGGACACAAAACAAAAGAGAGCGAGGATTTTCCTCTCCATCCAATAAAACTAAAAGAATGTGGTGTGTCTTTAGAACCACTGTGACAAAACAGATGAGAACAGCAGGCCTAATTCGCGGAATTGCTAGAACAACAACCAAGAACCGAACGCTTCTTTTCTTTAAGGGGCGACCCAATCAGACATTGGCTTAATTCGATTCCTATATAGCGTTCTTCTCCCTTTGTGGCAAATCAGTGACGCTAGCGAACAGCCACTTAAAAGAAACAGATGAAAAGAAACATACCCCCAAGAAGAGCAAGATTCAATTTTGGTTGAAAAAACTCAAGACTGCTTCCAGTTTTACTAAGTTACCCTAAACCCAAGCCTGTCTTGCTTTGCTTTTTATTTTTATTTTTTTTATACAATATTTAATTTTGTGTGTGTGTTGTTTTGTTTCTTTGTTCTTTCAATTTTTGGCAAGGCTCATTTTAATTCTCCCACTAGGATATAATATCTCACTGAAACTTTGGTTTGATGCTCCGGGACTATTTGAACAATGTAATAAGTGTTTAAAGAAACAAAAGCAAACAACAAGTCGCGTAAGGCAAAATTACTACATTTAGTCAAGCTGTGGAACTCACAGAATGAAACTGAACGCACTGCATTTTTTCACAATGACCGTAGTCCGCCGCTTGTGCATAACGGAGTGAAACTGACGAGCCTGTTCAGCGCGGTAGTATAGTAGTTTCGCTGTGCTGCATAGCACGCTTTTCTGTACCTCTCTTCGTTTTAACTTTGTGAGCGTGTTTTTAATCCAAACATATCATATCTATATTTTTTGGAATCAAGAACCGACAAGGAATAAGATAAAATTGTTTTTAAATCGATTTCGGAAATTTAATTTTGATCATAATTTTTATATTTTTAATTTTCAGAGCTTGTTTTTAATCCAAATATAACATATTTTTGGAATCAGGAAATGATGTAGAATAAGATGAACGTAAATTTGGATTGTTTTATATGAAAAAAATTTTATTACAATTTTCAGATTTTTAATGACCAAAGTCATTAATTAATTTTTAAGCCACCAAGCTGAAATGCAATACCAAAGTCCGGCCTTTGTCGAAGATTGCTTTACAAAAATTTCAATCAATTTGATTGAAAAATGAGGGTGTGACAGTGCCGCCTCAACTTTTACAAAAAGCCGGATATGATGTCATCAAAAGTATTTATCGAAAAAAAGAAAAAAACGTCCGGGGATATCATTCCCAGGAACTCTCATGTCAAATTTCATAAAGATCGGTCCAGTAGTTTGGTCTGAATCGCTCTACACACACACACGCACAGACACACACAATGACACACACACACCACGACCCTCGTCTCAATTCCCCCTCCATGTTAAAACATTTAGTCAAAACTTGACTAAATGTGAAAACACAAAACAAAACAAAAACACACACAGGAAAATAAAAAGACATTGAAAAACAAACAACACCCCAAAGGTCACCAGAATTTGCTGAAGCACAGCATAGTCAGCAGCAACAAAATTAATCAAATAAAGAGTAAAGCACTAGTTAGTATTCAATTTCTGACTTGGAAAACTATGAATGCACATGCAGAACAAAATGTCAATTTGGTTACAACAGCAAGATGATCTCACTCTCAGTGATGACGGTAAACTGGATGCTATCAACTAAGTAGCAGCAGCCTACCCAGGGGAAGAAACCTAACAACTGAAACAATGCTTGCAATTGCAGTAGCAGAGTTATCCTTGCTTCTAGTTCTGCTATGTGGTTCAACATCCTGTAAGGTTTATACTTTAATGTGTTTGATGGTGCCCTTTAGCGTTCTCGCTCCACAAAATAAACCAATTTTTTTCTGATCAGTCTATTTCTGAATGAATCATAAATAGTCATCAACAGGATAAGACACCGATCAGCTGACCAAAAACAAACAAACAAAGAAAAGAAATCTGATTTCCCTGACCTTTTGCTGTTGACATAGCAATATCATTGTACTTTATCAAATATTTAGCACAACTGCATACCTAAAAATGTTACAAAGCAGTATGTTTTATGCGAAAATCATATGTTGAAAACCAAGGCGTGCTCACACACAGACAAGCTGCCAAAAATCTTCTCTTCTGAGTGCGCTTCTGTGTTAATTACCCATAGAGACTGAGATAATAAAGTTAATGTCCTTAACCCTTCCATGTTCTCTTGATCATACAGGAGCCACACCGAAAGTGAAAGCAACTTGATGTTTTCAATGTCAATTTTCATCATTCTTTGCCTACTTCGCTGTTAGGTTCTTAGTTCATTTTAAAGACTCACAGTCACAGTCACACACACAGGTTGAGGTAATTTATATTTGTGACTGGTTTGTGTCGTATTTTAATTATTTCATACAGATTAATGTATCTTATTTTGGAACATTAGCAGCTTAGTTGGTTTGTGTAGATCTATCTCTTTTTGTCACACTTTTGAAATTTCTGTCTTGTAGGGGGCAAGGGATCGAGGGAGCCTTTGATCACAGTGTTCCAACGAAGTTCCAAGTTTGTTCTTTTCTTTGTTGTTTCTTAAAGTTAAAGCTGCAGGCCTCACCAATAACAAAAATGCACATAAGAAAATACTCAGTTCCACTTACCCTTGTTCCTCCATCAACTCATGCATCTCCATACACTTCAGTTCAACGCGCCTCTTGCGGTCATGGTTGAGAATTTCTGCGTTTGGCTGTCGGTTCAGTTGTTTCTCCAGCCGTGCCACATCCTCCTCCGTTTTGTAGTCGACCCTGTCTTTGGTCCGTTTGACTGCCGATAGATTCCGCTGCACAAAACCGTTTGTGCCGCTCCCTCTGGCAGTCACGAGCCCAATGCCGTTGTACATCTTGGTCTTTGGTGGTTTTCACCTGCGAACAAAAAATAAATAAACATGCTACAATATATATATATACTTTGATAAGGCAATTACTTTGATTACCCAAGCCGAATATTTATGAGAGAAAAAACTAAGCCTAGGACCATTTTCAATGCCACACTCGTTTCTACCACACTATACTTGACTCTTGAGGTATTGTATGCTCTTCATTGCACCTCAAGCATCGTTTTCTATCACTTCTTCTTTGAACCCCTGGAAAGTTTGTCCTTCCTCATCACGTGTAGCTCTATGTTAATTGTTACTATGTACCATACTTTCAGGAATGGATAAGGCACAACTTTCTTCCTCAACTTTGTTTTAGGCCAAAAAGAAAAATATGTCTGTTTCCGGTAACATCGCCGAAAAAAAATTGGGTCGGTCAGTCGTTTTTTATGTTTTTATTATTTTTACCTTTTTCTTACGTTTTGTTAACGTCTTTTAACGTGTTTTTTTAAATTTTTAAACGCTTCCTTAGTTTACTTACAATTATTTAGCACATGTTTTTGACCTAGATATATTGAAACTAAATAAAGTATACTTGACTTCATATTTTTGTTGTTGTTGTTGTTGCGAAAAGCGAAAAAAAACCTTTAGGGTCGGCGCTTAAAAATAGGGTCGGTCGGGTTACCGGAAACAGACATATTTTTCTTTTTGGCCTTACATTAAGCCCTATTTTACATTTGACTATTTTACTATTGACCGGTTTTGCCTTGTGTATGGATAAAGAAGAGTGCAAATGTACCAACATTGCTATACAAAGAAACATAACACTCCCTCTCTAGTCTTCTTCTTCTTCTGCGTTCGTGGGCTGAAACTCCCACGTACACTCGTGTTTTTTGCACGAGTGGAATTTTACGTGTATGACCGTTTTTACCCCGCCATTAAGGCAGCCATACGCCGCTTTCGGAGGAAGCATGCTGGATATTTTCGTGTTTCTATAACCCACCGAACTCTGACATGGATTACAGGATCTTTTCCGTGCGCACTTGATCTTGTGCTTGCGTGTACACACGAAGGGGGATAAGCCACTAGCAGGTCTGCACATAAGTTGACCTGGGAGATCGGAAAAATCTCCACACTTAACCCACCAGGCGGCCGCGACCGGGATTCGAACCCTCGACCTTCCGATTAAGAGGCCGACGTCTTACCACCCCGCCACAGCGCCCGTCCTCCCTCTCTAGTGATATGCATGATTCTGCTATAATGACCCGGACAAAGTTTCCTCTCAGCAGACATGGGAACCCCTGTTTTGCACTTGGGAATATTTTCAAACAAACATGGCATATTTTCAGAAAGAATGAGCGTACTCCATGCAGCATTTGAACATCCATGATTAAAACATGCTCTGTCACTGGAAATCCCAGTGGGATCTAATTATTATTTGCATCATCCGACCATGCTTAACTAACACTAGTACTAGCCGAGATGTCGTTAGGCGTCGGGCATCGGACATAGACCAATTAAAAGGCTCAAATGTCCAATTCACATAGCCGCATGGCGGTCAGATGTCCTATCGTTTTCAACTGAGCGCTGTCATTGTCCGATAAGAACTTCATTCCTTAAGACAGCGCGTTATTTGATAATTTTCCTTTCATGATAGAAATCTTCAAAGAGCGACCGAGCGCTCTCGCGTACAGGTGCACTGAAGTTGTGCAGTGCAGATCTTGCGTTTTCCGAACCGTTTGCGGTATGAACCGTTTGCGTACACCCACCCTTCTACAGCGCACTAAAGTTAGGAGTACGGGAAATAACTCCAACTGACCAAGGCTCGCCGTTTGCTTTTATTTGCTTTCGGTTAGAGATGAAGCGCACGGCACTGAATTATGCCACCGAAAAAAACTAAAGCCTGCCCGCAAAGAACAGCAAAAGCTCAACATGTTTGGCGTTTCAACGGCATCGTGTGCTACATTAGGGCCAAGAACATGGGAAAACACGGATATAGCATCATTCTGGAAAATGACAATGCTAATGACAGTGTCGCCGCTGAAACCTCCACAATCACGGAAAGTAAAGTTTCGTCACTTGTAGATGGTGTCGGTACAGCAGGAAATTCACACAAACGGTCTTTTAATAAGTGTTAACTATTCATGGCTGACCTTGTTTAGTACTAGTTGGTTTGAATTTGACAGCAAAGAGACCATCTATATCCAGGTGTCCCAATTGCTTCGTTTCCGGCCGATTTATGTGGAGCACGTGATGCGCACAAAAAATATTGGCAGTCTAGAAGTGTCGTCTGCGCAATGATCGCGGCGGCGCCCGCGGCTTTCTTGACCGCCAAGGACGACCGCGCACGTTGTGATACGTCATTCGTTAGACCTCAATAGGCAAACTGTTTTGTCGAATCTGTCAAAAAAAAGCTTTGTCAGAAAAGCATGCAGTTGTGTGCCAATCAAAGTAAGAGTGCTGAAGTTTTTGGTTGCTTTTCAGTTTGTTTGTTTCTTTTTTGTGTGTGTCCTGTTTGAAACAAAAGTAATAAAACATATGGTAATTATACGCACACAATGTTGGTGCATATATACGGATATATATAATTATATGTGTGTGTGCACATGATTTTGTGTTTTGCACAAAATTATAATGTCCTATTAAAATGTCTGAAAGCTGTCAAATGTCCTATTGATGCCGAAGAGCTCAGGACATTTGTCCTTTAGGTATGAATTTGTGGCAACATCCCTTAACTAGTAGTGGTAACAGTAACAAAACAATTCCTTATGGATTTAACAATTTACACACATGGATAGGTATCAACTTCTTTTCTTGTTGGTAAAAGAGGCTGAGAAGTGTTGCGAGGTAGAAGCTAAAACTAATTAATAGATCACGCCTGATTCCACGGCAAAGGAAAGAGACATGTATTGTTTACACACAGAATGAGAAAACATGTACATCTTCAATTACGTTATTCACAGCGCAAACGCTAGTCTCACGATCATGCCAAAGTAGCAGTCTTCGTAAATAATGACTCAAATAATGGGCAAAACTCGATTCAGACGGGTATTATGCTGAGTCTGTTCTTTTAATACGTACCGATGTATCGAAAATAATGTGAGGTGTAGCTGCAATCTTCTTTGTTTTGATCTAATCGGTTTCAGGAGGAAAGCAATCAGTAATTTATTCGATGCTCGATGCGCATGTTTGGCGGAAGTGACATACTGGACATAACGCGATTTTTGAGAAACTAACCGTATGAGAACAAGGGAAGCAATTTCGGTCTGACTAATTACTGCGCGACCACGCGCGACCTCACAGTAAAGCATTTAGGCTACATGTAATATGTTTGTTGTTCTAGTATTTTCATGGTATTTTCTCACGAAGTACAACTATTTGTTGTAAGCCATAGACATTAAAAGTAAGGGCTCTGTGATGCATTTTTCGAAAAGCTAGCGGCGAGCACCGAAGAGCTAGCGAAGCTGAGCACCGAATTTCTGTCACATCCGACCGACATGTCCGCCTTGTTTTTAGAACAAACGCGACCAAACTAAAGCGTTTACATGTCATGTCTTTGTTGATCTAGTACCTTCACAGTAACTTTTCGCGTTATACCAACTTTTAAGTCATAGAAATAAATAAAAATAAAAAGAGAGTTATGAGTCATTTTCGAAGACTGCTATAGCGAGCGAAAGTGAAAACCCCCGGATTTCCGATGTCACATGTGCACATCATCTGACCATGTCCGACTTGATTTTAGAACATGCGCGACCTCAAACTGAAAGCATTTACATTTTAATATATTAGTTGGTCTAGTATCTTCCCAGAATTTTCTCACGTTGTATTATGTCCAGCACGGCGAGTCCGGTGTAACGATTTCATATTTCCCCCGTGTCAGTCATATTCCCCCTCGCCACAAAAAACAACTTCGAAAACTTACGTCCCTTGAATAAGAAGGGAAACATCTTGGGATGAATCAAATTTCTAAGTTAAATACAAAAAATTGGTTGGACAAATTTGGCCCCATCGGAATGTAAGGTACCCAAGTCAGTTCGCTCATCAGAATCAACTCCCCTGAGGATATGTTATAGTGCCAGAAGTGCACACCGTGACGGTAATCACACGCGATGACTGCGCTGACAGTAGAAGACAAAGGACAGTGTCTGCGAAATCGGTTCTTTGCCTAAATTGTCCAGTTTTTTTTAAGGGTTTTTTTCTCAGTCCTTTTTAGACCTAGCCCTTATTTATCTTTTTGTTTTAAGGCTTATATTGTTATCCGATTTGTTATTTCCTTGGTAAAAATCAAAATATGATGTTGAAAAAAAGACATTTAAATAAAGTGGCTTAATCAAAATGTTATGACGTATTTATTTATCTTGTGTGCCAGTGTGGCAATGTGTGCTTGTTTGTGTGTGAATCAGTGAGAGTGTGTGGGTGTATACGTGTGTGTGAGAGACGCAGACAGATCGAGCTAGAAAGAGAGTCAGGGTCTGTTTGTATGTGTTCCGAGTTTGACAACACAGTCAGTTTCACTTTACACACCCATGCATCCAACCTGGAACAAATGCAGACCTGCTGATGGTCGCATCCGAGTGTGGAGGCGTCGCGGAGAGCGCTTCGCAGAAGGCGCTGTTCTGGAACGACAGTGTTTTGGCGGAGGCTCTGTGATGGTCTGGGGAGGGATCAGCACACGTCTAAGGACACCTCTGTACCATGTAGTGGGCAACTTGACCGGTGTCCGCTACCAGAATGAGATCCTGCAACCCCTGGTCGTTCCAGCCCTCCAAGCGATCGGCCCTCGATCCGTCGTGCGATTCAGTCTTCAGCGGGATGACAACACACCTCCCCATCGCTCTGCAGCTGTAAACACCTTCATCCAGCAGGCCAGGGTCAACAGCTAGGATGCTGTGGCCAGCCAACAGCCCGAACCTCAACCAATAGAGCACATGTGGGACGAGCTTTGTCGTCGGGTACAGCGACATCACCCAGGCTCCTCCTGCCAATCTCGGTCAACTGCTGCAATGGCTCCAGCAGGAGTGGAATGGAGTTCCCAGAGCATTCATATGCAACCTGATACACTCCATGCGCCAACGATGTGTTGAATGCCTGGCACACAACGGAGGGCACACGCGTTTTTGACACTGATTCACATTGTTGTGAATTCCATTTTCGAGGGTTGTCACGTTTGACACACTCTAGCTAAATTGTTGCTGCCGCGTTCAATCTTTGCTTTGTTTGTCATTACTCCTTGGTTGTTCAATTATATAATTTAAAAAAAAGGAAGAATTCGGTCTTGTCTGTATTGTGTGCGTGCGTGGCGTGCTTGTAAAAAAGTGATCCTTAACTTTTTTTGAAGAGTATTTCCTTCTCTTTTGTTCTCTTTCTTTTCTTACTTTTTTTGCTTACTTTGCCATTGTCTATACGTTCAAGGACTCTTTGGAAATATTTTATGTAGTTACAAGCTTTGCTGAAAAACTTTTGGATACAGATCGATATATACATATTTGATTAGGGTGACCATTGACAGAGTCAGAGAGAAAGCAAAACTCTACTTGCAAAACAAAATAAAAAACAGAGGAATAAAGATGAAATTTAACTTGCAATCCAGGCGGTGAGTATTTGACAGTACACCTTCTTTGTTTTTATGTCGTGTTCTTCTAAATTGTGATTGCCTCCCTTGATGCACAGATTGCCTGCTGAGTGTAAATATAAGGCTTGCATAACAATTTTTTTTTAATGTATTTTAATCGCTTTTTGTTAATAGGAACAATGAAATGAATTTTAGTCTGTTTGTGCCATTGTCATCTATGTTTTTGTCCCCTCCCTTTCTTTAACTCGGAATGCACTCACATTTTTACCTTGGTCAGGATTTTTTGCTTGAAAGTGAATGTGCAGCAGCAAGTTTGTTGCTTGTGGAATTTTGAACCCTAGTCAGGGGAGTTTGTTGATGTGTGGATACAGAGTGTGCGCAATGTACGTGGATGGATGTTGTGTGCATCTGTGTAAATATGTGTTAAGTGGTGTCTCGACATAACTCAATTTCTCTTCCTCCCTCTCTAGCACACACACACAGACAATTTTAAGAACAAAGATACATGTACACAGACAGAGACATACATATATATAGTTACACAGACACACAGTCTTTCTCAAACACATGCAAATACAAGCACACAAGCACAATATGGGCCAAATCCACAAAGTACATTGACAGAAAAAAGTTTTATTTCAAGAAAACAACATAATATTAAAAAAAAGTTAGTTTGGAGCACCTTGAATGCAAAATTATCATGTAAAAAAGGAAACCAACCTTAAAGAATTAACCAAGACCATATCAAGCAGAGGAAACAGAACAACTATAAAGCTTTCAGTCCATATGTCAGTTTGTAAACAGCACTGTGCTTTGTTCAACATTGTAAACAGCACTGTGCTTTGTTCAACATTGTAAACAGCACTGTGCTTTGTTCAACATTGTAAACAGCACTGTGCTTTGTTCAACATTGTAAACAGCACTGTGCTTTGTTCAACATTGTAAACAGCACTGTGCTTTGTTCAACATTGTAAACAGCACTGTGCTTTGTTCAACATTGTAAACAGCACTGTGCTTTGTTCAACATTTGTGCTGAACAAAGTGTATGGGTTCCAACATGGCTCTGAACATGCGCGCATGCACACATGCACATGCGCACACATGTGCTCTCTCACACACACACTCACACACACACACACACACACACACACATACACACACTTATCTCCTCTGTCTGTCTCTCTCAGAAAATTCACAAAATCATCGCACACCTGAAAGTACGCTAATACAGCAGCTCACACAAAATAATCAAGAAACACTACTCTGAAATTACAAAATGCAATTAAAATTTGGTCATTCCACATTACCGAAACATATATGAACGTAATTCAGGTACACACAATAATAATAATCAGTCTGGCATACACAGATTCTAGGCATCACAAAACAACATACTTGAATAAACTCAAATTTGCAAAATTTTTTACTTTCACAACATTGACAAAGAATCACATTTAAATGTACACTTGTAATGACAATGAAACCAGCTGCTTTGTTTTACTGAAGTTTGTAAACCTGTATAGCTGTTACAGAAAATCAAGTCATGTTTTCCTTCTTTTATTTTTAAACCTCTGTGTATGTGTAACAAACTGAACTACATTTCTGGGAAAAAACATGCCTTATGTTGTGTGGATTTTTCTAAAGTTAATTTTGTTCATTGAATTAGCAGAGATTTGGTCCTAGTATGTGGTGTACAGTAGAATTACAATAATGATAGTCTGGGCTTATAAAGCCAGAATATAACAGAGAATCCACAAGGACAGTTGGTCAGATACACTATTCACATGAAAAACCTTCTCTCTATTGCACATACAAGTTCCTTTTAACTCAAAGCTGTAATTATCAAAGTTAGGAATTGTGGAATCCAGCTCCATGTACAGTCAAACCTGTCCTTGCGACCACCTTTCAAAAGTGACCACCTGTCCACAAGGATCACTCTGAAGGACCCCAGACAAGATTTTCACTTTTCCATTGGAACCAACCGTTCATAATTACCACTTTGGGTTGGTCTCTTGGGTGGTCGTTATGGATGGATCCCCGACAAGTTTGTCCTTGTTTTCACCTTTTCATTGCAACCACCTGTTCATAAAGTATAATTACCACTTTTGGTCGGTTCTCTTGGGTGGTCGTTATGGATGGATCCCAGACAAGTTTGTCCTTGTTTTCAGCTTTTCATTGCAACCACCTGTTCATAAAGTAATTACCCCTGTTGGTCGGTTCTCTTGGGTGGTCGTTATGGATGGATCCCAGACAAGTTTGTCCTTGTTTTCAGCTTTTCATTGCAACCACCTGTTCATAAAGTAATTACCACTGTTGGTCGGTTCTCTTGGGTGGTCGTTATGGATGGATCCCAGACAAGTTTGTCCTTGTTTTCAGCTTTTCATTGCAACCACCTGTTCATAAAGTAATTACCACTGTTGGTCGGTTCTCTTGGGTGGTCGTTATGGATGGATCCCAGACAAGTTTGTCCTTGTTTTCAGCTTTTCATTGCAACCACCTGTTCATAAAGTAATTACCCCTGTTGGTCGGTTCTCTTGGGTGGTCGTTATGGATGGATCCCAGACAAGTTTGTCCTTGTTTTCAGCTTTTCATTGCAACCACCTGTTCATAAAGTAATTACCCCTGTTGGTCGGTTCTCTTGGGTGGTCGTTATGGATGGATCCCAGACAAGTTTGTCCTTGTTTTCACCTTTTCATTGCAACCACCTGTTCATAAAGTAATTACCACTGTTGGTCGGTTCTCTTGGGTGGTATGTTGAAGGTATGGTACTACAGCGTGTTTTGGCTTGTCCCAAAGGTGTTCTTTCATCACAGGTTCCACTGTGTCTTCTCTTGACCTTCTACATGGGTGGGATTCTTCCGGTATATGCCGGAAATCCGGATTCGATTATGGCCTCTTTTTGTTCTCTTTTTTTTTTTGGTTCGGTTGAGGTTCAGGATTCATGACATTGATCATGCTACTAGCAGATTATAATTTATATTACAATGCCCAAATAACTTCTCTGAGGACAATAATGACAATGTGGAAGCTATACATGTCTGGTAGTAGTACCATATGACGCTCAAAACAGATACAGCAATCCTGCATAATAAGATTATACAAATATCCCTGAATACAAGGGTGCATGTAGTCAACAGCTTTGGCAATGTACTTTGTGTGTTATGTTTAATGGGGTTGGGGCTGGGAGGTGGGGGAGGGTAGGACCTGGTTTATATAGTCATATCAAGTTAGCAGTTATCAAAGCAACCCCCCCCCTACTTTTTCAATGGTGGTGATTGTTCAAAGATAAGGGAGTTGAAAAAAAAAATTTGGGGGGTCATTTACGGACAGTGATGGAAAAATAACAAGGACGTAAAAAAGGGCAGGAAGCTTAATTGCCCCAAAAGTTAATTTTGAGTCAGTGGTTGGGTTGGTCCCGTCATGTATATAGTCACTCCTGATACAAGATGTCTGAAACAAGAGTAATATTATGCCGCTAATATACCCAGTGAAGAAGAAAGTTCTACCCATGTAATCTACCAGTTTTTATGAATGTTGTATGTGATTACATGTACATTACATGAAGAAGCAAAGAACTTATTCCGGTAGAACCACAAAACATCCTGCACGTATCGCATCTGAATTGTCACTGGAACTTTAAAAAAAAAAGTGTTTTTTTTAAACCAATCAATCGTTTCACTGCAATTGTCACAAAGTGCAAAATCATTATACATGTAGAATGTTTTCACTATGAGGTGTCCCAAATGATGTCAATTAATTACATCATGGCTATATAAGACATTGGAAGTTTCAGCAGCGATCACCAAACAGTAGGGTAATTGTGTAAAAATGTTTTGGTGATCATGTTCAATTTAACCTATCAGCTGTAATGAAATTCACTGCATCTTGGCCGCTAGCATCTGATGTCTTAAAGAAACGGTGGGCTTGTGCTGTAAAGTGATGGCAACATTTCTTCTCTCCTTTATATTGTAAAGAAGAGTGCAAGGGTGAGGGTATTAATTCATAAACACATCAGAGGCAGCTTAAGTCAGTGGCAGATCTTCTGTTGTTTCCCAAACTGAAGCTTTCAAGGCCTTTTTGCAAATGCAGGTCCACAAGATTTCTTTATACGCCACGTGTTCAGAGAAGGCCTTGCTGTTGACTTGAATGCTCCTGCAGTTGTTTTCCTAAAGTTGAATATGTTATTAGAGGCGCCTTTTTCTGGAGCAGTCCAAGAGGCTTTTCTGTTGAGGGTGTTGAGAAGTGCGTTGAGGTAAAACAAACCTTGCTGTACGTTGAAATTGCCTCTGTCATTTCCACAACTCAAGTCAAGGCATGACGTACATTGTTCAGTAGAATGTTGAGGTCACATCTCAATCACTGTTACTGCCCCTAAATTACTGCTCCTGTTGTTTCCCCAAGGTGAACAGTTCAAGGCAGATGGTCCGTGAGGTGTCTGTGCGATACAATTTGTTGAGAGGTGCATTGAGGTCAGACCTTGCCGTTCACCTGCCCCTGCTGTTGGCCCAGCTGCTCCTGCATCTTGGCGAGCATCTCCTGCATACGCTGGATCTGTAGAAAACAGATGAATAATGCAGGGTTACAAAACTGTGATGTTGTCGTGTGCAAGTGTAGGGATGGGGTTTGTATGCGGATTCACACTAAATAAGCTTTTTCTGTCAAGCTGAACACAAAAAAATACAGTGGAACCTCCCCACTCTCAAGGCCCTTCACTTTAGACTTCTTCCTGTTTTAAGACTTTGATTTTTTTCAGACTTTCTGTTCATAACCTCTGTAAATTTGACTCCATTTTGAGACTAACTCCTTTTTAAACCCTGGTTTTTCCCTCGATTTGTTAGGTCTTAAAAGGGGGTTCCACTGTAGCCCAATTTTGATGTCCAAATCATAGAAATATCTCAGTTTAAGCCCCCCCCCCTCCTACCGAAGACTCCTCAAAGCGGGTACTACTTGTCTCCGAAAACCCCATCTAGACCAACTAAATCTATCTTCAAAGTGAAGTATTGGACATGCCTGTGAAAAGTAAGCCTGATTCTTGCTACATGCACCCTTATATTTGTGTTGAGAGCCGGATTTTTGATGAAATCGATGCAACAATTTCAATGCAAGGGAGGTAACTCTTGTTACTCGAAAGCACAAGTATTGATGACGTCATGTGATTAGTGCTTCCCTCCTTCGTAAATCCTCGCACAAACACGAAAATAAAGCCATGAACGGTGAAAGTTGCAAATATAAGTCATGATTGCAAACAATTACGTAACAAAACACGATCTAAGGACGAATTTTCTTAATTTCTGATGAGGTTTTCGGGGGTTTTCGGAGGTTTTTGGGGTTTTCGGAGACAAATAGTACAGCTCAAAGCAATATGTAAAGAGATGAAAACTCGCTGGAAAACGTAATGCGCGCAATATTGGTTGTAAAGTCAGGCAAAATAAATGTGTAATAGAATTCTTGTACAAACTATTTTTTTGGCAGCTCATGAAACATGCTGTAGATCTTTTAATAAAAATGTACTATTATTAAGTCATAGTATACTGGTTGCAAAAATGCCCAATCTTAGGAATCAGTGTAACAATAAATACATGTATTTCTTTATTTTCCAGCAAAACAGTACATGCACTTTAAGACTAATTAAGACTTTGTTATGTAATTACCTCAGCATCTTTCTGTTCCAGGAGCTTGTCTGCGTTAGCAATTTCATCGTAGTTGGGTTTGGAATCTCTCTTCAGCTTGCTGCAAAAGATGAGCAAGTCTTAGTTATTATAGATCTTGACACAACACATTTGGTAGGAGAATGACTTAGTTAGTTAATGGGACAATCAACAACAAAATATGAAAAGATGACTGAAGGTTAGGAAAAGAAGAGTAAAATTACATTAAAACTAATAATAGAAACAAATGCCTGGACATCCACCCTTAAATGTATATAAAATCAAATATTTCGTTTAAAAAAAAAGAAGAAAAAAAAGAAGAAGAATAACATTTAAAATCTGAAGGGGCTGCTTCACTGGTTACCGCCTTAAAATGGAAAATATCCAATACTGTCAAACACACACATACAGTCTCTTACAAATTTTCTCTTTCTTTCTTCCCCACTCTCTCTTTGTCTCTACATTTGTCTCTCCCTTTCGCTCGCTCTCTCTCAATAAAATTAAACACTCTAGACTAACCTTCTCTCTCTTTGTTGTTCTGCCATGGAACCCTGAATGTATGAAGCACGGAAATTCTCGTAGTGGACATCTGCCGTCACGTCTTTGAGATCTTGCATGTGTGTGCTGCAACACAAGCAGAAAAAATTCCACCGGTCAAGCTCTTTCGAGATTTAAAAATCCAAAACACTGATAAACTGCTAACAATTCTTCCAGGATTTGTTCATTACGCTGTTTGCTGCCAGGAAATATTTGTATACCAAGAGTTACCTGCATTTACCTGATGAGACAACTAAGATTGTGCCCTTGCTGTATTAATGAATATATGACACACTCATGTTGCTCGATTGTTCTATTTCTTCTTCTTCTGTTGTTTATTGAACGGTTTGTTGCCTGTTAAATCAAGTACCCAGGAGGTTAGCTGACGTCCTACAGGCAGCGGAAGGTTTCAGTAACACTGGCTCAGCAGGTAACAACACATCTGTTTTGAAAATCAGTTGATATCCAGGTTTAGCAAGGGATTTATTTCGTACCGTCAACTTTCTGTGCTACTCGTAGTAAGCTCAAGTTTCAATGCTGAAATTCACCAAGGGCAGGAAGTAAAGCAAGATAACCAAACTGCTAACTTAAAAAAGGAAACAGTTTCCTCCCCTTACAATGCATTTCTATAAGTGTTAAGCTTCTCCTTTTAACTTCTCTGCCAAACAAACTTTCTCTCAACACACTTACCTGATCAACATTTGTCGTAATCTCACAAAGTCACAGTGGGTCGGGTTGTCCACTGAAACATTTTTAGTACAAACCAGCTTTAGCATGGGCCAAATTGCATGAAACAAAATTAGCTATTGAAGTACAGATTGGTCTCCAAAAACTTGTAAGACGATATTTATGACAATTATTAAAGAGCCTGGCCATCCATCAAAACTGATACACACGCAAACGCACACAAGTTGACCATTAAAGTCTACTGTATGCAAGAATTTCACTTCATTTCATCATCCACATTATGGAGTCATAACTTAATGTCTTTATCAGCTGAAAAATGGAAGGTAAGCTTAATGTGTTCGAGTTCATACTCTATCTAAGTGACTTTAATACTAAGCGCAGTGGAACCACCCTTTTAACACCCTCTGATTAAATAAGACTCCTTCCTTCTTAAGACCCTGTTTTCTCAGATTTTCTGTTCATAACAATCTGTAAGTTTACCCCCATTTTAAGGAAGGCTCCCTCCTTCTTAAGACCCTGTTTTCTCAGATTTTCTGTTCATAACAATCTGTAAGTTTACCCCCATTTTAAGGAAGGCTCCCTCCTTTGTAAGACCACATTTTCTCAGATTTGTGTAGCTAGGTCTTAACACTTTCTCCCCCACCTATGTTGACCACGTTATTTTAAGCTGAGACCAGCTGTGCTGCAGCAGGTCACTCAGAATTGTAGTAACTGTGTAATAACTGCATATCAACACGCTGGAATGCAGGCCTTAGATCAACGTTACAGGAAGCGACTGAAGCTAACAGTCGGAGTGGATATATCCGTACCTGGTCAGATAGAGCCATATAAGTGGGTATGGATATATCCGTACCTGGGAGACAATGAGTTAAAAGGGAGATTCCACTGTATCATGACTGAATTCAAAAAGTGAATCATTATCTAAACAATTTGTTTTACCCACCTTCCACAATGCCCCAGGGGTAGGCTCTGCCCCTGATCTTCTTGCCCCCTGCCTCCACCACTGTGTTGCAGCCCACCACTGCAAATGGTACCGCCGCCTGCAACCAAAAATGCACTTAGTATAGTAATTAAACAGTCGTTAAAATGAGGTCGCTCATCTCCAGAGCGTCTGCTGCCTTTGAAGTCAACAACGGCCTGCTGTTGAAAAGGACAGATGTAAAATAGCAGCACCCCCCTCATTCTAGATGAGACAGGGAGACTACTGCGTCATCATTAACAGCAGACTCTACCGAGTTGTCTGCCGGCGAAGAGCGCGGGCTGTTTATAGTAGCTTGATGTTTCTTCTATGTCGACGGCTAGACAGCTGTCAATTGTAGAGTTCTCTTTGTGATGAGGTGTGGCTGCTGCTGTCTCCTTGTATTGCTCTTGGGAACCTTCGCGTACCCATGGCAGTTTTTGAAGGGCTAAGAAATTAGATCTAAAATTCTCAACATGGGTTGACTGGCTTTGCCCCAAAGGTGATTCTTGTGCTTCGGGTACTCGGTTACATAAACATCAGATTACCGCTGTAACACATGTAGGTGTCTGTGTGCTTCCAGTCTTGGCCTGTGGTGCCCACCTGACTATAATGGCTGAACGGCAGTTGCTAGGTTGCCAGCAAATTATCAGTCCACCCGAAAAAAATTTGCATTTTAGGGCAGTAAAATAGTGCAAAATTATTTGCTCTTGTTTATCATAAAAGTATTGAATTTTGCTAAAGACCTTTGAAAATTCCTGCCAAATGTTTGTGGACATACCTTCAGTTCTTTGTCTTGCTGTTTGAAGTCATCATCTTCGTCGCTGTCACAGTCAGGAAACTCATAGATTTGAATGTCATTGTTGTCTATTTCCTCAATGATCTGGAACAAAACAAAACAACTAAATTATGAAATAAACCATGTATCAATAACAAGGGACAGGTACCTGGAAAGTTAAGCCCCTCTGAAGAGAGGACATTTCCATAAAGGACACCTCCTGTTGACTTGTTTTATTAACGTAAATGTATCGAGGACATCGAAGGACAGCTACTGCCATGAATAGTTTTTGGCTCAGACTATAATATCTACAGTGGAACCCCCCTTTTAAGACTTCCTCCATTTTAAGACCCTGTTTTAGACTTTTTGTTCATTACCTCTGTAAATTTACCTCCATTTTAAGACCCTGTTTTAGACTTTTTGTTCATTATCTCTGTAAATTTACCTCCATTTTAAGACTCCCTCCTTTTTAAGACCTGATTTTCTCAGACTTTTGGAGGTCTTAACCACTTGCCTGCCTTAGGACGGGTATACCCGTCCTGCGCTTGTGCAGCCGCAGCGCCTTAAGACGGGTTTACCCGTCTTCACCGTTCCGGGATTTTCCAGAAGTGCGATGTCACTGCTGACACAAAAATAGCAGCCAATGGCTTGGTAGGATACCTCATTCTCATGAATAAACACTATTTTCGGCCTTGGCGACAGGATAGGGGAGAGAAATCTCGACTCGTCAAAATGGCAAACGGTGGAAGTCGACCGGGCGCTAGTAGGGAAAAACAAAGCCGGACTGATGCTACAGGGGGTGCAAATAACTATGGATACTGACAGGGGAAGGGGGAGATCTTCTTTCGGACGATTCGTTGGAAACAGGTAGATGATAGTGATTATAATCCTTTCTTGGAGCGAGCAAAACAGCCACCTGTGTTTGATCCACAGGCACCGGAAGATGCGCCGGACTGATTTTTCAAAAGTTCATATTTAAACATCATTATAAGCCAAACTAATTATTATTTCCATGATTAGACACTAAAAACAGATTCTTGGTTCAATTTCCCTTAAAAATAACATAGGTTTTACTTACCTACCTACTGCCAGTTTGGAACTAGAATTTTTTGTGAATTATTACACCCCGAACTCCAATATTCCCTGGCAGTCAGGAATGCACATACGCAAGTTTTGATTGGCAGCGTAAGGGTTAAAAGGGGGGTGCCACTGTAAATGTATATAAAATTGTCCTCTCTGGTCATTACAATTAAGTCCGAACAGCTCCTTGATGTATCAATTTGAATGACTTTGGTAATGATGTTTATTTTGTCATGTTGCCTTTCATGTGCAACACCCTTTCTGTTCCCCCTCTCTCTCTCACACATGCTCAACAAGTACAGTAATTCCCATCGTCAACTTGTCTCCTCTTTGATCAAGCTCTCTATATCTACCTGTATCCGAAGGTTACACCGAAGATCAGGTATTGTCAACAACTGTCACTAACAAACAAAGTGAACGCAAGCTGTGAACTAAACACAGTGGCATGTTAGAAACCTAGGTCATTCTGCCATAAGTGCAGCAAGGTGGCTGATTACGCCTAAACGTGAATACACCTGGGTAGCCATACATCTGGGTAGCGCGACTCTTGTTACTGCTAGCTTTCCACTGGGAGGAATCGACTCAAATTTTCCAGCAATGGGATATTAAAGTAATTGAAATGAAAAGTTAAAAAGCACTATTCCTTTAATAATAAAAAAAAACTAAAAAAAGAAGGGAAAAAAGTACCGGTACATACCCGCTGTTTGAGTCGCTTCTGTTCTGGCTTGGTGAGCATGTCCGACTTGGCTATCAGTGGTACGATGTTGACTTTGTTGTGGAGTTTTTTCATTACTGCTATGTCTGCGGGTTTCAGCCTGTAACACACATGCAGCACAGGATATAGAGCAGAACAGAGCAGAGACATAGCAACAGTGCATGTGATATTCCATCACAGAAAATGCTCCATAGCACACGTTTCATAGGAAAAAGGATTGTTTACTCACTCAAAAATGGAAAATTGCAGGCATGGACACATGCATGGTGACACATACACAGACACACAAACACACTTACGCATGACAATAAGGAGAGATCAAGACAGCAGTGCATCGTGTTGTTCGCAATGTTATGACAGTGCATACCATTGTCTTTCACACTGGTATTGTGTGTGTGTGTGTGTGAGGGGGGGTGTATCTCTCTCTCTTCCTGTCTCTCGATCTCTCTCACTCTTTAGCACCCCAAAAGTTCAATAAAAACTCTACACACTGCACCTACCGATGACCATAAGGGGAGATAAAGCAGAGACAACAGTGGACCCCATTGTCCACGATGTTACGACGGTTCAGATTGATCACTCTCTCTCTCTCTCACACACACACACACACACACATGCACACACACACGTACACACACCAAAACTTCAATCAAATCAATTAATACACCTACCCATGGCCGTAAGGGGAGATGAAGTAGAGACAAGGGTGCATCGCCCATGATCTTACAACGGCTCAAGACGCACACACGCTTGCTCTCTCTCTCTCTCTCTCACACACACACACACACACACACACACACACACACACACACACACACTCACACACACACACACACACACACACACACCACACTCACACACACACACACACACATGCTCACACTCACACACACAAACTATCTCTCTCTCTCTCTGTAGCACACCAACACTTCAATCCAACTCAACACACTACACCTACCCATGACCATAGGGGGAGATGAAGTAGAGACAGCAGTGCACTCTATTGTCCACGATGTTACGACGGTTCAGACCGATCTCGTCGCTGTAGTACTGCTGGAACTGCTGGTCCACGTAATCCACTATGGCCGTATGACTGTCACAAACAGGATAAAACAAAGTTAAATGTCCACTGTCACAAAAAGGATAAAATAAAGTTAAATGTCGACTGTCACAAAAAGTATAAATAGAGAATATTACATGGCTTGCTGTGTCGTACCAGATTTACACGAGGTTTTTTTTTAAATATTGAACTGCGAGCGAAAGCGAAAGCAAGCCATGTAGTATTCTGTTTATCCTACATACTGTACTTACGTGTATTTTACTGAAAATGTCCTGCAGTCGAGGCAGCTAAATTGAAGACGCTTGTTTTGGAACCTCGATCTCTTCCAAAGCCTCATGCAATCTATTACGTCAAAGTAAAGAAACGTCACTCTGAAAGTGTGGCGTGACGTGTTAGTTCTAAAAATTCATCGAGGGTAATTAGCGAGCGCAATTTATTTTTCTATAATGACGTTTGTCTCGGTGACTTTGGCATCATAAGCAGTGGAAAAACAGGTCCCTGCCAGACTTGCTTGACAATACCTCATTTACATGATATACGCACGTGTGATTTGAACGATTATTATCTCACGAGTGTCTCTCTCACGTATGTAGGATAAAACAAAGTTTATAATTGTCTTTGAACAGCGTCTCCATAGTGTGTTTCACTTTCATGCTGATCGGCATTGTCACATATCTCTGATACATCTCCTGTGAGAAAATACGGTGGTAACCCTCTTCGTGAAAACATGCAGTTTACGCTCACCATTTCAGATCTGGCCACCAGGCTTTTACAGACCTGGGAACCCCAGATTTGCACTTGGTGTACGTGTATTCACAAACAAATTTGGTGTATTTTCAGAAAAATGAGCGTACTCCACACGCATTTGAACATCCATGATTCAAACATGCTTCATACGCGCCCGTCGCACCGTTAATTAAGTTTTCCAAAACATTTAAAACAAATGCTTCTTTCAATGTTTACTGACAAAAACTGTAATCATGTGTCAAAATACTGAATCGGCTTCGGGATGCGCTTGTGAAGAAAAGTAGTGTACGAATTTTTCTCCTTGTATTTTTTTTCCACTGACCGTACTGATCGTATTCTAGACAATCATGCGTACAAAACACGGCAAAATCGTATGGGTTCCCTGAGGTCTGCTTTTACATGGGATAAGACCCTCCCTCCACTTGGTCACATACCAACAATGAACAGCCTGGAAGCTCTCTGTGCCCAGTGGATTTTTTTTTAATGAACTAATTTCTTAAAAGCCAATAGTGAGAAAAAAATCCACCACAGATGGCAGTCAGGGTCTTGATTTTTGGTAAGTGTCAAAGTGAAGCATTGGCCTTATTCCATGAAGAAAAAGCCTGGGAAGATCAGAAATGATGAGCCGAACTGTTTTCACGAGAAGAAGTGTGCCTTTAAAATCTCAGTATGTTTTTTTCTTCAAGGAAAAGAACGCCTACTACATTAGCTTTTGTAGTGTCCTTTCATGCACTTTCTAAAATTCAATTCAATTCAATTTCATTATTTGAATGTAGGTGTCAAACAGAACTGTTCCTTTTGGCTCGTATACACAGACATTGCATCACATAAAACATATCGGTTTCACCTTAAAGTACACATAGAACACAAACAACTGCAGGAGACTTTGAAATATAAAACGTACGAAAATCATTTTTTTAACCGTCATTCATTGAGAGGACCATTAGACAAAGACGGTGAAAAATCTCACCTGTTTTCAGCGTTGATGGCATCGTTATAGCCAGGTGTGTCCACGATGGTCAGTTTGACCCTCACCCCTTTCTCCTCTATCTCCAGCTGCTTCTTCTCTATGGCCACTGTGCGATTCACCATGTCTGTAACATCATCATCATCATCATCAGCATCATCATCATCATCATCGTCGTCATCATGATCATGATCATGATCATCATCGTCGTCGTCATCATCGTCATCATCATATTGTTATCGTAATCATCATCATCATCATCATCATCATCATATTGTTATCGTAATCATCATCATCATCATCACCATCATTTCCATAGTTAGTGTAACAATGGTTAGTGTTATCGTCTTGATCCTTTCTCCTCCATCTCAAGTCGTTTCTTCTCTATGGCATGATGTTGCATGATGTTGTTGTAGTCATAATCATAATCCCCCTAATTTACCAAAGTCAGTTTCCTTTGCTTCCTTTAGCGACAACAACAACCGTAGACTTTTTACATACAGCCTCGCATAGACTAAGACACGCCCAGAGAGAGAATCTCTCTCTCTCTCTCTTTCTCCCTCTCTTTCCACCCATTGCACACCGGTACGACCGAACTAAGGTAACGTTAAATTACTGTTGTGCAGCGGGTTGAAAGAATACCCTGTACCTCGGAGATATACCTTCACTCGGTTTCAACGACGTCACGTGACATGTTATATGGTGGAAGAGAATGCTGTCGCTTATTTTCCTTTTGAGGATGAGGGTTTAACATGGATCGGGAACTTGCAGGACAACCGCGGCTGTGCTTGCAAGTTTGGATAGTTCTTTCCGTGACTGAGCATCGTTTCAGTCTTACCGAACTGAGGGTGGAAAATAAGCGACAGCATTCTCTTCCACCATATAACATGTCACGTGACGTCGTTAAGACCGAGTGAAGGTATATCTCCGAGGTATAGGGTATTCTTTCAACCCGCTGCACAACAGTAATTTATTGATACCTTAATTCGGTCGTACCGGTGTGTAATACCTCCTCTTTCTCCCTCTCTCTCTCCCTCTCTCTCTCTCTCTTTCTTGATTTGATTTCATGTGTTTGATTTCTCCCTCTCTCTTTCTCTCTCTCTTTCTCCCTCTCTTTCTCTCTCTCTCTCTCTCTCTCTCTCTCCCTCTTCTCTCTCTCTCTCTCTTTCTCTCTCTCACTCTCTTTCTCCCTCTCTTTCTCTCTCTCTCTCCCTCTCTCTCTCACACACACACACACACACACACACACACACACACACACACACACACACACACACGCCTACACACCCAACCTCCTCATCTCGAACTAACCACCACCATAAAAAAATCGTCTATTACTGTTTGTTCTTGAAGCCAATGACACTTCACTTGTACATGAATTCTCTCATGAGGGTGTAGCGGTATTTAAGGGATGGTGTTCACACCAGGTACCTCACTCCAGAAACAAGGGTACCACCCCTCTTAACGCTAAATTACAGGTGTGTGTATAAAGACTACTTTGCCACAGGGGAGAAAAGGTGGCAGGTATTCGCAGGTGTGTGACTTACTTGTTTACAGGTATTATCTGGTATAAGGTGCAAGACTTGAAACGTTAATAGGGCGTAAAGGTGGGTCATGTTTTAAGGACTTGAGTGAATTGTGAAGAATCGCATGAGGTCTGTGCAGACACTACTTGTACAGACAGTTGTCTTCTCAAAGTAGTCATTGTAGGACATATAATTAATTAAACAAATTAACAGTGCATGTATCTTGGTATTTCTTGAAATCGATTTATATTCTCCATTGCCCGTCAAAACTGGCCATGAAGGCAGGTACACAACAAATCTGTTTTTTTTATCAGGTGTGTGTGTGTGTGGGTGCGCACGCGCTCGTGTGTGTGTGTGTGTGTGTGTGGGCACGCACACGCTCATGTGTGTGTGTGTGTGTGTGTGTGTGTGTGTGTTTGAATGAGAGAGAAAGACAGACATGCAGACATACATACATACATACATACATACGACAGAGCTACAAACATAAAACATCCATAAATGTGTGTATGCCTTCCTATACACAACTCTTTTCAAAGGTCTGAAACAACCTCTGTAAAGAACAATTCTTAAAATAATTGTCTGCACTTTGGTGGAAATCCTCTTACCCAGCACAGGCGGTACTGTTCGGTCCTTGTACATCTCGGTCAGAAAGAGACTGTTGATCAGGGTGGATTTCCCCAAGCCTGATTCACCTGCAAGCATAAATGAAAGCAAATCATCAAACTGCAAGACACAAAATTCTAGAATGCATCAGTAACCCTAGTAAATGAAATCAAATCAAATCACCAAACACTACGAGATAAAACCAAAATCAAGATTTGTTTTTGTTTTTGTTTTGTTTGTTTGCTGTACAACTGTTTACATCTGATTCGGTTTCACAAATCTGATTCGATTGTGAGCATTTATGCAATCGTGTGCATAACTTGCAGGAGTGTCAGCTGAAAAGAAAAAGACTCCGCCGCTATTTATCCTTCTAACTTCTTACAAGCACGTCCACAGACAGAAACACACACTGACCCAAACACACACACACACCAGCACCCCACACTCACTCACTCTCTCTCTCTCTCTCTCTCTCTCTCGAAACGGAAGCACAAGTTACGAAACCTTCATGATTCTTCTTCTTCTTCGTTCATGGGCTTAGACTCCCACGTACACTCGTGTTTTTGCACGAGTGGAATTTTACGTGTATGACCGTTTTTACCCCGCCATTTAGGGAGGAACCTTCATGATGAAAAGAACGCTGGTGGCGATGCATCCTCACAATCCTGTGTGAAGTTGACAAAGAAAGGCTTTTCCCCCGTGCAGCCCAAAGAAGGGACAAGATGGCGAAGATATTGCAGCAGACTGACTCTTCATTGATAATCTCGTCTAGATTATTTTCTTTCCAAAGCATTTCGAACAAAAACTGTTTGTTCCGAATACAGTATGAACTATCCGAGGCAGAGTAAAACGCATCTTTTCTTAACTACTGTATGCTCCACAGTATGCTCAAAATGGAATATCTGATTCACCTGAAAGTGTGCGGGTGCAAACTCCCGCGTGTGTGTGTGTGTGAGTGTGTGTGTAAGGGTGAGCCTGCGTGTGTGTGTGCGTGCGTGAGAGAGAGAGAGAGAGAGAGAGAGAGAGAGAGAGAGAGCCCAGCAAAATCATCAATCAACTCTTCCATGTTATGTTTCCATTTTCTAATACAGAACCACAACAGAAAAATAAAGATAATGCATACAGGCGCATTAGCCAACTTCTTGGTGAAGACGAAGTGTGTGTAACTTGCTGTTCCGTCTGCCATTTATCGTCATTTGTATGCACGGGCATGAAAACAAAAGGCGAACTTTTTGATAAATTTATGCTTTCGTGTGCTTGACTCAGGAAACAACTCATGACACTATACATCAAAAATAATAGCAGGCTAGCTGACACAGGAATATCATAATTATCGCAGTTCCTACATCTGTATCCTACATCTGTATGCACGCTTGTGTTTTTAATTAAAAAAAAAGAAGTTATCTTCAGTGGAACAGGACAAATGTATGTGAAAAATGTACATATGATGTATCAGGCGCAAACAGGAAATTAAAGTGCGTGTATTGTACTGCAGTACAGCGAGCTTTAAGTCGGAAGCCCGAACTGAGTTTCAACACTTCTTAGCAACAGGATAAGCTGATCTGTCTTTTCAAGGAAATGACTGTAAGTAAACTTCTTCTTGAAAGCTTAAGACACCAGCATTGTTTGATTGGGTTTACTGGCAAATGTCCCCCCCAAAAAAACTCAAGCAAGAGTACAAGCTCAGCAAATCTCGGACAAATAAAATATGCAAACAAGCTTGACATTGAAGAGATACTACTACATCATTTTATTGTTTAACTAGACTGTCTTTGCAAAAAGGTTAGGATGCGGAAAAAGAAGAAGGAGGAGGAGGGGGGGGGGGGGGACTGAATGCACTGCCATCTTAGCATTTTTGGGTTCTCGGGTTCTCATCTACTTTTTTTATGAGAACATTCTGGACACTCAATACCATGAGTACACAAGAAAATATGCAACAGTAAACACGTCCTTGAATCGTCACTAAAATGGCATTCATGTGTCAATCTCTACCCTCTCAAACCTCCTTCCCTGCCTCCATCCCTCTTCTACACCCGCCTGTCAGCGTCAGTTCGTCCCCACGTTCGGCGAGAGATTTATTTCTCAGAGTCAACTTTGTGTGCAGGCAGACTCTCCTCGGTGTCCGAACACCCCCGTGTGTACACGCAAGCACAAGACCAAGTGCGCACGAAAAAGATCCTGTAATCCATGTCAGAGTTCGGTGGGTTATAGGAACACAAAAATACCCAGCATGCTTCCTCCGAAAGCGGCGTATGGCTGCCTAAATGGCGGGGTAAAAACGGTCATACACGTAAAAGCCGTGGGAGTTTCAGCCCATGAACGAACAAACAAACAAAATACACCCGCCTTCATCCTCCAATACCATGCACAGATTTCCCTTTCAAGTTCAAACACAAAGTCAGGAATGTATAAGTGACGTGCTATGACGATAAAAATGACAAGGTCTTGTTTTTTCTTGCCTATCAACATGCCTTTGGCTCTACTCATGCTTTAGAGTTACAGTCCTTTTGGTGTAAGTCCTTCGCTTCGTCTGACAGATCGACCAGTTCTTCTGGTTTAAACAAAACTTTATTCACTTTTAGTATCGTGACATATAATTATACAATATTTGACATTGAGGATCCAAACTTATAAATCTTATATTACGAATCCAAATCCAGTTCTTCTGCAGTGACATTTCCCAATAGGCCCAACCATATGATATCCCGACTGAAACTTAAAGCACCACAGGCGTGCTTGACCTTTGTGCTTTTGTCACAGGTGTGTAATTAGGGGCAAAAAAGCTCGTTCAAGATCTCGATACAAACTCTGAGCCTCGTGCACACGTTGCGGGCAAGGATCAAATGATGTTGAAGATTCACAAACTTGTCAACTAATGCTTGCTGTCAATGCTTAGTTTCTTGAACGACTTTCTTTTGTAAGCAAGTCACCGAACGCGAACTTTGTTTTGTCACTATGATTCAACAACATCAGTCGCACCAGGGACACTCACTTTCGCATTCTTAATGTTTTTCTTTTCGTTTTCTGTTTTGATTTTTGAAAAAATTGAAATACAAGAAGTCTAACTTGAAGGATAGTTACATTAACCTACTGGAAGATGCCCCTTACTTTTCACGAAAACAATAAGAACTTATACGTACAGGACTCCTACTGAACTAAAAGAGGATTTTGAACATGAGTCATATGATGTTTTGTGGTATGAGTAATGGCCACCAAAGATTGTTCCCGTGTAATAAACACAGCACGTGTAAGAAACAACAGTAGCAAAAAGACAAGGATGCACATAAAAAGACAATAAAGACTCTGAAACAAGTACGGCAGGACGGGGCGCTTGCGGGCGTACATACTAGAGGGGGGGAGAGAGGGGGGGAGAGAGAGGGGGGGAGAGAGAGAGAGAGATAGATAGAGAGAGAGACAGAGACAGAGAGAGAGAGAGAGAGAGAAAGAGAGAGACTCACACCTTCACACACACACACGCACGTCCACGCACGCACACACACACGCACACCAAGACACAAACAGACACATACACATAGGTGTTCAAAGACTGGTACACATAAGCACATCATGTACACACAAAGACGAACACAGACAGATGGACCGACAAGACGGACAGACACACAGACAGCCAGCCAGCCAGCCAGCCAGCCAGGCAGACAGACAAGACAAGACAGACAAGACAAGACAAGACAGACAGAAACATACCTCTAAACTCTCTCTCTTCACACACTCCCCCTCCCCCTATTCTCTCTTCCTTCTTCCATCTCACCCCACCTCCATTCCTCGGAAAACCCATTACAAACGAACAACAACAACAAAAGACCAGTAAGAACAGACCACAATGAAAGGTAGAGGGAAAGATCAGCAAGAGTTCCGGTGGACATGTTCATGAGCGAGATGTCCATGTTAATGTCCGCACGGATCTTTACCATGACACCCATTGTATGACGTCACTCATGCCCCGCTGGGCAAACCGAAAATGCCGAAAATGCCATGGCAGACAGATTTCTTCAGTTCATCTCGAGCAAAACCCCGACACGGGTGCAAACAACAACAACAACAACAACAACAAAGAGAGAGAGAGAGAGAGAGAGAGAGAGAGAGAGAGAGGGGGGGGAAGGAGAGGGGGGGAGGGAGAGAGGGAGAGAGAGGGGGGGGAGGGAGAGAGAGACAGGGAGGGTGAGAGGAAGAGAGGGAGATAGGAAGAGAGGGAGGGAGAGAGGGAGAGAGAGAGAGAGAGAGAGAGAGGTGTCCCTAATTCAGGAGCAACGCTCTTCGCCTACAGCGAAAATTTGCAGAAATAACTGCTCCCTTGCACAGAGTAGGAAATCATACCCCTCAAATGAAATGTGGCCCTTTTCAGATTCTAAGACTGGCTGTGCTTTGGGCAAACGTTCAAAACACGATTTTTGTTTAAAGCGGTTAGCTACTATCGAATGAAAGTATGCCAAATGCTTCCTGGTGCCTACAGACTAAAACATAATTATCAGCATTTTGTTTTCGACCGTTCAATTATCGGGGGAAACAACAGTCTTGAAAAATAAACACTCCAGATCCGCAATGGCTCCGTTGGTAGAGAGGCTAAATCCGAGATCGCGCGCATATATTTTAGTTGTACCTTAAGAATTCATTGACCACATCCTTCCACACCCATGACGGTCTTTTTTGCACTGAAAGTTAAACATACACCCCCCCCCCCCTTTCATTATTCCTCTGTGCCTCCTGGACAATAGTAAAAAAAACACTAGGCACCCCGAGGAAGCTGGAGAAAGCTGACATCTCAAAGCAGAGAGAGTCGACAAAAGAAATCTCAGTGATCATTCTTCCATGACCTCTTTAACAGAAGAAAATGGCCAGAGACTAAGAAACGCCGCGCTGAATCATGACTCGGGACAAGCATGGCAGCCCTTCTACAGTGGAACCCTCCGTTTTAAGACCTTTACAAATCCGAGAAAATCAGGTTTTAAAAAGGAGGGAGTCTTAAAACAGATATCATGAGCAGAAAGTCTGAGAAAACAGGGTCTTAAAAAAGAGGAAGTCTTCAATTATGGGGTGCTAAAAGGGGGGGTTCCACTGTATAATTATATACTAACAGCAAATGCAACTGTACCCAGAACATCATTGCCAAGTAGGGCGCCCTAATCTTCGCTAAACGTAAGTAAAGACTCGCTTTTTGTCAAGAGAAAGACAACATGGTAGCCATCCCGCTGTGACAAAACTTCCAGGACAAACCGATGACCTCCAATTGACATTAGTTGACACGTGTCCACCTCCAGTTAATTGAACTTGTTGATAACGATGGCGATAAAAGTAGAGGGGGGGGGGTGGGTGCGGGAGGATGGAATACAGAGGAATGCAATTTGTGGTAATTCTGCCATTCGGTAAACCTCGCTGCGCGATCTATAGATAAAATAGTTATTTCATTCTCCCCCCCCCCCCCCCCCCGTCTTTTGACCGTTTAACTGTGAATGTCAGATAGAAATTGAATTAAGCTTCTTGACGTCAGGAGGTTACAAGATATCGTCTCTCCCCTTTGTACAAAGGTCAGCAAATTCCACCCACCGACATAAACAGAAGTAAATGAAACGGGATATGTTTTTGTAGTTTGGGTGCTGATCAGAAGTCCTGGGAGATATAAAAGAACAAATAGACAATGACCCCCTAAACACCACACACCAACATGGAAAGACCGACCGATATACATGGACGAAGAAAGACAGACAGGAACACACGCACAAAGAGAAGGACGGCTTTGTGAACAAGCACACATACATAGACAGCAAGACAAACACACACCGAGATCGAGGAAAGAAGGCAAGTAGTCACAGACAGAGTGACAGATAGACACAGAGCGGAAGGAAGATATGCAGTCAGACACCGACAGACAGAGTGACAGACAAAGACACACACACACACAGAGACCCAGACCCGGAGCCAGACCCAGACACACACACACAAGAGACGGACAAGTGATACTGACCGACGACCATAAGGGTGAAATCGAAACCTCTGCGCACAGCCTTCCTGTGAACCTGGTCGGGCAGCGTGGCAAACCCGATAAACTCGTCATCGTCCTGCACACACACAAATAAAAACAATACATTTCAATTCATCATTTCAACATGTTGAAGGCTTATTGGGCTACTTCATCGGTGAAGATAATGAGGACCGGAACTCGGGAAGGTTGTAACCAATTCGCCGTCTCATTTTGAACATATACTGACAGATAGACAGACAGACAGACAGACAGACAAATAGCCAGCCAGACGGACAGACGGACGGACGGACGGACGGACGGACCCGGCGACGAACGGGCAGACCGAATAAAACTGTAAAACCCCTCAAATTACGGACAAACAGCAGACTACTTCCCCTGATATGTGCGTGTGTGCGCGAGTGCGTGCGTTCGTGTATGCGCGCGTGCGTACGAGCCTGCGTGCGTGTGTGTATGCCTCGTGTTCGTCCATTAACCTCTCCTCTTCAATTCTCTACCTTTCAACTCGACATAGCCATAACACGTATCACATCCATTTTTGTTTTCACACGGGTGAGAGTAACCCCGACGGGGGAAACTGAAGATAACATTTTGTGACCCATGTACACATAATCTTGGGACACTTTGATGTCAGCCATCTAGAAAAAAAGTGAGAACGTCGACAGCATTTAAACTGACAGAAAGGGAATTGAATGAGTATTTAACCAGAACAAAAAGGTTGGCTTGGCGGGTACATTACCCACCCTTTTCACTCCTACCCCGAGTAAACCACCCGAGGCCCAGAAATGTTTATCTGGACACGGGTCGGGTAGGTCTACTCATGGTCGGTGTGGAGAGAGAGAGAGAGAGAGAGAGAGAGAGAGAGAGAGAGAGAGAGAGAGAGAGAGAGAGAGAGAGTGAGAGAGAGTGAGAGAGAGAGAGAGAGAGAGAGAGAGAGAGAGAGAGAGAGAGAGAGAGAGAGAGAGAGAGAATGTATTTTTTAAATTTTTTTATTGGTTGCGCCTTACTAAACGATGGACAAATCCAACACATGAAGGAAAGAAGTACAAGAAAGAGAAACCCAATTTCACATCCTAAACACTTCAACCTAACAACTGCTAATCTTCCACAACAAGTATTCCAATTAACCCCCCCTTAGCCGGTTACGCTACTCTCTCTCTCTCTCTCTCTCCCTCTGTGTCTCTGTCTCTCTTTCTCTCTCTGTCTCTTTCTCTCTCTCCGTGTCTCTGTCTCTGTCTCTGTCTCTCTCTCTCTCTCTGCCGCTCTGCTCTCGTTCCTAATTTCAAAAAAACAAAAAACAAAAACCGCTTAAAGGTGCACAAGTTCTCAAACTAGTCCAGTGTGATTGTAAACAGCACACAAAAATGAACCAAACACGACGGAAAAAAAAGAAAAAGAAAAAAAAAGAAAAGTAAAGGAAAAGAACACATAAAAGCTCACATCACAACCATTTCAAAATCACCGCAGTTCCAGTCAATTCCCTAAACACGTTTTAGACTCTTCTAACCCCCGTGACCCCCCCCCCCCCACACACACACACAAAACACACACACACACACACACACAAACACACACACACACACACACACACACACACACACACACACACGTATACAACCTCAGACGCAACTGGAGTCGGCTTAAACCTCTTGACTTTTGACATGTTTGCGACACTTGTTCCCCGAAGAACACCTTTTAAACGCAAAGTCAACTTTGCACAAGGAGGGACACACACACACACAAATCAAACGGCAGGGGTCAAATATGGCCAAGTGGCCAGAAAGACGGTCTGTAACACGTTTTTTGGTGTTATGGAAGTCGCAGGAAAAACAGCAACCCCAGCCAAAAAACTGAGAGAGAGAGAGAGGGGGGGGGGGGAGAGAGAGAGGGGGGGGGGGGGAGAGAGAGGGGGGAGAGAGAGAGAAGGGTGTAAAGTAGCAGAAACAGGAGAAATAATTTAAAAGGAATATATTATTAACACTACCACCACCACCACCTACACCAACAACAACAACGACGACGACGAAAAAGAAACAAATTAAAGTTGCAAAAACACGACAAGCAAACGTATTGTATTTCTTTGGAGAGACAGACAGACGGACAAAGCGAAAGAGAGAAGGACAGACACACACACACACACACACACACACAGGCAGAGAGCGAGAGAGAGAAGGACAGACAGACAGACAGATATCGAGCGAGAGACACCAAAAAACAGAGGGCGGAGAAGACCACACAGGAGAAACAGTGTTGGGTTGTGTCGACTGTTCTCTTTGACATTAGCTAACGGCCTGAACTCACAACGGTGTAAATTTTTACACAATTGTTTGTCACACGTTCTTCAAACAGATGCTGGTCTGACACTTTCTCTGGCCATTGTGGCTGAAGCCCCGAGACGTGTCTTTGGCATTCCTACGGTCTTTTCCTCGCATTTTAGTAACCAAGCGTCAAAATGCATTCCTTGACATCTTCGCTTCAACTGCATGCAATGTCGGGTTGCTTCCGATCGACAGCATCCTTGCTGCCAACAAAATATTCGAAATTGCCAAAATAAACTAAACTATAAGCACGTCGGTGTGTGGAACAGAATCATATGTATTGCACCTGACGAGGGAAAAACATTCATTTTGTAATAAATGGTGTCTGGAACACATACCTCTGAAGACAGGTCTGGAGAACTAGGGGGACTACCTAGTAGGGGCGATTCCACCAGATGTTCTGAAGAGCGCTCCTCGACGCTTCTTGTTTCCTGGCAGGGGTCCCCGATAGCGTACTCTTCAGGGTTAAACTCTTCTCCCGGCATTATTCAGTGTCTGATAACCTTCCGCTTTGTAGTGCTTTGGAACAAGCAGGAATCCTTCAAACTCAAACCCGATGACGGTTCTTGCCGCAGACAGGTTTTCTTCTTCTGATAAATAGTATGACAGGGATTTTCCGTCTAGAAGTCTTAAGAACTGTTTGAACATACAGGAACTTCTCTTATTTTTCTCTGTCTTTGCTGTTGGCGATTGATTTTGATTCTCGTTTTACAAAAAACACAACACTTTGCAACACAACGGATTACACTGTTTGTCTATTTTTTTTAACACAGAAGATGATTTTGCTCAAAACGTCCATACACCACGAAGTCCCTTCGGAATTTCACCAAAACAATTCACTCCAATCAGATATTTCAGTCATGACATTATTTCGCCGTGCCTTCTCGCAAGAACCTAGATACTATTCTGCAACACCATTTCCTCAATCTACTGACTAAAACAGACGGTCTTGAACCTGTATAGCTCTCGTCACTAAAATTACCCGCAAAGGGAAATGCAGTGCTTGACCAAACGCTGGCCTTTATATCATTTGTCCCCAAAACACCACCACCACTCCTCCCCCCCCCCTTGCATCCGTCCCCCAAAGAATATATAATTCCAAAAACAACCACCCCCCCCTCCCCCTCCATCTGTTCCCCCAAAGAAGACAAAAAATCCGGCCAGCAAAGAGTGGATCATTCTTCCTTCGTTAGCCATTTTACGTCAAGGGACCGCGCAACCCCTTTGTGTACCTAATACCCCTTACAATTAATTTATTTTGACCAACCCTTCGCCGAATTCCTCGCTTCTTTTCGCCTGACACAAGTCAGTTACTCTGGGAGGAATGCAAACCGCTACTAACCACAAAGTTTACACTTGAACACAATAGGAAACATGGCAGCCAGCGGAGGGGCATTATCTGTGTGATCTCGTGCGGAGAATGAACTCTCGTTGGCCGAGACAGCCTATCATTGACATTCTGGTGCATTGTCTCGGTAATCCCTCTCAATCTCTGCTCTCAACTCGTGTTTTTCGGTAGCAGCACTCCTTCCTACTGTTTAAAGAAAAAAGAGTAACTGCGTACTGAACCCAGTTCAAATCCACCCATTTTGTTGTGAAGACCCAGCCTACAAGTAAAGGATCGTTCACGTAGATGTTGAAATTGGAGTACCAGCTGTTGGTTTGCAGAATAAGTGACCCACTGTAAGCTTCAAGGCACACTCTTTCCCATGTAAAACGCTTCGGCTCATATCATATCATCTGGCCAAGTTTTCACATGGGGGAAGACCATCCCACCATGTGGACACGTAGCGAAAATCAACATCCTGACAGAGTTGCATTTTTTTTTTACTATGACAATGTTAAATTTGATTAAAAAAAATCCCCTAGTAGCTTTAATTTTGTTTGTTTTCAAAAATCGCATTCGACCAACCAAATTTGATAATTTTCGCTACCTGTTCAAGTTGATAATACTTAATAACAAGTCGCGTAAGGCGAAATTACTACATTTAGTCAAGCTGTGGAACTCACAGAATGAAACTGAACGCACTGCATGTTTTTTTTACAAAGACCGTAGTCCGCCGCTTGTGCAAAACGGAGTGAAACTGACGAAGCTGTTTAGCGCGGTAGTGGTTTCGCTGTGCTGCATATAGCACGCTTTTCTGTGCCTCTCTTCGTTTTAACTTTCTGAGCGTGTTTTTAATCCAAACATATCATATCTATATGTTTTTGGAATCAGGAACCGACAAGGAATAAGATGAAATTGTTTTTAAATCGATTTCGGAAATTTAATTTTGATCATAATTTTTATATTTTTAATTTTCAGAGATTGTTTTTAATCCAAATGTAACATATGTATATGTTTTTGGAATCAGAAAATGACGAAGAATAAGATGAAATTGTTTTTGGATCGTTTGATAAAAAAATAATTTTAATTACAAGTTTCCGATTTTTAATGACCAAACTCACTCATTAGGTTTTAAGCCACCAAGCTGAAATGCAATACCAAACCCCGGCCTTCGTCGAAAATTGCTTTGCCAAAATTTCAATCAATTTAATTAAAAAATGAGGGTGTGACAGTGCCGCCTCAACTTTTACAAAAAGCCGGATATGACGTCATCAAAGGTATTTATCGAAAAAATGAAAAAAACGTCCGGGGATATCATTCCCAGGAACTCTCATGTCAAATTTCATAAAGATCGGTCAAGTAGTTTAGTCTGAATCGCTCTACACACACACACGCACAGACACAGACACAGACACAGACACAGACACACACACACACACACACACACACACCACGACCCTCGTCTCGATTCCCCCTCTATGTTAAAACATTTAGTCAAAACTTGACTAAATGTAAAAAGACTAATGCAGTTACAGTTACAATGTAAACAATGTCACACAATAAACAACAATAAAGTCGCCAAACAATTACGATTCTTTTTACAGTTTAAACCATTTGGCTCGAATCTTAGTGTAGTACTGCAAATGACTGATCACTGAAATTGCAGTTACAACAACTAACAACAGGTCACACCAAATGACTGTGTCTTCCATTTTGTGTTTATGCGCGTGAGACACCCCCCCCCCCCCCCAAAAAAAAAAAAAAAAAAGAACAACAAAACAACAACACCTTTCTGCAATAAACGTTTATTTTTAAAGCTTTTACGAGCATGCTTACTAAGTTTTTGGATGCACTTTAGAGTACATTACATTCAACAAGTCAGTTTTGGAGTAAAATTCAACCTTCCTATAATTATGTACTTTGTTTGATTCAATTCTTTTCGTGTTTGCAAAAATGTCCCCCACCATCACTATTTCATCTGTCATCGTGTCGGTGATTATTTGCATGCCCCTTGGAAACAAAAACAAAGACTGACAACAGATCTTTAATCTCGAGCACACACAAGCGTCACCTCCCGGATTCCGTCTCT
Organism: Littorina saxatilis; assembly: GCF_037325665.1. NCBI lineage: Eukaryota > Metazoa > Mollusca > Gastropoda > Littorinimorpha > Littorinidae > Littorina > Littorina saxatilis. Next base: position 28,957,558 of record NC_090253.1, read on the forward strand.
TGCAAAAGCCAGGTGTTAAATTTCGGGCGTTCATTAGTGTCGAATGAGTTTAAACCGCTATCGCAAACCTGCACACAGTTTGTCCCCACCGCTGTTTGTTTGCTGAGGTTAAGGTTGTGTTGTGTTGGTCGCTTGGCAGGCAAAGTCCCCCCCCCCCCCCCCCCCAAAAAAAAAAAAAAAGAAGTGACAAACTAACAGAAAAAAAATTAGTCACAGTGGCTCTCGATCCTTTACCAGCAATTCGCTGTTGTTGTTTTTCCTATTCATGTCGCTCCTCAATCCCTCCCTCTTTTCCAGTAGTGAAAGCAGAAGTACACACACACACACACACACACACACACACACTGCCGGACGCACAAACAAACACACGCACGCACAAAAACACGCTCTCCCGCTCCTCCCATAACCCCCCCCCCCATTTCGCTCTCTCTCTCTCTCTCTCTCTCTCTCTCTCTCTCTCTCTCTCTCTCTCTCTCTCTCTCTCTCTCTCTCAGTGTCTGCAACACTTAAACTTAAACAGTGAAGAACAGAATAAAGAGGTAGAACAAGTATGTACTTCAACAAAATACAACTCATAGGAGAGAACATAAAAACACCACAGGTAACACAAGCCTGGGTAAATTGATTCTACGTGACAAACACACAGACGACATGCGGATACCAAAAATGAAGCGATTCTCTTGCCGTAACATAAACGGCCGATTTTGCAGTGCAGCATGTAGCACTTTTGTCGCTTGCTGAATAGAGAACACGTTTTGAGCTCACACAAAAAAAGCTGAAACCGGAGGCTCACAACAAAATGTAATTGTTCAACCCTAGAAGTAATCTTTTATGGTTTTAAAATGATAAATCTTTCTTTCTTTATTTGGTGTTTAAAGTCGTTTTCAACCACGAAGGTTATATCGCGACGAGGGAAAGGGGGGAGATGGGATAGGGGAAAGGGGGGAGATGGGATAGAGCCACTTGTTAAGTGTTTCTTGTTCACAAAAGCACTAATAAAAAAATTGCTCCAGGGGCTTGCAACGTAGTACAATATATGACCCTACTGGGAGAATGCAAGTTTCCAGCACAAAGGACTAAACATTTCTTACATACTGCTTGACTAAAATCTTTACAAACATTGACTATATTCTATACAAGAACCACTTAACAAGGGTAATAAGTGAAGAATTGTATGGGTGAGAAAAGGAAAGTAAAAGGACTTTGGGGAGGCAGAAATAGAGAAGAAACAAGAAAAAGATCCTAATTAGGTTCACGGCATCGAGAGTGATGCGACCTTCTCTCAGAAGTTAGTAGAGAAGGCTCCCCCATCCACCACCCGGGGGACGCGCCTCTACGCCAATTAGGGGGCGCGAGGAAAATGATAAATGGCGACGAAGATTGCGATTTAACTGTTGATACGCATATAGGAATTTCGCGCATTAAAACCATAGTCCTTCCCGTGATGCAGATTGGCTTACTATCCCACATCCGCCCCTGGAGGATTTTATATGCAGTAAGACAATCCCTCCACTTGAACTCATACCAGAATTCAGCATCTTGACTGCATTCCATGCAGAGTGGGAATTTTGGGGTTAACTAATTTCGTACATTGACCCGCCTAAAGAAATTGAATTCAGTCACTTTGTACGGAAAGCACCGAGGGTGTTGATTTTTGGTACGTGTCGAAGTGGAGGTATGATTTTATTTCATGTAAATGCCCAGCGCCTGACTTTATCAAAGTTGGTGAGCCGAATCGTTTACACGGGAAGGACAGTGACTTCAACAGTAAAAGTGTGTCACACAATAACTTCCAACTCAGCTCAGTTGGTAGAGCACTGGACTTGTGATCGGAAGGTCGCAGGTTCGAATTCGGGCCGGGACGGACACGGGTCAACTTTATGTGCAGACCCAGAGACGGAAGCCATGTCCCACCCCCGTGTCATCACAATGGCACGTAAAAGACCTTGGTCATTCTGCCATAAGTGCAGGTGGCTGAATACACCTAAACACGCAGACACCTGGGTAGCGCGACTCCGTTGCTGCTAGCTTTCCACTGGGAGGAAGCGACCCGAATTTCCCAGCGATGGGACAATAAAGTAATGAAAATGAAAATGAAAATGAACTGAAAGATAATAATAATAATAATAATAATAATAATAATAAATGAGCATTTATATAGCGCAATATCATAACTTTACAATTATGCTCTTTGCGCACAAGCCTCGTTCAGTGAAGCATGCAGGCGTGTTATATCTGGTCTTTAGATAAATCAGTTAATCTCAGGTCGCTCAGTGCAGTGTGTATAAGCTATGCGTCCAGTGCAATGTGATTATTTTGCCAATCTCTCTCCCAACCACCCTCCCTGTTGTCCGGGTTGATAACGAAGCAGGAATAAAAGGGGGTTCTTTCTCCGCTCTCACTGTCTGTCTTTACCCCCCCCCCCCCCCCATCGACATCCTTATTGAGAGAGAACACACACACAAACACACACAAACACACACACAGAGACGCACGCACGCAAGCTAACTAAAGGGCATGTCACAATGAAGAAAGGAATGATCCACATTGCCTACGTGAGTCATTTCAGTAACAAAACAAGTACCGAAAAAAACCTTCATGATGTTGTTGACGCACTCAATGCACTTTGCATGAATCTATTTCGCATTAAATTACATGTCGGATTTACACGCAAGGACACTCAATCGAAAGCCAGTTCGTATTCAGAGTCATGGTATCCCTTCCCCCCTCTCTGTCTCTCACACACCTTCTCTCAATTTCTGTCCCGTATTCTTGTTGGTTATTACACCCCCGGTATAGGGGTGTGCATAGGATTCGGTCCATGTGCTTGTTTGTTTGTTTGTGTTCGCATATAGATCTCAAGAATGAACGGACCGATCGTCACCAAACTTGGTGAACAGGTTCTATACATTCCTGAGACGGTCCTTACAAAAATTGGGACCAGTCAAACACACGGTTAGGGAGTTATTGGTGGATTAAGATTCTACAAGGACTTATAGAGGGACATCTTAATGGTCAAAGGGAAATAACCATTCTCACTCAGTCACTGCCACCAACTGAGAAGGTTATTTCCCTTTGACGGGGGTGTTTTTCCTACCTCGGAGGAATTTCTTGTTTCTGTTTGTCTTTCTATTTGTTAGCTATTACTTAGTGTTCTTGGGTATTGTCTCAAGGAAACTGGCGCTGCTATCCCTGAGGGGTATTGTATGCAGCAACAGAGTATAGTGCGTACTGAAAACAGACGTATGTGCTTGTTACATTCTTTGTAAAACGCTCAGGGGCCCTTCTCTGAAACGAATTTTTGTGAAGAAAATGCAAAATGCAACAAAAACAACAAAAAAAGAAAAGAATGTGACAAACAGAAAAGGGTGTAGAAAGCATGACAAACTGCACCTTTACAGTGTCAGAAGCATCCCAAGCACGAAAATGGGAAATATTCTTGGAGCAAATAAGTTTTTGCTCTACGGGAAAAATTCTGACTTGTGTGTGTGTGTGTGTGTGTGTGTGTGTGTGTGTGTGTGTGTGTGTGTGTGTGTGTGTGTGTGTGTGTGTCTGTGTGTATGTGTGTGTGTGTGTATGTGAGTGAAAGACAAGTTACCAAACGTTTGTTTCATTTGAGCTGTATTTATTTATCAAGAATCTTTCTCATTGTGTTTCTTTCCCCCTCATCCTGACCAAACTAAATAAGCTGCCAGTCTCTCTCTGTCTCTCTCTGTCTCTGTCTATCTCTCTTGATCTTATCTTTTTTGTTGTTGCGTCTCAGTTTACGCCACAACGGTAAGTCGACTTGACAGGCATGTCAAGGTAAAGTGCCACTTCCTTTGTCTGCAGCCTCTGGAAGTAAAGGTGCTTGCAATAACTTGAAGCGACACCCCACCCCTCTCTCCTCCAAACGCCAGATGCTTTCACAAAACATTCATAAAAAATGTAAATGGATAAGAGATGCATCAGGTGTTGACATCTACATTGGCCAAAGTCAGGGCTGCAAAGTTTCTCTCCCACCTCTTTAAAGTACTGAGCACAAAGTAAATAATTTAAAGCGACAGAATCCACTTCGCAAACGACTTTCTCGCCACTGAAAATGCACTTTCTGACAAAATTAATTGTTTCCACCAAAACTGTGAACACGTAAAAAGACCTCTAAAAAAAACCTCACGCAACGCTATCAGTTTATTTATTATTTTGTAGTAATTACGATGATGTCCGAAGACTAACTATACACACATTACCGAATGATCATCAAAATGTACAATGTTTATTGTTTGGTCTGCCAAACCTACGTTTTACCGAAAACATTGAAATATTCGAAAAGGTACATAGCTTTATAAGGTTAAGTGATAGATTTTGATTACCCTGTGGTCACCATGTCAATGATCCAGTATTTGATTATTGGCAGGTCATGCTGTTTTACGTTTTTACTGAAGGTCAAGTTTTGAGTAAATCTTTTTATTAAAGGTTTTTCTGTGTATTCACATGACTAACCTCAGCTTAATTAGTTTGTACGACAATGTAAATGAAATTTTGCTGCTGCAGTAGCATTGATCTAGCAAGTCTGTGAAAGTCTCTCATCGTCTCTCTGACCCCCCACCCCCCCCCCCCACACACACACACACACCCTCCTCCCCCGGGATCTCCCCGATATTGCAGTCCTTCCCGTCCTCTGTCACATCCTCTAATTATTTTGCTGCATTTTTTTTCCCTCTTTTTTGTGTGTGTGTGTAAAAATTGTATCTTGTCTGTCTTGCGTTCTCATAAGGGTATAAGTGATTCTATGACCTTGACATAACGTGAAATAACAATTCCTATCTAGATGTACATATTTATAACCACACTTAATATAAGCTTAGCTTGTTGTGTGGCCACAAATGTTTATATCGTATATACATGCCACCCTGTATTTCATTAATAAAATCTTGTTTAAACCAACGCTATCAGTTTCAAAGAAGGACATATTTTTGCCAGCTCGTAAATGCAGTCTTGCAATGCCTGTTATTTCTTTGATTACAAACAAACAAACAAACAATTAAACAAACAAACAAAAATGTTACTAAGCTGTGTGGGAAGAGAACCTTTCATTTTGGTGTTAAATTTCATAAAGCACTTCAACTTTCTATCTTTATAAACGCGTTAAAGAATAAGTAACAGATGACTATGCTAGTGTGAGGATGGATTGGGGGGGGGGGGGGTTTGAGAGAGAGAGAGAGAGAGAGAGAGAGAGAGAGAGAGAGAGAGAGAGAGAGAGAGAGAGAGAGCGAGAGAGAGAGATGTTTTTAATATGCAAATATTTGAGAAATGTTAATCCTCTACAAGATGTCGCAGTAGCTGCCCTAGTTTCTGTGAAACTGATACATGTGTGTAAGTATATACTGGCGGGTATGCAGGTATTAATGCCAGCTCTAACCAACAGAGGTGCTATTATCTGAAGTCTAAAGGGTCTCTCTCGCTTTTGGTGTGTGTGTGTGTGTGTGTGTGTGTGTGTGTGTGTGTGTGTGTGTGTGTGTGTGTGTGTGTGTGTGTGCCCGGTGTGTGGTGTGTGTGTGGTGTGTGTGTGTGTGTGTGTGTGTGTGTGTGTGTTGTGTGTCCTACAATGTGAGTATACACACACCTTTCCCACCACCCGCCAACCCCCTCTGCACACACACATACATACATACACACACACACCCACCCTCCCACTCACCCACCCTCCCACACACACACCCAACCACCACCACCACCCACACACAAACAAACTTGAACCCGACACGCTCTAATTCACTACCTAATCTCACTTGCACCACTTGACACAGGAAACTGATATCGTGCGAGATTTTAAGTCGCCTCATCCGTCAAAAACATCAACCTACAACACCCTCAGGAGACGATGTTCTCAATCATAATCACTCACCTATCTATCTCTCTATCTAATAATTCGCTCCCGTGGGAGGATTTGTAAATACAGTGGAAGGCCCCTTTTAAGACCCCTAAAAATGTAAGAAAATCAGGTCTTAAAAAGGAGGGGGTCTTAAAAATGGGGGGTAAATTTACAAATGTTATGAACAAAAAGTCTAAGAAAAGAAGATCGTAAAAGGCAGGGAGTCTTAAATAGAGGCAGTCGTAAATAGGGGAGTCTTAAATAGGGGGAGTCTTAAATAGGGGAGTCTTAATAGGTGGGTTCCACTGTAGTAAGTATACTCTGCTTGATAGCAGAGTTTCCGTGTTAAATTGTCAAATTGTCAGAGCAGTCCAGTATTGAAGTAGTTTACATCAAAGGTACTGACTTTTTTTTCGAGCTTGATGTTTGAAAGTTATCTGTAGGCCTACTTGCAATCAGTCCACCTGGGGTCCTGATTTGGCCTATATGGTCCGCTGGACCCAAAAAGCAACAACAATCAAATTAAAAATCAAATCAGTCCACACAGTCTTTCAAGTTTCGAAAACGTATAACTCTGCACTTCTTTACAATGAAACCCCCTTTCAAGACTGACACCCCCTTCCCCCTATTTAAGCTGATGGGGTCTATGTCGATCAAAAGAGTGGGATTCCCTGTAGGTGGAGTTCCTGGAGGGGGATTCAATAAAACTTGCAAACCATACTCGAATTTCTAAGAAATATCAAAAAAGATTGAAAAACATCAAATTCTACCGATGTCGCCAAGCATCAATTGACTTTCAGCGATATCAGCGACACGCTACAGGAACTAAATCCTGTGGTATTCCCTGTATACAGGGAATCCCCCTCCAGGAACTCCACCTACAGGGAATCCCACTCTTTTGGTCGACATAGACCCCATCAGCCCTATTTAAGGCCACTGTTTTCTTCAGTGTTCTGTTTATTCTCTGTTCATAAGCTCTGTTTAAAGACCTCCTTTCTGATTTCGCAGTGTATGTGTGTGTTGTATGTGAGTGTGTGTGTTGTGTGTGTGTGTGTGTGTGTGTGTGTGGTTGGTCTTCTTCTTCTTCATCGTTCCAGAATTGTCTGGTTACGTGTGAGCTCGTTTTGCCCATTTGGGTTCCCCACACTATACTCTGAGAGCATAGTCAGCTTCACTCCGCTTGCGTTGAGTAGGCATGCTGGGTATTTTCGTGTTTCCATAACCCACCGAACTCTGACATGGATTACAGGATCTTTTCCGTGCGCATTTGGTCTTGTGCTTGCGTGTACACACGAAGGGGGTTAAGTCACTAGCAGGTCTGCACATAAGTTGACCTGGGAGATCGGAAAAATCTCCACTCTTAACCCACCAGGCGGCAGCGACCGGGATTCGAACTCACGACCTTCCGATTAGGAGGCCGACGTCTTACCACCACGCCACTGCGCCACTGTGGTTTGTCTTAAAAGGAGAGTACAGCGTGCATGATGTAAATGTTGTTAAGACCTTGGGTTGAGAACTGGGTTCATTTACAATTACGGACGACAGCTAAAGCTGGCGAACTCTGCCATTTTACGCCGGACGTGTCTCGTGACATGTGTCATAATTCGTGGGAACCGAACGGTGTTGAAACTCTTCAGGTTTCAGAGAGACACATTCTGCCATATATATTATTCGGTTCGCACCGAAACAGATTATGGTATGTTTTAGGCTTTCAGTAATGGTTGAATTATGTCTCTTGTCAGAAGGGGGTGGGGGGGGGGGGGGGGATCTGGACTATTGGAGCGTTCTTCTCCAGTCGAGATTTGGTTCATCTCCCGCTTTGGAACACAATGGTTATTGAAAACGAACAGGGTAAAAATATGAAGAACAAGGTTTTACCGGTCCAGCATTCTGCATCGAGGGTGCCGATAAAATACTCTTTCCACACACACACACTGACACACCCAAACCCGCACACACACACCTGCCTCCCAGGAAACACTACAATCTACATCGCGTGCAGCACTAAAAGACTTATAGCAGATATTGAAACAAAGTAGTTGCGAAAAGACACCGAACTTTCTGAAACATACGCGATACAGTGCTGGTTCAAAACATCTCTATCGATATCCAAACCCACTTTATTGTGTGCGTAGAAACATGCTTCGGACACTGTTCAGATCGCTAGGACTGTGCCGTTTTAAAGTCCAATCAACTAAAACAAGTTGGACAACAACGCCACTCGGACACCGGGCAAAGAGAAGAGCGAGATTGTCTGGACAAGACTCAAACAAGTTGGACAACAACGCCACTCGGACACCGGGCAAAGAAGAGCGAGATTGTCTGGACAAGACTCAAACAAGTTGGACAACAACGCCACTCGGACACCGGGCAAAGAAGAGCGAGATTGTCTGGACAAGACTCAAACGAGTTGGACAACAACGCCACTCGGACACCGGGCAAAGAAGAGCGAGATTGTCTGGACAAGACTCAAACAAGTTGGACAACAACGCCACTCGGACAACGGGCAAAGAAGAGCGAGATTGTCTGGACAAGACTCAAACAAGTTGGACAACAACGCCACTCGGACACCGGGCAAAGAGAAGAGCGAGATTGTCTGGACAAGACTCAAACAAGGACAAGGAACCTAGCTGGACATGCATTAAATTCCGCCAAGCAGGATATCATTATGTCTTTACTGTGACAGTCTACAGTGCTACCTGTTGTAAGAAGCCAGTGTAACTATAGCCTAATCACTTCATACGAATGGTATCAGCATGGCCTTGCAACAAAAGAGAGAGAGGTATGTACGTGCGTGTGTGCGTGTTTGTGCGTGTGTGCGTGCGTGCGTGCGCGTGCGTGTGCGTATTCATAGTAACGACATTACATAGCAGTGGGTAAAACACTCTGTATCACCATTTCTCTAGGGACAGGGGTCAAGGTATATACATACAGAGATTCTCCACACTAGAACCACAGCCACAGGTGAGCCAGGTGACAAATGAGGCCTATCATCCCACGCCGGATTTTCTCACAGCCCCCCGGCACCTGCTGATTATATATATCCATATATACCCAAGCTTCACATACGTGATTTTAAAGATTGATCAGACACTGGGAACACTAACCTCTACTATACCTCTCTTGGTCAGGGAACACACACCTTTCTCTCTCACTCTCTGTCTCTGTGCCTCTCTCCCTCTCTCACTGCCTCTGTCTCTGTGCCCCCCTCTCTCTCTCTCTGTGCCTCTCTGTCTCTGTGCCCCTCTCTCTCTGTCTCTGTGCCTCTCTCCCTCTCTCACTGCCTCTGTCTCTGTGCCCCCCTCTCTCTCTCTCTGTGCCTCTCTGTCTCTGTGCCCCTCTCTCTCTCTCTCTGTGCCTCTCTCCCTCTCTCTGTGCCTCTCTGTCTCTGTGCCCCCCCTCTCTCTCTCTGCGCCTCTCTGTCTCTGTGCCCCTCTCTCTCTGTCTCTGTGCCTCTCTCCCTCTCTCACTGCCTCTGTCTCTGTGCCCCCCTCTCTCTCTCTGTCTCTCACTCTCTGTGTGCCTCTCTCTCTCTGTCTCTGTGCCCCCCTCTCTCTTTGTTTCTGTCTCTCTCTTTGTGCCTCTCTCTCTCTTTTACTCCCTCTGTGTGTGTCTCTCTCTCTCTCACTCTCTGTGTGCCTCTCTCTCTCTCTGTCTCGCTCTCTCTCTTCGTCTATCTCTCGCTCTCTGTCTCTCTCTGTCTCTTTCTCTCTCTCTCTCTGATCTGCATGCCGTTCTCAGATTTACAAGGGAAGCTGGCCACAAAGTCCCCCCCCCCCCCCCCCCGGCATACCTCGCACCAGGTCTGGGCCCCTTGTAACCTGATCAAACACAATCATTCAGTACTTTTACATCAAGATATCTATCCGCAAACAGGTGGAAGTTTCAGATTACGTTTATATCAGTCTTGAACGGATAAACTGGCTACTGCTCTGTTCTTTTACTTTCTTGGAGGTCTCCCCCACTCACTTTCAGAGACGGAGGCAAAGAAAGTAATGGTTGAATTCATAGAATGACTGGACATTATGCGTTGAAACAAACTGGCACAGTCTGAACAAGTTTGACGTCGCTTCAACGTATTTGGCTCTGCGGATACATTGAGTGCACAAGAATTGTGCCAGAATGTATTACATTTTTGTTTGAATATTGATTATGTTAAAGGTAGCAGCTGCATGAAAGATTCATCTATTGAATACAATGATATTTTATCATAAGTATACTCTCTTCGTGGCAAGTGGGACGCGGGCGGGGAAGAGGGCCAATAACCATTCACGACCATGCAGTCACACCCAGTCCAATGTGTTAAGATGATGTCGGCAGCCAAGGCAGTACTCTAGACATGTTCACACTGCACTAACCTTCAAAAGGACTTCGTTTATTCACGCTAATAAATGTCAATTGATAATACTACAATACGTGACAAGTCATTCTTATCCGGCCTCCTAATTATGCTGAATGCTGACACTGTTCACAACATGATTTGGCGAGACGAGCGTAAAGTCACGAGTCACTGTTTGCGGAAAAATTAACATCCATGCGGTTCTTTGTTTTAGAGATGTATAGTAAAGTACTGACAGATTTCAAAAATGACAAGCTACAAGGAAGCAATTTACTCCTTGGACTTATTGACTGATAAGG
>NC_090253.1:28968249-28973249 GCF_037325665.1 Littorina saxatilis
TACAAAAGAACTATTAATGATATAAGTGTGTGGGTTTTTCGGTTGCTGTTTTTTTTCGCAGAAACACATCAATAAGCTCTTGTCAGAAAACACCGACAGATATTCCCCCAAAACACTGTCGACTGAAAGACACAATCAGCGGTGGAGGAATTCTAAACGGTTCACTCATCAGACAGAGGGATCAACAAACAAACAGACACTCGTCAGTCAGAGCCTTGCCGTCACCTGTTCTGTTTGTTGTTCGGTACTTTCGCTCTGTCCGATCTGCACGTGCTTGTACTCATTTCCTTACATGTTCCTAGTGCATACAGTAAAACCTGCGCAGAGAGGACACCCATGATCGGATCAACCAAAAGTGTCAAGGTTTCAGTCAAGGTTTCAAGGTTTTATTTTCGGCTCACAGTTTACGTTTGAGCAAACAAAAATACACAATTAACTCACACGCACTACGACTGAGAGTGCACGCAGGCCACACAACAACTGAACAGTGAACTTAATTAAACAACAAAAGAAAAACAGAACACACCAACAAACAGAAACCACATCTTCATCAACTAGAGCTGCATGTGCATGGCCATTCGTGAGGGGGAAATTTTAGGGTAACATTCAATTAAGAACAGTGACCCAAAGCAATAATCTCTGTCTGCAAAACGTCACGGAGTTATTGAAGAAGAAGAAGAAATTAAGAAGAAGAAGAAGAAGAAGACTAAGAAGACTAAGAAGAAAACTGAGAAGAAGAAGATGATGATGATGATGATGATGATGATGATGATGATGATGATGATGATGATGATGATGATGATGATGATGATGATGATGATGATGATGATACAATGTTAAACACTGTTTACGAGGATGAAGAAGGAAAAAAAACAGCAATCAAGACCCCCCCCACACACACACACACACACACACACACACACAAACAACAACCCCACGTAAACAACAAACGCACACACAAAAAACACAATACCTTGGTGTTTATAGTCACTAATGTGAAAAAGAAAACGTCTCGGGCGCTGAACAAGTCTCCGCGTGAAATATGACTAATTAATGACAGACCAAATGACAGGTCTGTGTTCACTGCCCTGACAGGGGGAAGATTGTCTGCACGCTGCGCCGCCTATGTAGACGAGGTTGTTCGCTGATGCGATCACATTGCATGGCACGGGCCGAAGGAGTGGTGGTGGAGGCATAGGGGGAGAAAGGGGAGGGGGGAGAAAGAGGGTGCCGTTAGATATCCTTGGCACAAAGGGTCAAAAATCCCCAAAATAAGGCCTTAAAAAAATAAGCCCTTATTTTCAAAATAAGGCCTTATTTTTGAAAAAAACACCTTATTTTCGAGAAATAAGGCCTTAGTTTGAAAATAAGGCCTTGAATCTCTATAGTCATTAAAAATGAGGGCGTAAAGAAATAAGGCCTTATTTATTTTAAGACCTTAATAAAAATAAGGCCTTATTTTCGATAAGGCATTAGGAAAATAAGGCCTCAAGAAAAATAAGCCCTTAAAAAAATAAGGCCTTATTTTTCTGCGCATCACTACTGCTCACCTTAATAGCAGCACACAATAACCTAATGACACATATAGACGACAACACACACACACACATACACTCATACGCACGCGCACACTCACGAACGCACATATGCGCGTGAGCGCGAAAAAAAGAGATAATGAATGGAACAAGAGAAAACATTTCCAAACGATAAACATTATGACACTGGTTGAAATCGGTTGTCGCACCTGGATTCTCCTGTACACCTGTACCTACCCCAACGCATTTGCAAACACACACACACACACACACACACACACACACACACACACACACACACACACACACACACACACACGCGCGCACTCACACACACAAACACACAAACCTAGACACACAGACACATAAAGACATTACAACACACAAACACACACACACACATGCACACACACGCACGCACGCACGCACACCCACGCACACACACACACACACACCCTCTCTCTCTCCCTCATTCTCTCTTTCTATCTTTCTCTCTTTGTCTGTCAGTCCGTCCGTCAGTTCGTTCGTCAGTCCGTCTGTCTATCTGTCTGTCAGTCCGTCTGTTTGTATGTATGTCTCTTCTCTCTCTCTCTCTCTCTCTCTCTCTCTCTCTCTCTCTCTCTCTCTCTCTCTCTCTCTCTCTCATTTGTATACGGGTTGCTTACTTTGCCATTGTATTGTTTATGTTTATTTGCTTGTTTGCTTACTTGTCGATTGTTTGCTGGTTCGTTCGTTTACTTTGTTTATTTGTCATATTGCTTTACTTGTTTATCATTTATTAGATATTTGTATTAGAAGTAAGGACCGGTTGTAAGAAAAGGCGTCGCCTTAAACCTCTATCCTTGAAAAATAAAGTTCCATCATCATCATCTCTCTCTCTCTCTCTCTCTCTCTCTCTCCCTTTCTCTGTCTATCTCTCTCTCCGTCTCTCTCTCTCTCTCTCTCTCTCTCTCTCTCTAACGCAGCTCTCTCTGTGTACCAGCGTACAACTGAGAGGCGAAAAAATAAGGCCTTAAAAAAATAAGGCCTTAAAAAAATAAGGGCTTATTTTTTATGGGCTTTTTTTAAGGCCTTATTTTTTTAAGGCCTTATTTTCAATATGACCTTAGAAAAATAAGGCCTTATTTCTGGTAAGGCCTTATTCTAAAATAAGGCCTTCAAAAATAAGGCCTTACAAAAATAAGCCCTTATTTCCTGAAATAAGGCCTTATTCATTTCAGGCCTTATTTTGGGGATTTTTGACCCTTTGTGCCAAGGATAGTTAGATCGAAGTTCGAGGAGGGGTGATGCAATTGAACACACACACACACACGCACGCACACTCACACACACTCACACACACACACACACACACACACACACACACACACACACACACACACATTGCGCTAAGACAGGTATTCCGTGCGTACATTTTTCTTTGAGTGAGTGCGCATTGTTTTCTATGACTTCTCTACCCAATTCCCACCCCACCAACCCCCAAAAAGTTACATTCAAATTTACCAATGTCGTTTAATACCTCATCAGTCACTAATGTTGCGTATACTTATTCAGATTCAGCGAAAGAGAGAAAGAATTCGCAATACTGAAACACATTTGACCTTGCATGTAACAATAACGAATTTTAAAATAATTCAATACAGGTTTACTATGTTTACCTTCTTCTGGTAAAATCGAAAAAACAGGTAGCGCAGATGAACCCTACATAAAACAATTTCGTCCAAATAGTGTCACTTCCTTCGACTGAATCGCATGCACAGTGACACTGAAACACTGTGATAATAATGATATCACTCTCAGTCCAACTGATCCAGTCCGAAGATACGAATCCTTGGTGCTAAATCAATACACTGTGATTCAACCCCAGAAACAAAACAAATAAAGCTCGCGATTCAACACTTACCAAAGTTATCTTGTCAGCTTTTGAGAAAGAACGAGAGCAATAGTAGAACTAAGTACACTTCTTTTTTTACATTTAGTCAAGTTTTGACTAAATGTTTTAACATAGAGGGGGAATCGAGACGAGGGTCGTGGTGTATGTGTGTGTGTGTGTGTGTGTGTGTGTGTGTGTGTGTCTGTCTGTGCGTGTGTGTGTGTAGAGCGATTCAGAGTAAACTACTGGACTGATCTTTATGAAATTTTACATGAGAGTTCCTGGGTATGATATCCCCAGACTTTTTTTCCATTTTTTGGATAAACGTCTTTGATGACGTCATATTCGGCTTTTTGTAAAAGTTGAGGCGGCACTGTCACACCCTCATTTTTCAATAAAATTGATTGAAATTTTGGCCAAGCAATCTTCGACGAAGGCCGGACTTTGGTATTGCATTTCAGCTTGGAGGCTTAAAAATTAATTAATGACTTTGGTCATTAAAAATCCAAAAATTGTAATTAAAATTATTTTTTTATAAAACGATCCAAAATTACGTTCATCTTATTCTTCATCATTTTCTGATTCCAAAAACATATAGATATGTTATATTCGGATTAAAAACAAGCTCTGAAAATTAAAAATATAAAAATTATGATTACAATTAAATTTCCGAAATCGATTTAAAAACAATTTGATCTTATTCCTTGTCGGTTCCTGATTCCAAAAACATATAGATATGATATGTTTGGATTAAAAACACGCTCAGAAAGTTAAAGCGAAGAGAGGTACAGAAAAGCGTGCTATGCAGCACAGCGCAACCGCTACCGCGCTAAACAGGCTCGTCAGTTTCACTGCCTTTTGTACGAGCGGCGGACTACGGTCATTGTGAAAAAATGCAGTGCGTTCAGTTTCATTCTGTGAGTTCCACAGCCGCTTGACTAAATGTAGTAATTTCGCCTTACGCGACTTGTTTTCTTTTCTTTTTTTAGCTCAGTGACTGACTGGCACTCGCTTGATCAAAATTGATTAACTGGCCTGAAATCAAGCAAGCGTCGATGCTCAGTGCTCATACCCGTCGGGCCAGAAGGGCAAAAGATTAACAAGAGTGTACTCCAAGGAAAGTTCAAAAGCATGTAGCAGAAAACAGCTGGTCCGTGAGTGTCATACTAATTAGCGCGTGCCGCACTTAACCCCACCTCGTCTCACTTACATCTCTTGTCATAATTATTACACCTCCTTCCTTTATTTTAACAGCATCCTTCTTACAAATTTGCAGTAAGTTACCAACATCACTGCGTACGTGATCATGAGTGAGGTTGGGTGTGTTTTTGTGTTTGCATTTTTTTTAAATTCCTTTCCGGTGGTTCCTTCCTCTGTCTGCACTTACCATTTCGCACGTGTAAATGAATGACACTGATTAACAAGTAGATCAATCACTCACATTATGACACAACACTATATAATTTATGAGGTAGATCTACAAATCAAACAACGTTGTTATCACTGCAAGACTTGAACTTTTTTACTTACCGTACGTCACGCTATAACCACACTCACTCATTCAGTTAATTTTCTTCCTTTCGAAACGTATT
>NC_090253.1:28978249-29012732 GCF_037325665.1 Littorina saxatilis
AGGCTAGGTCCAATGGCAATGCGTCAAATCAGAAAGGAATGCGTCGGAGACCGAACACCGAGGCCTGGCAACAACACTGAAGGTTTATGAACTTGCAATTAAAATTTTAATTTAGTATCACTTGAGAATGAGATGCCATATTGCCAGGCGCCTGCCTAGATCACCAGAACTGCAGGGCTCAGCCTGCTACTTAACAGTTAATGGCCTACTGGCGTAAGATTTTACTTGATCAAAGGGAATGAGTTATGTCCACATCACATACCTGCCCGATCGCCAGGTGAAAGTAAAACATTCTCCATTTTAGTGTAAAGTCTTGCCAAATTCTGGTCAAATGCTAAACAAATATCGAGTTTCAAAGTCATATAAACACTGCTTAAACTGAGTGCTTAATGTCATCCGCAGGTGCCTCCATGTTCTCGTGAGTCATAATTCAGTGACATGAAATTGAAAACGATACTCCTTACTCAGAGGCGCTGCTGGCGTTTCTTTCGCATTACAGCCGTGGTATTTCTATTTTGGGTGTTGATTCTTTAACAGCAAAAGTGTGGCAATGTCTGTCATCAGATTAAGCTGTGTTAAACATTACAAAAAGAAAAGACTGAAAATAACAAGGAGAGAAATAATATCTGAAAATGAAAGAGAAATCGACCATTTGAAGGCAAAGACTAAAGAGCAGTGACGAGTGAATGTCGATAGAGGGAAGAAGAGAAACTTAGAAAGTACTGGGTGGAGTTTGCTTGCACTGTTCTTTCTTCTGTAGTGTAATTTCCAAGAACAGAGAAAGACAATTTTAAGTAAGGTATGTGGGTTTTTTCTGGAACAACACTGTTCAAGCTGGAGAATATTATTAAGTCGCATGAAACTCCAATAACTCAAATTTGGAGTGCAACTTGCAAATAAACCAGATATTAAGTCACCACCTGGGAAAGCCTTTTATCACTGACTGCATCCCCAACAGTCATTCATGCTATCACTCATTCACTGTGCCACAGTGGGTTTTTTTATGGTATAAATTCATAATATAATTTTCTTGTAGTTACTAGCCCTGCTTCAGTGCTTGTGAACTTTTTTTTCCTTTTAATTTAATTTGACCATTTCTGTAAATAATCAGTAGTGCAGGATTTCATTTACTAGTGCGCCTCATAACATCTCAAAATGTCCCATTGGAATTGCCTTCAGTGCGTCAAAGGGCGCACTGAGATTACGTACCACTGCGCCACCCTATGCACACTTTTCACGGAAGTACAATGTTCGGAATGAGCTTGGCAAAAATGCGTGCTAAGCCGAGCAACTTGCGAGTTTGTAAAATGCAATGTGATTTGCTTTTAAAATGTAATTCATTAGTATTCAGCCAATTCTGCGAACTATCTGTGCTTGCGCGATTACCTCTGTGGAAACTGTCAACAGAAGCGATATCGATCGAAACACAGACACACACACACACACTAACCAGATACACTGGCAAATTCTCATATCATCATATGGCACTATATCGCACTATTTTGCATCTTTGGCAAAAGCATTTTCGGACCGCCTAGCCTGCTTTGTGCGTTTTGCCATCGACTATGTAATGTCCCATCAGAATTTGGTTGAGCGGGACAAATGTCCCATTGTCTTTTTCTTCCAGGCTAAACCCTGGTAGTGACATAATAATGTAATCAAATCTATAGTTTATGTATTAACATTGATTTGATATGAAATAATAAAAAACGCTGGCGCTGGACCCGAGTACTCTTCAGAATGGCTCGCTCCCCCAGTATGAAAGTTTTTGTCTTGTGCACGTGGATAAAATAAAAACAAAATTAAATTTAAAAAATTATTACAGTAAAATAAAACATTAAAACGTTCATAATAAACAATAGTAAACAAGAATTAAAAAAAAAAAATTAAATTAGACCGCTCATGCCGGGAATCGAACCCGGATCACTTTGGCCATAGTCGGACACGCTTTCCATCAAGCCATTGGCAGTGAACTCAAATGACTAGACTGCTAACGTTGCTGCTTCATAAAATTAGGTCGCGCAGTGGCACACGCACGCAAAGCACGCACGCACGCAAAGCCTGGTTGTCGCTGGCTGACTGGGCGGTTCTTTGAGCCCATGAGCGATACGCATGCTTTTCATGACGCACGCGTTCGGCTGTTCTATCAGCTCAATGGCTGGCTGTCGCTCCGAGTCCGATTGAATTCGTCCAACCGTCAAGAACTTTTGTGTTTTTTGGGGCATTTAGGTCCCAGGTAACATTATGAAGTTTTAATACGATCAATCGGACCTATTATCAAGTTAGTGTATCAACTTTTGAACGAACTGCGCCCAGTGGTTTCCCAGCAATAAGCTGTTAAGTCGAGACAGACAGACAGATACACAGACACACAATTAAAGTCTGCTGGACCCTAGTACTGCATACTCGGGGATAAAATATGTCTGTGCTAATGATTGAAAAGTCTCAAACTCTACATTTTTATTTCAGCAGATACACACAAAATGTCTGACTTCGACCCATGTGAGTGTGTATGGAACCATGAGAATGCTATGCAGCGTCTCATTAACTTGGTGAGTGGCTGAATTGTTATACATGTATCAGGAGTCAGTTAAGGCTCTTTCACACTTTGCTTAAATTGGTCATAAACGTGTTATGTAATGGAATCTCAATGCAATGCAAAGAGACTCATGAATACATATATATGTATAAAGTAAATGAGGACGTTCATATTGTGAAATGATTGTAATGTAAATTTGAATGAGGACAGATGACAACAAGAAAATGTGAAATTTCCATAAGTATTCTTCCCCACCTTGTTTACTGTGCTACTGCGAAATGGATCCTGACAAATTATTAAGTATGCGAAGAGAGGGGAAAAAAATGTTAACCTACGGTGCAAGTTGTAACTTTGTTTTCACAGTTCAAATCTTAAATGGGATCTTGTACTATCTGCCATCACAGCTTCATAATCAAATGTTAGTTTCACAGTCATTACATTTTAAAATTTAACAGCTGAGTTCTATATTTTTTTTATTATTAATATAAATCAATTATCGGTATGTTCATTTTTACTTTGGATTTTCATGAAATGCCTTTGGTTTTCAGCTGAGGAGTTCACAGTCTCAGGATGCTTGTACAGACAGTGGATGTCTCACAGATAGTGAGTGTTGTGTCTTTTAAACCATGTAGCCAGTTTGTCTTTCTTGCTGTTAGTGTTGAAGTTACTGTTAGTTGGCTTATGAACCCCTGTATATGTATGTCAGCCACTTGTGCATACATTCATTCAGAAGTCCATATATTTTCTCAGGTTCTTTCTGCCATTTGATAATTGTTATGAAGTATAATTTACATTTCCTGAGGCCCAGTCAGCCTTTGTCTATGTTAATTGTTATGAAGTGTTTATGTACAATCCATAGATTATGAATAACGCTCCTTCAGTTCAGTTTATTCTTGGGTCTTGGTATCAATTGCACAACAAACATGTTTGGCAGCAACCATAAAACATTGATTTCGCTCTGGTATACCTTGAATATTAGAACATGATATTGATATGGTTTGCATGATGTCAAATGTGGGCAGTAACAAAGAGCTGTGTATCAACTATCATGAGCACTAGCAGTGACTACATCGGCACATAAATTTTAAGCTCATTCTCTAATATCATTTTGTGTAAAGAATTCATCATGAGTACATATATATTTATAAGAAGATTTCATCGTCTGTACAAGTTGAGGCCCCCTACAAAAAAACTGAAAAAAAGGTTAAACGGCAGCTGAGTCTCTTCATGTGATCATATTCATAACTGTGAGTGTGGAGTCTTTTTAAATTCTAAACATAACTGATCTATGCCAGTACTCAGGAAGAGCAAAACAACAAACTGTATTCTGCCTTTCATACTTTCAATCTCATATCAATACCTAGCCTACCAATAGTGAACATACTCCAGATTCGATGTAAATTGTAATGGATTCATCGTCTGTTCCGGTTTGTGAAACGAACGCTCATGCAGCTGGCTATTCCTTCATCTTCTACTTCTAATTCATATGCTAATGTTCCGCGTGCAGCGCCAGGCATGAACGCGCCGGACGGTGGCTACAGCACCATGATCACCATGATGATAGGCTGGTTGGTGGTGGCCACCGCCCTCTTCCTCCTCCGTCCTCGCAGCCTGCGTGATAACGGGGACAGTAAACCTAGTCCCTCGGGGGTAGGTTCTCTTTTCAGTTTAAACACTTGTTATTTGTTTTATAGTATTATACACTTTTCTTGACAAAGGTGTCCCCCATTCCCTTCCCCATGCCAGTTTAGTAATATTGTGTTAGTTTGAGGAAGTGTCAGTAGCGTGGAATAAAATGTGAGTTTTGTTTGTAGCTTAGAATTTTTTTGTTTAAGTAGCATAGCATGTATAATATTAAGATTTAAGCATGAGAGACAAAGCGTTTAATATGTTTCTGTTCAAAGTAAACACGCAGGTTCAAATCTACAGTTTTACAATACAAGTCAGACATGGGACTGGTCCGATTTTTATCGGAATTCCGATATTTTCCTTAGCTCACAGACCATTCTTGAGATCGATGCAAATTCGTTGAGAAAAAAAGGGGGGGGGGGAGTTGGTATGAACCGTTCAGCTGAAGCTGTCTGCGTCTGAAGTCAGTGCATTCGCACCCCAGCACTCGCGTGAACCCATAGGTGGTGGTATGAACCGTTCAGCTGAAGCTGTCTGCGACTGAAGTCAGTGCATTCGCACCCCAGCACTCGCGTGAACCCATAGCAGTATCATGGGTCGCGTTTGATTGGCTGTTGATCTCCGACGATTATTGCCGAGGCTTAATTATTCACCGATGGTTGTTTTGATTGGCTCCCGATCTCCAAACACCGTAGCATCATGGCGTCTGGATTCCATATTGTTTTGTCGGCTGTGGAAGCTCTTACGATCGACGACCAAAGTGTGAAAAACAAGTGGAAAGCCAACTGGCTGTCAGAAGAAGTGACTGTCACTATCAACAAGAAAGAAAGGCGCCAGCTCATTGGCGACAGTATCGCCAAAATATCCATTCCCGGTCAGGCCGTGTGCACGTGGTGCGACAACGGCCACTGCGTGGTGAAATACGGACTTGGTGGAAAAAAGGTGTTGGTTCGTCACATTGAAAGCAAGAAGCACAGAGGGCTCTTGGAAGCACGTCTCTCTCTCTCTCTCTCTCTCTCTCTCTCTCTCTCTCTCTCTCTCTCTCTCTCTTTCCCTCCATCCTGTCTGCGCTGAGCCGATGACCCGCAGTTGCTGGTAGGCCTGAATAAGGAAAATTAACACCTCAACTCAAGGCAAAACAACCGATTTATAGATTAGATTACCTTTTTTTTGGGGGGTGGGGGGGTGGGGTGGGGGGGGGGAGAGGAGGTGCACTCTGTTCAGACATTGTAGCAGCTTTGATGAGTTATCTTGATTGCTTTTTGGCTCACGTAAGTGTAGCCTATGCGATCGTAACTTTGTCTGTCTGTGCGTGTGTATGTCTGTGGTAGAAACTTTAACATTTGAAGACGTCACATTATGGCGTAAGAGGGTTAGACGTCACGCGAAGGAAGTCTCGGTCATTGTCATTTTGAGCGAGCCGAGACTAGTTGGCAGTCGTGTCCCTGTAAGTTACAGGCTACATGCAGACAGACAGATCTAGATCTATAGTGTCTCGCTTTCTTGCACAGTGTCACCTATGCTTACTGTGTGTGTGTGTGTGTATGTGTGACGGAGTGATTGAGTTTGTGTTACTGTTTGTCGATTTCTTACGTGAGCCTTGAAGGCTTCGCCTCTTGTTTTCTACATTGTCATTATCATGTGATTACAGGCATCTGTGGATGTGAAGCAAAATGTTTTGTTTAAAATGCTAAAACATATTATTCTTGTGGTTTTTATAGCTTTTTAAAAAGGCATGATCTATTTTTTTGCTATCAGGAGAGGCCCCAAAATGGCCTTTATAATTCTAAAATTCATTTTCCGTCAAGGGGGCCTTGGCCCCCCTGAACCCCCCACCGGGGCGTTGCCCCTGGACCCCACCAGGGGCCTGAGCGGCCCCTGGACCCCGGCTTAGTTTCCTACTTTTTGAACGTTTGCTGGTCTCATGCCTGACAAGTACATTTACCATGTTCAGGGGTGTGCAAATCCACTAACCCGTGACCCGGGGGGAGTTAAAAATTGGCCGGGTTAGCTGAGGTCTTTGAGTAGCATTCCCGTGGGTTAGCTAAAAATTTCACAAACAAAACTCAAGATAGAGCTTCAGATGCCAACTCCTTACTAAAATGAATGGCCAAAATACATTTCCACTTGTTTTTCATAATGAAAACGAAGCCCAAACAGTAAGTACTGTTTCTAAGGCGCTTTTTCTGAAGTATTGATCGTGTTCGAAAATGTCGTCTGCTTCAACGATGTGAGTTACATCCCTTAGTTTAGTTTTACATTTTGACCAATGAAAAAGCGCTCCCTAATTTGTTTCGGGCCACTGAAAAACAACCATGGCGTTGTTTAGTTCGGACAGACTGGTCGTCGGCAGATGCTACCTTTCAGTGACTTATAATCCAATGTTTCTGTGTGTGAAACTTCAAAGACAAAATAAGAAATGTTGGAGTGGGTTACCTATTTTTTTCCCGGGTGAGCTGGAAATGAGATTCTACTAACCTGTGGGTGAGTTGTTTATTTTTAAATTTGCACACCCCTGATGTTGCTGTTTTCTTTTCTTTCCTTTTTACTCTTCTGTTATTTTGCAGGGAGGAGGCGCAAGTCCACCCCCACCCCCTGGACCGTCTGTTCACTGAGTGGTGTGCATGATGATGATTGGCTGATGCTTTGGATTGTGATACAACACAGACAACATAATTACACAGCATACCTCCAACCCAACCAGATGCTAATGCCTCATTTCGTCCTAATGAAGGGGGGGGGGGGGGGGGGGGGGGGGGAGATTGGCACTCCTCTGGATTTTCAGCAAAATATTTTTGCATCATTTGTTTTTTGAAGGGAAAAGGTATGTCGTTTTGGTTTGGTGTTTGAAAGGGGTTTTTATTCATCACCTAGTCACTTTCCATTTCTTTTTATCTTTGTAGGACTTAATAAAAATTGTTGTGAGGACTAATTGCCTAGGTAGGATAATACAAACACAATCATATGATTGTGTCTCAAAAAGAATGCACTTGACTTGGAAGAGTAAAAAAAAAAAATAAAAAAAAGTTGATGTTATCTTTGATTTAAAAAAAATGTTGGTGGATGGAATTTTAATTTAAAATGTCATCGGCCATTATGGAAGCCGTAGTTCTGTTTGTATCACAAGGTGTTTGTGTGGAAAAGGGTATGCTCTATATTAGTTTATTTATCTACTGTTTACCCATAGAACCTCTCTCTCTCTCTTTCAGCCTTTCTCCTTTTTTCTACTCTTCTTTTTATGCTGGTTGACAAGTTCATAAACTTATATTTGAATTATCTGGTTGATTTCACAAGTCGCAATGAATATTTTTTAATAGATCTGGTTTTGATCACAGAAAATGTGTCAACCAGTTTTTAAAGGCACAGTCCTTCCAGTGTACTGTACATGATAGTCCTCACCATGTCGGATTTTGCATGGGACAAGGCCATTTCTCCACTTGGACACATACCAAAAATCAACAGCCGAGTGGGAATTTGTAATGAGTTAATTTCTGAAAAAGCCACTTGTGGATTTTGAAAAAATCAAAAAAATCATAAAAGTTCAATTTTGGTACGAGTCCAAGTGTTTTTCGTGGTAATGACTGTGCCTTTAAGGTGTAAAAAAAAATACTGTCGGAAAGAATTACTTTGTTTACAAAGCTCGTTTCAAAATGTTAAAACATTTTTTTCAAACTTTTTTTGGTAAGAATTTTTGAAATCTGTGATATGTTGTGCTAAAAAAAGTATGGCTGTAAATACAAGTTTCTGTTTTGTGGTCTGTACATTTTTCATGTACATTGGTGGACATGGTTTTTGTTTGTAAATCATTGCAACGCCCTTTCTGGCCTATGCCTATGGTGGGTAGATTTGTATTCAGGTCTATGTTCAATGATTGTGATCACCGTAGCCAACTTACCTGCACGAAGATTTATTTTATGATTTACCTGTTGTATTGTGTGTTGGTCATTGTTCATGGTGTTGTATGGAAGTTTGTTTTTTCATGGAATGTTCTTCAGCTACTGTAAGAGGTGCCATTTGATATTTTTGTATTTGTGTACTTTTAAAGATCAGATACACCTTGTAAACAGCAAACTACAGCTGTACTATTAAATATGTTTTTAAGCACTTTTTTTTTATTGGAGTTCAATACATGTTTGAACTGAGTTGGCAGAGTGCAATCTGGCTTTCACTCAGAAAAGTTTGAAAGTCTTAACTAACTTCTTGAACATGTTATTTTCTTTTTCTTTTTTATCTATCAATAACAGTCTTTGTTTCAAAATTCAGTTGTTTCTTTCAGTAAAGTACTAAGAATTGAGACCTTTTGTATACATTTCTTCTGAAGAGAAGCGTTGCAAAGAGACTTTACTGATTGTGATTATGCTTATGAATGTGTGTACTGTATTTACTATTAAAAACAGCCAAAAAGAAGGCATAATTCAGTTTTGATTCACAATGTAGACGTCTGTCCCTTTATACATTATACATAAATTATACATAAACGCAATCAGTTGCCAGTGATAAGTTAACAGGTTGTCCAGTCTTGTCTGTTGATTCATGCGTTTTTCTAATTTAACATTTATGGGATACCCCCTGCGGGTTTGGGGAAAGAATTTTCCCGATGCTCCCCAGCATGTCGTAAGAGGCGACTAACGGATTCTATTTCTCCTTTTACCCTTGTTAAGTGTTTCTTGTATAGAATATAGTCAATGTTTGTAAAGATTTTAGTCAAGCAGTATGTAAGAAATGTTTAAGTCCTTTGTACTGGAAACTTGCATTCTCCCAGTAAGGTCATATATTGTACTACGTTGCAAGCCCCTGGAGCAATTTTTTGATTTGTGCTTTTGTGAACAAGAAACAATTAACAAGTGGCTCTATCCCATCCCCTTTCCCCGTCGCGATATAACCTTCGTGGTTGAAAACGACGTTAAACACCAAATAAAGAAAGTAAGGAAAGAATTTATGGGATATTTTCTTTTAGGTCAGACGGCACTGATTTTTCTTTGCTGTGGGCGAGGTCAGTATAATCTTAACAGACAGGGCAGACTAATACTGTGTTTATTTTGCATACCCTTGTATTATGAATGGCAAATGTTAACTGTCTTCAAGGGCCTGTAAGTATAGCACATTAATTCCCAGGTTTTAACTCCCTGCTCAAATTCCTGTACAGTATACCGATCACTTGTGGGGTGATTGTTGATAGACCCACATTTTCCCAAAGCATGATTGAACGTCCCAAATTGGTCACTGATGTAACTGAAAAATGTCAATCTTAGTTTCATCAAAGACCTACATTTCTGTGTCAGGATTCTTCAAGTTCGAAAAGGTAAGGAATATTTTGGAGCACTGAATGGTTCAAGGACAAGATTCTTGGTTGAGGAAAAAAAGGGAATTCTGTTAAACCTGTCGGAACCCTTCATGTTTCATGGGTTCTTGTCTTCATCTTTTCTTTTCTGAAGCTCTTATTTCGGAAATTTCAGAACTTGGGGGGAAAACAAAGGGGTCTGAATTTCCTGGGTCCAAAACAGGCGCTTAAGCTCTGATTGAAAAGCTGTGATACAGTTACTACAGTACTGTATTTTTTGTGTGAAAAATAGCAGGGTTCAAAAAACTGTTCCTCATAGTGTGTTTTTTATCATATTCTTGGGTCTGCCTTCACAAAATGAAAATATACAGCCTTCACAAAAATTAAAATTAAAATATTCAAAGTTTTAACATGAACACTCTTAACTAGAGTTTCATTTGCATCATGTCTGACCTGTACATGTAAATCATGAAGAGCAGCCATGATCCAGCACCTAATTGCTGACCTGCGTTTTCTTTGTCGTGTGCGGTTTGTGAGGGTCTCTCATCTGTTCCATCAGATTTTGTAAAGATATTCAATTTGGGAAGTCTTGTTCTCGTGCTTTTACCTTAGTGCTGTTTCTGTCTCTGCGGTAGTTGTTTCAAACCTGCATGCTGATTTAAAACTCTTATTTCTTAATCTGTTACACTACTTTTAATTCAGAACATCTCTTTGTCATTTTGGTGAAAGTACTACATCTGGATATTTGTGGTTCTTACATTCCAATGTCAATTCTCCCATGACTCAAATGACTTGCTAATTTTAAAGTTGCATGTTTATTCTCTTCTTGGCCAAGCTGGATTCAAGTTTAAAGATCTTTGCTTTATGACATCTGTACATAATTATACAGGCAATAAAGAGTATATCAAGAGGTTTATTGCAGCTTTTGTCTGTATTTTTTCTCATCTCTTTCTCTTCCATGTCTAGGCAGATTAGTTCAGAGGAAAAAGTATTGTGTGTGCAGAGCAAGAAAGCAGACAGAGAGAGTGTGTGTGTGTGTATGATGCACCACTGTTTCAGAGCAATTTATCTGAGTAGACATTTTTTCATTTTTTTTCATTTTCATTACTTAAAGGCACAGTACGCCTCCCGTAAACCATCACAGATACTGTCAGGCCTTTACACACAGTACAAACACCCTTTCGTTTAAACACTCACCGCTTGAAAACATCCTAGGTGCCCTACGTAAAGAGCAAGCAGTTTTCAAAGAATTAATTTTGCGGATTGTCTCATCAGACAATCACCCCCCGCGGGTTAGGGGGAGTCCCATATTGGTTGGGACGAGAAAGAATTTACCCGATGTTCCCCAGCATGTCGTAAGAGGCGACTAACGGATTCTGTTTCTCCTTTTACCCTTGTTAAGTGTTTCTTGTATAGAATATAGTCGATGTTTGTAAAGATTTTAGTCAAGCAGTATGTAAGAAATGTTAAGTCCTTTGTACTGGAAACTTGCATTCTCCCAGTAAGGTAATATATTGTACTAGGTTGCAAGCGCCTGGAGCAAATTTTTGATTAGTGTTTTTGTGAACAAGAAACAATTGACAAGTGGCTCTATCCCATCCCCTCCCCCTTTCCCCGTCGCGATATAACCTTTGTGGTTGAAAACGACGTTAAACACCAAATAAAGAAAGAAAGATCAGACAATCGGACGGCGCTAGACCTAACTTTTAAAATCTAAATAATACATTGACAGCTTGTTACACAAACATTCTTAAATCATAAAAGAATTCTTTTTTCATCAAGACAAGATCAGTACAATTCGAAGTTTGAAGAAACAAAAGCCCGGAAGCAGGGTCATGCAAGGTCGTGGTTCTCGAAGCAGACGACGGTTATGCCTATCGCCAGTTCCTCTGAACAGTCAAAAGCCATTGCTAGAGTTCGTGTGAATCGCAGCCGTTTGTTGCGTTTAGATTCAGAGGTACATAATAACGTGCTATTGCAGATAAGCTTACAGCGAGTCGCATTGAAATCACAATCTCACTACATTGTGAAAAAAAGGAAACTGGATCACACGGGTTCACGATGGCTCAGGGTTAAGATAAACCACCCAAAAATAAATTCTTTGAAAATTGCTCGCTCTTTACGGAGGGCACCTAGGATGTTCTCAAGCGGTGAGTGTTTAAATGAAAGGGTGTTTGTACTGTGTAAAAAAAGCCTGACAGTATCTGTGATGGTTTACGGGAGGCTTACTGTGCCTTTAATTGTCCCATCCCTGGGAAATTCAGTTCGCTTCCTCCCAGTGGAAAGCTAGCAGCAAAAGATTTGCCCTACCCAGGTGTATGCATGTTTAGGTGTAATCAGCCACCTGCACTTATGGCAGAATGACACAGGGGTGGAACGTGGATACCGTCTCTAGAGTCTGCACATAAAGTTGACCCGACCCGGCCCGGATTCAAACCTGCGACCCTAGGATCACAAGTCCAGTGCTCTACCCACTGAGCTACCGGGCCAGATTTACGTCAGTTTTCCAAGAGGTATTAAAACCAGATGAGCAACACACTTTTGCAGTGTGTATGAGCACTCTCAACCAAAAAGGGCAAGTTTTACTATAATCAACATCAAGCCCATGATCAGAAATTAAACTTCTACAATCTCTGGGTTAAAGGCACACGCCTGTCTGTAAAAACAATTCAGATCTGGACAGGCTTAACATGAAAACGACCCTGGTCTGTGTGACACCAAAATTGGACACCCTGACTGCTTGCTGATGATGCCTAGTTGAGATCTTTTTTTATGACAGAATTTCTTATAAAGCCGCAAGTGACGTTTTACTAAATTTTTTTTTTTTAAATTCATTTTCCAAAAATTCCTACTATGCACAGAGATCACCCAGGCTGTTTATTTTTGCTATGTGACCAAGTGGAGGGATGTTCTTAGTCCTTGTGTAAAAGTTTGGCTAGATCTGAGACTGTAAGCCACACTATTTACACAGGAAGGAGTTTACCTATAAAAAAGCACAGGTCTTTTGTCTTGGTTCTTAAAGTCATGACAGTCAACACAAAAAGAACCCCATAATAAAATGCATTATGCTGGAAAGTAGAGTTAACGTTTCCTCTCTAAGCTTACTGTCAATGTTCTGCTTGCTTATGCTGTAATCTGTTAGTCAACTGTGAACCAGAAGCGGTTCAAAAAACCAGATGTAATCATACGTAATTAAAACCATTGAAAACTGACGACAAAATGACATTCCATAACAAAAGCAGGAAAAGCAATCTTTTGTGCACTATTTTACCTTCAAAAGACTGTAAACTTGCTTGCTCTCATGCACCTTTTCACCAACACAAGTCATAATATCAGGTGTAATTCACAACTTTATATCACATTTCATGTAGCATGCTTTGATTTCATAATGTAGAAAAGCATCCTTTAATTTAAAAATGTTATATGTGCACCGGTTGCACGGCTGTACAATGTCATATTGGGAACACAAAGCACAACGTTACACAGTAACATACCATAAGTGAGTTTCAAAGCCCCAGCACAAATTTTGTAAGAATTGCATTGTTTGAAGCATGGCACTAAAATGGGCTTACATGTGTCATAAATGTGCTAACACATGTCCTGAATGTGCTCCTCATAAGCAGAGAACAATCAATCCAAGCAAAATAATAATGCACTACCGTGATTAAAATGTCTTTGAATGTATTCAGCCAAGTCAAAAAGGTTTCATCCGGAATTGTCATCACATACACCCTTCATCCAACCAAACATTCATGCGTTGCCATGATCAAAACGTCCTTGAATTTTTCTATCAAGGTCAAGAGCTGTGACCTTCTCAGGTTTTCATAAAACATGATCTCTTCTAAATGATGCTTGCCGTTGAAGTAGGGGAAGAGGCGTACAAACAGCTGAAGATCCTCAACATTCTTCGCAGCAGTGCATGTCATGATGGCGTTCTTTTCAGGCTGGCTGAGATCTTTCAGGAACAGAGAGTTCTGCAGGTGCCAGTGGGACTTGGTCTCCTCAGCAACTCCAGAACCGTCGCTTGGCACCTGTTTCAAGTGTAGAAAGTGTCAGAAAACTTCAACCACTGATCTTGTAGTTTTCTCATAATGGGGGATTTTATCACTAAATTCATGCACTGAGTGTTGCTGCAGAATGGAAGAAAACAAAGGTTGTCATGCGAGAATAATTTAGTGCTATTGAGATTGATATATATGCATAAAAACGCATGTGCTGCGGACCGGCACGGTTGGCCTAGTGGTAAGGCGTCCGCCCCGTGATCGGGAGGTCGTGGGTTCGAACCCCGGCCGGGTCATACCTAAGACTTTAAAATTGGCAATCTAGTGGCTGCTCCGCCTGACGTCCGGCATTATGGGGTTAGTGCCAGGACTGGTTGGTCCGGTGTCAGAATGATGTGACTGGGTGAGACATGAAGCCTGTGCTGCGACTTCTGTCTTGTGTGTGGCGCACGTTATATGTCAAAGCAGCACCGCCCTGATATGGCCCTTCGTGGTCGGCTGGGCGTCAAGCAAACAAACAAACAAACGTGCTGTCCAACGCAGTAGACAGTACAATTCTGGATTACTGTTCAAACAACTGACTTTAGTCATTACTATGAGATGAAAAGTTAATGAGGAAAAGGAATGCCAACTTTCATTTTCTTCTTCACCAATGTTCACTACAGTTGTTCCCCCTTCCCCTCACCCCCTCCCTGCACTCCCCAAAATGAAGGTAAATATACTGACCTTATGAACAAACAATCTGAGAAAACAGGATCCTTAAGTCAAAGTCTCAAAGTCAAAGTCTTAAATCATAGGGGTCTTAACAAGAAGGTTTCGCTGAGCATGAAATCGTTCTCAGCCCCATACCTCTATAGAGGGAGACTTGGACAGGTGCTTGCCAAGAGTTGACGATGACGACCCCGGCGTCATGATGGGGTGAGAGGGCCCGATGCTCTCGTCGCTGTTGACTGACGCCACATCGGACATGCTGGGCGCTCGTTCCAAGTTGGAGGAGTGGTCCTCCATGAAGTATCGGAACAGGGACTCTTCTTCTACCTGGACAGGAGAAGCAGATATTATTATTATTAGTCAGTCAGTCAGTCAGTCAGTCAGTCAATCTGTCTATCTCTGTCTCTGTCTCTCCCTCCATGTAAATATGTGATTAGAGTAGTCCCTCTCTGGGCGAGGGCTGGTTGAAAAATAGCTTGTTTGTAATGCTTATGCCACACCCTTCATAAAATTTGATTTGATCTCTCTCTCTCGCACCCTCTCTCTTTCTGGTGTGTGTGTGTGTGTGTTTGTGTCATGCGTAGGAGACTTGGGTGTGGATGTCAGGACAGATACGCACACGAACATCAGAGGACAGTTTCCAGGGTAGTAAAAATGGATCGTAGCTGCATTATGTCCCCTCTTTCTTTCAAAAGCCAATTAATTATCTGATTAACAAATGGAAGTACGCGCTCTTAATGCATACGACATGCGTTATAGAGAAAGTGAGAGTTATGCCTACTCTATTACACATGTCACTAACTATTACCCAAGCAGTCATTTAGAGTGCTTACTTCCCTTTGTTTATCAGATCTGTAAATAACGCTCTGCTTCATCTGTTTAAGATAAAGCCAATTAATTCGTTTAATCGATACTCTTCAGCTTTAAAGCGAGGTCTGCTGAGCATACCTGTACATTGGAGGTTGAGGACTCCGCCATAGAAGATGTGACGCTGATGGATGTGGACGTGAGCAGCCTCTCGTTGGGCACGAAGAAGATGTACTTGTGCAGCTGCACCAACAGTCTCCTCTGCAGCATCCACACCACCATCTGAACACTCTGTGCCTGAAACTTCAAGCACACCTGGATGTCTAGTTTGTGTATGTACAAAGAGAAACTCAAGAGTAAAAGTAAATGACCATGAAGCTGGCACATGCACGCCCGCACACACGCGCGCGCACACACACACATACACACACAAATATGCAGTGATATAGATCTATGCACATGATCAAGATCGCTCCTGAAGATTTATAAACAAGAATGCAGTGGTGCGAATAATTATTCCGTCAATCGAATGCACTGTCACTGAAAATACGTCAGGTTCTCTCTCATCTTCACTTTTATCATTTACAAGGGTACAGAGGAGAGAGAGAGATAAATGTGCACAGAATTACCTGTGGATGATCTGCAACACTGCGCATATCGCCCAGTTGGCACGGAAACGAGAAGTCGGCCATGGCCACATGCAGCGACCGCCCACGGAACTGCAGCACAAAGTCCTCCACCAGTGTTGAGTTGACCAGCGTGTTGGCGATGGGGGACAGGAGGTACTCGTTGCTTTCACACAGCGGGTAGATCACCATGGTTTTGCCCCAGTACACCAGGTGACAGGCTAGCAGAAACACCTGCAAGGGTTTTAAACATGTGTTGGTCAGATTTCAGCTCAATAGCAACAAAACTGAAGCTATCCTAATAGGCACTACATCCAAACTCTCCAAAGCCACCTCCGACTCTCTTCAACTCTCTGACTCTTCTGTCCCTCTGTCCTCTGCTGTCAAAAACCTCGGAGTCACTCTAGACAACACCCTTTCCATGAAACAACACATCTCTTCTGTCTCTCGCACCTGCTACTTCCAACTCCGCCGCATCGCCACTATCCGCAAGTACCTCACCACAGATGCTACCGCCAAACTGGTCACTTCCACCATTCTCTCACGTCTTGACTATTGTAACTCTCTCTTGGCGGGTCTTCCCTCTTCTTCTATCTCTCGTCTCCAACGCATTCAAAATAGCTCTGCCCGTCTTGTCTTACGAAAGAAAAAGAGAGATCACATCACCCCCCTCCTAAATCAGCTCCACTGGTTGCCCGTTCCTGCCCGTATCACCTACAAAATCAACACTCTCACCTACAAATGCCTCCATGGTCTCGCCCCTGCCTATCTCTCCGACTCTCTCTCTCTCTATGTCCCTTCACGAGCACTCAGATCATCTGCCGACTCCCTCAAGCTCAACATCCCCCACACCAAACTCAAAACAGCAGGTCAACGCTCATTTTCTTTCCAAGCACCTAGCCAATGGAACACACTACCTCTCCCCCTCCGTCAACAACAGTCCCTCGAATCATTCAAATCTGCACTCAAGACATTCCTTTTTTCCAAATAATCCATGCATTCTGCACTGCCCACCCCATCCCACCCTGAATAACTGTACATATTTTAATGGTTGATGGTGTGTGTGTGCTTGTGACTTTAAGTCTCCGTGTGTGTGAATGAGTGTATGTGCGCCTTGAGTCGCCTGTTGGTGAGATATGTGCGCGTTATAAATATTCGTATTATTATTATGTATTATTATTTAGCCCAAAAGGCCACAGAAAAAATAAAATGTTTGTTGCTGGTGCAAAGGCCACAAAAATTAGGTCATTTTCCTTTTTTTCATTAAAGTTTGTTTGGTTTTTTTACACTGGCGAATGTAGCTTTTTCTTGGCTAGAAATCATGCGAGATGTGTCCCCTAGATGTCATAGAAAGTACATGTAACTGCCTTGTAAAGTTTGCAAAATTGCGTCTGTCATTTTTAATTGATTTTTTTATTTTTATTGATTATTTAAAAGTTTTTGAGTAAAGAGAAAAAAATTGGGTCAGTTGAGAAATCAAACACATGTCTTTTTCTTGGCCTTAAATTGTCACTGATCAGCTGTACCTCTCAATCTCAGTGAAAGCAAATAAAGAAGCATGTAAAGATCAGGAGAGATAACAAGTCTGTCAAGTCTCCTGCATGACAACGCGCACACTCTCGCAAACCTTCAAAAGCCAGTTATCTCCCTTGACCCACTCATCAACACTGGTGCTTATAATTTAATGGAGACAGTATCTCCTTGCCAATAAGGCTACCCTTCCCCTCTACCCATAAACGATCCAGGTTTCCCTTTTGGGAACATGAGCCCTGATCTTTGAGACTGAGGACAAAGACTGTTAGCCATTAGCTATTCTGATTAAAAACAAGTCGGTTAAAGGAAATCAATGTATGCAATACATTTACTCAGTCTGTTGGTCTTGGAGGATGAAACTGAACATACTGAATTGTTTTCACCGAGACACTGAAGTTATCAGAAAAAAAGTATTTCACATGGCTGGACAGTTTCCAGAACTCACCTGCACTTCTACAAAGACACACACACACACACACTCACTCACACACACAGACACACGCACGCACACACGACGTCACCTGTGACAGACTGAGGTCAGCATCGAGAGAGAGGGTCTGGAGGTTTTTGAGCGGGCTGATCATCTTCACCAGCCTGACCAGGGCCGGAGAAGAGTCGATGGGCAGACTGTGGAGGAGCTCCTCTAGGGGCTGAAGGAGGAGAAGGCCATGGTACGGCTTCATGGCCGACAGGCACTTCTCTACATCCTTCGGCTCTAAGTGCAGCACTCGAGAACCAGTGACTATCACATGTACCTGTGACAGAAGAGGTAAAAAATATATGATTGAATGCTTAGCGTCTTTGAAGTAAGCATGCACACAGTTTTGTGTGTGTCGTTTTGTTGTATGTTGTTTGCACCTACAAGAATAAAATTAGTTATGCATTTGTTACAACATATGACTATCAGCACAGACTGACATGTTTTGGTTCTAAGCGCAATACTGACGATTCTTTCACTATAGTTTACCCGCACATTAGTTTTCACACACACACACACACACACACACACGCACACACACGCACACACACACGCACACGTTTGCATATTACTTGAAGGAACCTATGCACAAAATTAAAGTGAATCGGACCCGGGATTTAAATACACTATTATCCCCTTGATAGAGGTTTTGGCCCAAGGGGGCCTACAAACCATAAATCATATTAACCTTATGAGGCAGGCAAAAGTTGACCTCCACCCAGCCGTTGATGTGCAGGAAGACAACCCCACTGTCCACAAGACTCTGGTGAACTTTCTTCAGCTCATTGGCCAGCAGACTTCTCTGCAGTATGAGGCGGAACGGATTTAGCATGGAGTCTTCGGGCTGCGACTGCACATGGTCAAAGACAGCTCTGATTGTCTTTGACTGGGACGAGAGGAACTGGCATCGCTTTTCTTCATGGCAAATGGCCACAATGAGTTCTTTGGCTAGGGCGTGATAGCTGCCGATGGCCGAGTCCACTATGTTGGCCCTCAGGGCGAACACAAGATTGACTGTGTTGATCCTATGGCTCTGGGACTTCCCTGATGTTGTTGACTGTAACAAAAGATAGTGTATGGTTTAATTAATTGTTTCTAAAGTCACTTGCACTAGTGTAGCCAATGCAACACTCATTTTCAACCTAAGCCTGCAAATACAATGGTACCTAAGATTTGAGGCCCCTATAGCTATGACGAGAGGACACTCCCGTAAAAGACAGCTTAATTGTCCCTTTGTCTATTATCTTGACCAAAATATACCTGTCATGACAGGTCATCTGCAATGTAGGGGCATCATTAGCTGGTCGAAAGGGTGTCCTTTCATCACAGGTACCACTGTACTGCCTCTCTTGCTTAAAACACATTTAATTATAAAAAATAAAAAAACACCATCAAACACAAGTACTGATTAGCATCCACGTAACATGTTCCCTTACCAAAAAAAGTATACACATGCAGATGGAGTGACAACCTGTACTATAAACAGAACAAAAATGGGATTCAAGAAAAAATAAAGGTAGTGACTATATCCACGGGTCCGTGCCTCTGGTCCCCCATGCTATATCCACGTCAGTGACGTCATTTCCGCGGAATCTCGGAATCGTTCGGAATCACTCGGCAGTCGAAGCCTCGCGTTGGCACTCGGGACTCTTGGCGCCATATTGTTGAGATGGAGGAGGAGGAAGAATCAATTTGTGTTGCAATTTGTTTTCATAAAATAACAGACCCTGTGTTGGGTCTTGTAACAATAAAGAGAAGTAACTGAATTCACAAACTCATTGCTGAACGACCACTTGATCTTCTTAGATTTTAAGAGAGCAAAAAATGGTGAATTCAAAATCATGGGAGTACTGTGGACAGTTGTGACTTACGGAGTTCAGCCCCTCAGCACCAATCTAGCGAATAGGGAAGACCAATACATCATTCTTCATCTTCCGGTTGGTAGCTTTAGTCCACACGTTGACAACATTCATTTAAACATTTGAACAATCGACACATGCTTCACACTGCATCAAAAATCACCGCAAACTAGGAAAGTGCAAATCCCGAATAAACGTGCAAGTTCAGGTGAGGTTCGTATTAAGAGGGGGGGGGGGGGGGGGGGGGGGGGGAGCCTGCAATGTTGCAATGTCACCACAGAGAACGCTGTATACTGCTCATAAAGTCTAAACATGGAATTATGACATTGATATTTTACAGCTGACGTCCTAGTCATGTCTGTTAAGTGCCGAACCGAAAGCAGGAAAATATTGGACAAGAGTAGTGTCCCTTGTCAGTGACGTGGATTTAGCATGGGGGACTCGAGGCACGGACCCGTGGATGTAGCCACAGCCAAAAATAAATTATACTGACACTGACGGAAGAAATGTACCCCCTTCTTCGCACCGAACCCCCTCCAACACTCCAATTTTGTTCTTTTAAATCTAGCATCATGTACAGAACTTCACTAATAACTTCACCCCCCTATACCTGAGATTGTTGTTTCGCTGTCGAGAGATAGCTTGTGTGTTCTATCTGGATAGGAAAGCCCGCAAAGCGAACATCGTCAATCTTCACGGTGAAGTTTCTTCCACACAGACTCGTCTTCACCGCCAGAAGGTTGGCCAGAGTCTTGTCCTCGAATCCCACCAGCACACCATTCTTGATCAGCTGAGCGGAGGCCTTGCTCGGGTTGCTGTGCAGTCTGTCTTCGGAGATCTTCTGCGCGTATGGGTTGTGTAGCCTTGTTTTGGTGGGAATCGTCGGTTTGTTTTCCGTCTCATCAAAGGGGTATCTGAAAAGTAGTCTGTCGCCTCTTGTTCCTGAGGTGACGAGTATGATCGCTACCGGGTTCAGATCCGACATCGCGATCCGGCTTCTGGACGAGTCGCGAGGTCAACGTCGATGAGAGCAAGAATTTTGTTTCAGTTTTTTCGACAACCAAAACGAGATTTTCGGAGATGAAAACTACACAGTTTTCGAGTGTAGCGCAACATAACTTCGTCTGATGGCAGAAATAATAGCACATGTAAATCCACAGACACATGAGCCGATCTACGAAGTAAGAACGGTCGTGACATTAGTCTTTAAACATACAAACGGTGACCCTACATTCAGCTGCTATGTTTATCTCTGTGTAGCCATGATGTAGGCGAGAGTGATTTCCCTTGCATCACTTGATTTCGGTCCGACTAAACTACGCGCCAGCACGCGCTAGCACGCGCCAGCACGCGCTACCTTGAACCATAGCACTTATATACTTTATTTTTATATTTCTAGTTAGTTCATCGTCCATTCTCACATAATACAAAATTTCAAACTTCAATGATGAAAAATACGGAAGTTAATTATGACGAGTTTAAAGAGAGCTAATGCACTACTCTCAAATCCGACGATTTCTCTATGATTGACTAAACAGCGTGCTACCACTTTGAAGTAGACGCTACCCAGTGATCCATAACACTTACATAATTTATTTTTATAGTCTATATAGTTCATTGTCCATTCTTACATAATACAACATTTCAAGCTTGAGTGTTGAACATTTCAGTAGTTATGACGGGTTTTAGGCGAGCTAATGCGCTACTCTCAAATCCGACAAAATCCGGCAGTCACTAAAACTGCGCGCTACCAATTTTAAGTGGACGCTACTGAGATTCATAGCTGTTATATAATTTATCTGTATGTTTCTAGTCATTCCATCGTCAGTTCTTACATTATACAAAATTTCAAACTTCAGTGATAAAATTTACGATAGCTAAGACGCGTTATAGGAGAGCTATCCAAAGGGCCGTGGCTCCATGTCCGACAATCGTCGGATTTGAGAGTAGTGCATTAGCTCTCCTTAAACTCGTCATAACTTCCGTATTTTTCATCATTGAAGTTTGAAATTTTGTATTATGTGAGAATGGACGATGAACTAACTAGAAATATAAAAATAAAGTATATAAGTGCTATGGTTCAAGGTAGCGCGTGCTAGCGCGTGCTGGCGCGTAGTTTAGGCGGACCCCTTGATTTCGGTCCTCGATTGCTCAGTGGATGCTGTTGCACGGACTCTCTGGGTGCGCAACATTGTGCCAACACAACTATGTAAATTGTCAATATAGTCAGTTGCAAATCAAGTTAACCGAATGGCAGCCATGCAGTACGAAATGTACCAAAAACGTGACGACACTGACAAGGCAAAGTTTCGATCTGATCGGGTGGCAAAACCGTCACCCGGCCGCCGCCTCAGTATCATCACGGTCATTCCCATTAAGTTATTCAAGTTTCTCGTAAAGCTTGCAAGAATCAAGTTGTCTGTTTCTGATATTGACATCTCGGAATGTGGTTAAATGGCCTGGTTTCTTCTTTGATAATGAGCGAGTCTCAAGGCTGTGATTGCAAACAATTGATGGGCCAGTGGCAGGGGCGGATCTCAGTGTTGCTTTGTAAGGGGGGGTGCACCGGCTTTGAATCGAAAGTGAATGTGATGGGCGCAAAGCGCCCGAATTTGCTAGGGGGTCCGGGGGCATGCCCCCCCGGAACAAAATTTGGCTCAAAGAAGCAAAATGGTGCCATCTGGTGCCGTTTGAACTTATAAATGGTCATAGAATCAGCTATCCAATTTTTTTTATTTTTTTTTGCTGGAGGGGGGGTGCACGTGCACCCTGTGCACCCCCCCCCCCTCGTCCGCCCCTGAGTGGTACTCTGAGAACTTGACTTAAGTTACAGTTTTAAACAACTGAAAAACAGCGACATTACGCAAGTGGGGACCTGTCTTGATTGTGACATTTTTCTCAAAACCGCGTTTTCATGCAACATTGCTTCCAACGCTTAACATACTAAGGCTTTTGTTGACTCAAAAGATCTACAATTTTGAAATTGTCTGTAGTAGTTGATATTATAGTTGACAAAATTTAAAAAAAAATAAATGCCGAATAAAACAAAAGTTTTATCTTATTTGTTTAAAAAAAAAAAGGTAAGTCAACGATTTATCTGAGGAAAAAAATTATATCACAAGAAAAAATGAAATAAAATGTTTAGAAACGCATACATTTTTTCTTGGAGATATCGATGTCATCGCTGAATAGATATCAAAAGACAAAATGTTCTTTGTTGTCAGTGCAAAGTTGGGGAAATCATGTACATGTAGCAGCGCCTTTATTTAGTCAGTTCGTGAAGACTGTTTGTAACAATTCAGTAAATAGCGCATCAGTTTGTCGGAAGGTCCACACGACAACTCCTGTTTTCTTGGAACTAGAAACTGCACGCGACACATAACTTGCCACTCGACATAAATTATACTTATCGTCAGTGTCGAGTTGATAAGCGCATACCATCAATCAACTTCGTTCGACCTATACCAGGCTGTGTATGACCTTGTCGTATAATTCACCTACATTTTGTTGTGATCATTGTGGGGTATATTGTCTCATTTCTGAGGAATACGGAACAGGCTGCGAGCTCCAAGGAAAACATGAATCGGCCGGAAAGAAGAATAGTCAATTAAGTTGCCTCAGTTTGTAGTCGGTGTTGTTTGCTGGGTTTCTTTCGACAGTACAAAAAGCTGACATGATAATAATGCAGAACCATAAGAGCCTAGAGAGAGCGAGAAAGACTCGAGAAAGAGAGAGACACTGAGAGACAGAGACAGAGAGATAGACAGAGAGAGAGACAGATAGAGAGAGACAGATAGACAGACGGACAGACAGACAAACAGACAGAGACTGAGTACTGATACACGCACACTCAGTCAATGATCTGGCACACATCAGTACACACACACACACACCAGTACACACACACTCACACCAGTACACACACACTCACACACACACTCACACCGTGACACACACACATAACGGCACGTCACACACACACACACACACTGCACGTCAGTGACACACACACACACACACACACACACACACACAGAGAACCATAAGCGAGAGGGGGAGAGATAGAGAGATGGATAGAAAGAGACTCACATACACACACACATACGCGCGCACGCACGCGAAGCGGCCCGAACCATAACAAACTAATCTGGAGAAACTAATAAACCAAAACATAACCTTACAAGCCAAAGCAAAGCAAAACAAGAGGCGAAGCCATCAAGGCTCACGTAAGAAATCGACAAACAGTAACACAAACTCAATCACACACACACACACACACACACACACACACACGGCACACACACACAGAAAGAGCATAGGTGAAACTGTGCAAGAAAGCGAGACACTAGATCTAGATCTGTCTGTCTGCATGTAGCCTACTTACAAGGACACGACTGCCAACTAGTCTCGGCGCGCTCAAAATAATAATGACCGAGACTGTCAGTACTTCCTTCGCGTGACGTCTAACCCTCTTACGTCATAATGTGACGTCAATGTAATGTGACGTCTTCAAATGTTAGAGTTTCTACCACAGACATACACACGCACAGACGCACGCACGCACGCACGCACAGACAGACAAAGTTACGATCGCATAGGCTACACTTACGTGAGCCAACAAAGCAAGACAGCAAACAAGTCGCGTAAGGCGAAAATACAATATTTAGTCAAGTAGCTGTCGAACTCACAGAATGAAACTGAACGCAATGCCATTTTTCAGCAAGACCGTATACTCGTAGCATCGTCAGTCCACCGCTCATGGCAAAGGCAGTGAAATTGACAAGAAGAGCGGGGTAGTAGTTGCGCTAAGAAGGATAGCACGCTTTTCTGTACCTCTCTTTGTTTTAACTTTCTGAGCGTGTTTTTAATCCAAACATATCATATCTATATGTTTTTGGAATCAGGAACCGACAAGGAATAAGATTAAAGTGTTTTTAAATTGATTTCGACAATTTAATTTTGATAATAATTTTTATATATTTAATTTTCAGAGCTTGTTTTTAATCCGAATATAACATATTTATATGTTTTTGGAATCAGCAAATGATGGAGAATAAGATGAACGTAAATTTGGATCGTTTTATAAATTTTTTTTTTTTTTTTTACAATTTTCTGATTTTTAATGACCAAAGTTATTAATTAATTTTTAAGCCACCAAGCTGAAATGCAATACCGAAGTCCGGGCTTCGTCGAAGATTACTTGACCAAAATTTCAACCAATTTGGTTGAAAAATGAGGGCGTGACAGTGCCGCCTCATCTTTCACGAAAAGCCGGATATGACGTCATCAAAGACATTTATCAAAAAAATGAAAAAAAAGTTCGGGGATTTCATACCCAGGAACTCTCATGTCAAATTTCATAAAGATCGGTCCAGTAGTTTAGTCTGAATCGCTCTACACACACACACACACACACACACACACACACACACACATAGGGAGGCCCACAGAGAAAATCCAAAATGGCGGCCACAGCCGTGATTTATTTTTACTTTTCTCTGAAGATTTAAAAGGCTAAATAAATATTTTGAAAACGTCAAACAACTTGCAAGGGTTTCTCCAGTTGTTGTTCTTTTGAATGATTGTTGGTATGTGAACGTGCTGTTTTTGGTTCATGAGTAAAACAAGTCCCGAACTTGCCCCAAAACGCTATCTTCCGCTTCGGACTTAGCCGCAAACGCGGTGTACAGGGAAAAAGCTATTTGACGTCGCGGCAAGCGAAACACTCGAAATCGTCACCCAAGTTCCAAGAGCGCGCGAAGAAAAACTATTTAAAGTACAATACTGAAATTTAGTGTGGCATAAGATCAACCCTTTGTTATGATGTATGTGAAAGAACGACTTATCAAAATGTTATTAACGTCTTGAAAAAGGGTGGGTTCTGAACACAGTGTTTTACTTTTTACACAGATGTTTCTGGAAATCGCTCTTTTCTGTCAATAATTTTAAAAGGCCAATCTACCAGGACAATGTCTTATCTAATCAATGTGTGCATTACTTTAACCGGGCCAACCGATTGAAGTGAAGCAATATTTCAACTTTTGCGCCGTCCAAGGCCGAATCGCGTATGTTCTGAGATCTCGCAAGAAAAAAGTATTAGACGCAGTTTAATTACATTTTGCATACCATCAGATCAATCCTTTGTAATTATGTATTCCGCAGAGCGACTCATAATTATTATTACTATGTTGTGAATATAGTTGATTCTGAACACAGTGTTTTTGTTTTGACACAGGCGTTTTTGGAAATCGCTCTTTTCTCTCATTAATCTTAAAAGGCTAATCTACAAGAAGAACATCATTTCTCATCAATACGGGCTATACTTTGACCGGGCCAATCGATTGAAGTGAAGCGATTATCCAACGGCTGCGCCGCCGAAGGCTGAATCTAGTCATTTACAGAGTGATACAACTATTTGCATGACGTCGCGGCAAGCTGAAACACTCCAAATTATCGCCCCAGTTCCAAAGACTCGCAAAGGAAAGATATGCTAACCAGATTCATGAAATTTTGCGTGCGATACAATCAACTTTCTGTTATTATAATTATGTTCAAAGGAGCAACTTACAAAATATATCATTACGTCGATGAAAGGGTTTATTCTGAACACAGTGTTTTCTTTTAAACACATGCGTTTTAGGAAGTCGCTCGATCTTTCTTCTCAGTGATCTCAAGAGATACATCTACCAGTAAGTTTAGTACATTTTTTCTCATCAGTATGTGCTTTGGCTTGACCTTGACAAGCGATTGAAGTGAAAAAAAACCAAAGCTGATCAACTCTCGCAGTCATACAAAAGCAGTGTTCAGTATCAGAGTATGCACAGTGAAAAACTTGACGTCGCGACAAGCCGAAATTCGAAATTATCGCCTATTTTCCTCGAGCTCGCAAAGAAACTTGAACTTATTTTGAACAGAAAATATATTGTGTAGTGAAAGATCTCTGCAAAAGATCTATCCAGAAGTCTGTTCTCATCCTGATGTAGATTTGTTGGACTTCGCCTAGCGATTAAATTAAAACGCTTTTCAACTGTTTCGTCACCGCCGAAGGCATGCCGTGAAATGTCACAGGAAAATATATGTTATAATTTTAGGTTTGTCAACTCCCTACCAAAGTTAGATCAACGAATTAGCAACATCTTTAAAAAGAATAACCGAGCCTTCCAGCTGTGGTAATGATTTTTTTTTCTCCGCGACGCGGCCTTGAATAGATCCATCAGTTATAGTGAACAGATCTAACAAGAACACCAATTTTGCTTACATGACTCGCCTTCGCCACAAGTATTACAGGGCCGGACTACCGGGGGGGTTATGGGGATTGCGCAACCCCCCCCCCCCCCCCTAGCCTAAACATGTAGGCTACCTCACTTATTTAAAACATTTTTTATTATTGTTTATTTTATGCCGTTTCATGCAAGGAGCAACCATTTTCCTATCTCAGAATATGACCTACCCATCAGCTTCAGGGGG
The DNA here is from genome assembly GCF_037325665.1 of Littorina saxatilis. Lineage (NCBI taxonomy): Eukaryota > Metazoa > Mollusca > Gastropoda > Littorinimorpha > Littorinidae > Littorina > Littorina saxatilis. The sequence continues at coordinate 29,005,181 of NC_090253.1, forward strand.
CTTCCCCCTGACCCCCACTGGCAACCACCCCCCCCCCCCCCCCCCCTTTCCTCTTAGCCTAGTCCGGCCCTGTATTATTATCAGAAACAGGCTATTTACGACACGCAGGACCCCGTGACCCAGCAAAATTAACAGACCCAAGGAGAAGGTTTGTTGGGGGACAATGAAATTCCGGTTTAAAACACGTGGACAAAACACGTACGTAGCTACCTCACTGCAACATGGATTGCTTCACAGGACCGATCAGCACACAGAAGCCCTTTTCGCAGTAACCTAGCTGTAGATACTCGCTTTGCAAAGTAAATTCTCGGTAGAACGTTCTCTCACAAAACACACACACACACACAAACACACACACATACATTTTGATCCAGAATCACAAAGACAGACACATACACACATGCATACATACTCACGCACACACGAACACAAACATACACACACACATGAATACAGACAGACACACGTGCACATAGACACATATGTCTTCGCTCTCATTCCGTTAGTGCGAATTTGTTAATCGCTGTTGCTTCTGTGGCTGCAATACGTGGCTTCCAAGTCAAGCGTGCATCTTGGGTAATTACTCCAACAAAAGGTAGCGTTTCAACCTTAATCGGAAGGTCGAGGGTTCGAATCCCGGCCGCGGCCGCCTGGTTGGTTAAGTGTGGAGATTTTTTTCCATCTCCCAGGTTATGTGCAGACCTGCTAATGGCTTATTGTCTAAGACTTCAAAATATTAGCAAAGATCACTTTGACAGTGTTACAAAGGTTTTTTTGGCAAAAGCTCATTCGCACGGAACCGACGTGATGATTTCTTTGAAAAACAGGTGCTATTTGTGGCCAAATGTCTAAGTGATCTTAGCTAAAAAATGTTTAGTCTTAAACGCTTTGGCGAATAATTCTAATTAAATTGTGTTGTTGAGAAATGAATTTCCTCCAAAAATGTCTTTACCTTGTTAAAAAAATATTCATTTTTACGATTTTTGTAGCGTTGAAGAGACACGTTTGCCTGCAATCACGACTCGCTTGACCCCTACCCTGTATAACACAATTTATGAACAAGTAAAAGATAAAAACGATTAAATACTATGCATTTGTCGTAGAGCCAGTAAAATAGCCTCTACGAATCTGTTTTTCGTTTTGATTTATCTTATCTGGTTCACATTTTACGACAATTTGAAAATGACGAAAAATCACTCGCAACAATGGGCGCGAATGAGTTGCGTTTCTTTCGCCGGGGATTGTACACGCAAGCACAAGACTAAGTGCGCACGGAAAAGATCCTGTAACCCATGTCAGAGTTCGGTGGGTTATAGGAACACGAACATATCCAGCATGCTTCCTCCGAAAGCGGCGTATGGCTGCCTAAATGGCGGGGTAAAAACGGCCATACACGTAAAAACCCACTTGTGCAAAAACATGAGTGAACGTGGGAGTTTTAGCCCATGAACGCAGAAGAAGAAGAGAAGTATGGCGCTGAAGTACTGTATAATTTAGTAATATCTCGATGTCTTTTAGACTATGATCCGCCCTGGGTTTTGTAGCACGAATTACCTGATCTGTAGGTACATCTCATTGAATGTGTAATGTCTGTTTAACGATAGCTTTAATACACTTAGTCACCTGGTGTTCTTCTTTGATCGCGATATGTTTGCAGAATTCATTTCTGTGCTACAATTTCGGTCTGTTCTGTTTCATTTTCATGCTTGTGTGTTTATTGATTGTATTGTTATAATGCTGAATTAATTTTCCGACGATTTTTGAAATTTAAAGTGTGACTGATGACTTGAAATGACTTTTATGGCGCTGAATTGTTTATTGTTCTTAATTGCTTCTCATAACTAATGATCTGACTTTTTGGCGCTAAATACCTGATGTTATATTTTAAATGTTTCTTTGTTCTGTTCTGCAATTGTATTTGTTACATTTCATTGATTAGACAATTTCTGTTTTGCTGTGAAAGTTTTTTTGTGAAAATCTGTTGTTTGTGTCATTATTGCATTGCTGGGGATTTTGTCATGCTGGATACCTAACCTTAATTGCACCGCAACAAGGATAACAGATATTGTGTGTGTGGGTGTGTATGAGAGAGAGAGAGAGAGAGAGAGAGAGAGAGAGAGAGAGAGAGAGAGAGAGAGAGAGATTCACATACACACATAAGCATACATACGTACGTACGTACATACATACATACATACACACATACATACCTGCATACATACACACATACATACCTGCATACATGGATATGTACACACTTACATACACATAGTTTGCTATATAATCGCGGATATACAGGTTAAGGAAGAAACGCACACATTTTCAGTTAGGCAGATTAAAATATAACGCATAACTGCAAACTTGTGCTGTAGTTAGTGTTTTCTTGTTTGGAAGTAAAATTATTATCATTCAATGTGTGGAAATATGCTAAAATGTGAGGTTACAAATGTTTTTAAAGATTGACATTGCGGAACATTAATACATTTTATAGTTTTTATTTTAAATTTATTATTTTTGAAAATATTGATTTTCAAGCTTATGTTGTAAAGTTTTGATTATACGGCATCAAAAGTATGACAGCTAGATTGTACATAAAGAGATCTTCAATTTGATATATCGTATGACATCTTTACCTGTAAAACCACTGAAGATTTGCTTGTTCGCGTTTTTTAAATTTCGTGTGATGACGTCAATATAGCCTAAAATTGCAATCGGCTATAAAACCCTTTTTATTGCATTTATTGGTTCAACTGTGATACATTTGTGGTTGCTGCAATCTGTTTTATAAAATAAAACCGAAAAGGTCATTTCTTTTTGCTTTTTTTAATTTGTCGCCCTGTACATAACTTCCCAGTTGTGAAAAAATCGCATATTTGCCTGACTTTACAGTCCAATACCTCCAAATGTATAATTCTAACAGGCTTCAAACTTTGCACAGCAATTCTATAAGTACTTTTACATTTCAAACCTGAACTATAAGAACATTGCTTAATTTTGAAGCTGTTTACAGCACTCTAAAAATGGCCTTCTGTGGTCTGTTTACGCTTACTGTCAGTGGGCCTCCCTAACACACACACACACACACACACACACGCACATACACCACGACCCTCGTTTCGATTCCCCCTCGATGTTAAAATATTTAGTCAAAACTTGACTAAATATAAAAAGGGATTTAGTTTTGCCTGTTTCTCTGTCGCTTCGATGTCGAATAGCAATGTCAGCTGATGAAACGACAATAATAACAACAAAACAAATTCACTGTCGCTCATCCGCACACATATATTTTGAAGGTTAAATCTGATTGATATCATTTTCTTAAAAAAAAGAAACCGCAACACGGATTCACGGGTACCGCCTGTGCGAGTGTTTTGCTTTGAAACGATTGTCCCATGTTTACGACTTGGAACTGCGCACAGCACTCAGTAAAACTAATCAACAACACACGTTTTCTTTTTTGTCCGTCTCGGCCAAGTTATTCCCCTTGATCTTGTTTTCATTGGAACGGGTTTTCTGAAGAAGAAAAATCCTGCATCGTGGCCAAAATACGTGACGTGTGTGTTGTTTTTGCACAATTTTGTATCCGGCTACAATTTCAATTTGTTGTTGTTTTTTCGTTTAAAAGGCGGTTGTTAGCCTACTCCTCTAATTTGACGCACATTTCGTGTCAATGTCCTGAAATTTGTAGCAGGTAAGTCCTCTTAAAAAGCAAAAAACCTGAGCTAGCATCAGATTTTGTTTTTTCGTAACGCATGCTCCCACACACACGCACATACATATACTAGATGAATACCCGGCTTCGCCGGGGTGAATCGCGAGACAGAGACAGACAGCGTGGCGGTTCACCACAATGACCTTTGAAGGCGAAGTCCTGTTTAACGGGATTGAGAATTTTAGAGCTTATTTCTTAGCCCTATATTATCTGTTGTGGCTTCTCAAATGCCAGAACATACAGACAGACAAAAGCCGCTAGACCCCATCACAAACAGAACTCTATAATCCACAGGTGTTGCCCACACACACACACAAACACACACACACACACACACAGAGAAGCCGTATATATATATATATATATATATATATGTATATCTATATCTATAAATATATAGAGATGGGTGACAGTGTATTTTTCGCGTGGCTATAAATTGATTCGACCTTTTCACTTTGACAGTAAGAACAACTTACGGGTGCAAGGGAAGCGTTCTGGACAGCGCAGTGACATTCTAAAAATAGTAACGTAGAAACGGGAATATGGATTGAAGCCACACGAAGGAAGGGAGATAAACGCAAAACACTGAAGAAGATAAGGAAGAGTTACTGGGAATGGTGAAATGAACAGAAAAACCAAAATCGGTTCAGCGCTGCGCGCTGAGAGCACGTGTTGAAATATCTCATCGATGATATTGTGTCCGGGGTGTAGCTGAATAAGGTGTCCAAATTTGAAAAAGATCCACCGAGAACTTTGGCGTTGTGATGTGGTGTAGCGGCTATGGTGTGTCGGTATGGGGGGCCGGGTAGCTCAGGTGGAACCAAAATCGGTTCAGCGCTGCGCGCTGAGAGCACGTGTTGAAATATCTCATCGATGAGGTTGTGTCCGGGGTGTAGCTGAATACGGTGTCCTAATTTGAAAAAGATCCACCGAGAACTTTGGCCGTGCATCGCGAACAGACAGACAGACAGACAGACAGACAGACACTAGTCGTATATATATATATAGATATATATATACACACACACACACACACACACACACACACATATATATATATATATATATATGTACACACACATAAACACACACACACACACAGGTGCAAAGACCACTGTTTTTTTCTGAAAAATCCGGATAGATTTTTAGTTAATGCAGTTGCAAATTATTTCATGTTTTGCCTGCAATACTGCCACGTTTTACATGTTGGCCCCATGCTTGGATTTTCAGTGTCGGTTTCATCCAAGTCATTGTTCGACAACGACGTAGAAATATAAACTTCTGTCCTTGTTCGTAACTCTTTAAGGTTGTGCAGTGGAACCCCCCTTTTAAGACCTCCAAAAATGAGACAAAATCAGGTCTTAACAAGTCGCGTAAGGCGAAATTACTACATTTAGTCAAGCTGTGGAACTCACAGAATGAAACTGAACGCACTGCATTTTTTCACAATGACCGTAGTCCGCCGCTCGTACAAAAGGCGAGCCTGTTTAGCGCGGTAGCGGTTGCGCTGTGCTGCATAGGCTAGCACGCTTTTCTGTACCTCTCTTCGCTTTAACTTTCTGAGCGTGTTTTTAATCCAAACATATCATATCTATATGTTTTTGGAATCAGGAACCGACAAGGAATAAGATGAACTTGTTTTTAAATCGATTTCGGAAATTTAATTTTAATCATAATTTTTATATTTTTAATTTTCAGAGCTTGTTTTTAATCCAAATATAACATATTTATATGTTTTGGGAATCAGAAAATGACAAAGAATAAGATGAACGTAAATTTGGATCGTTTCATAAAAAAATAATTTTAATTACAATTTTCGGATTTTTAATGACCAAAGTCATTAATTAATTTTTAAGCCTCCAAGCTGAAATGCAATACCAAAGTCCAGCCTTCGTCGAATATTACTTGGCCAAAATTTCAATCAATTTGATTGAAAAATGAGGGTGTGACAGTGCCGCCTCAACTTTTACAAAAAGCCGGATATGACGTCATCAAAGACGTTTATCGAAAAAATGAAAAAAACGTATGGGGATATCATACCCAGGAACTCTCATGTAAAATTTCATAAAGATCGGTTTAGTAGTTTACTCTGAATCGCTCTACACACACACACGCACAGACACACACACACACACACCACCTCCACACACACACACACACACACACATACACACACACACACACACACACACACACACACACACACACACATACACCACGACCCTCGTCTCGATTCCCCCTCTATGTTAAAACATTTAGTCAAAACTTGACTAAATGTAAAAGGGGGAAGTCTTAAAATGGAGGTAAATTTACAGAGGTTATAAACAAGAAATCTTTATTTCTTTATTTGGTGTTTAACGTCGTTTTCAACCACGAAGGTTATATCGCGACGGGGAAAGGGGGGAGATGGGATAGAGCCACTTGTCAATTGTTTCTTGTTCACAAAAGCACTAATCAAAAATTTGCTCCAGGGGCTTGCAACGTAGTACAATGTATTACCTTACTGGGAGAATGCAAGTTTCCAGTACAAAGGACTTAACATTTCTTACATACTGCTTGAACAAGAAATCTGAAAAAGCAAGGTCTTAAAAAGCCGAGGGAGTCTTAAATTGGGGGGTCTTCAAAGGGGGGTTCCACTGTAGCTCCCTTGTAAAACACCTAACTCGAAAACATTCAGTCGGTTAATGTATTGAGAGCGAACTATTTTTTATTTCTATTTGTTATATTGTGCATTCTGGATGCGTGTAATTGTGCAGTTACATAAACATGCACATGCACGGGAGCTCTTGCATATACACCGTTTAAAATTCCGTTGTGTCAGCGATGCGCACTATTTTCCTTCCTATGTGAGTGTGTGTGTGTGTGTGTGTGTGTGTGTGTGTGTGTGTGTGTGTGTGTGTGTGTGTGTGTGTGCGTGTGTGCGTGTGTGTGTGTGTGTAAGCGTGTGTGTAAGCGTGTGTGCGTTGGTGTGTTTGTGTGTATGTATATGTGTGTGTGTGTGTGTGTGTGTTTGTGTGTGTGTGTGTGTGTGTGTGTGTGTGTGTGTGTGTGCATGCTTGTGACTTAAGGCATGACTCGAAACCAAGGTTTTTTTGTATACATGTATATGTCGTATCCATTCTGTACAATTTGCGCATTATGTACAATGAGCAGCATATCGTGCTCATTGTATACAATGAGCAAAACTGTTGCCCATTGTATACAATGAGCAAGACCATAAAGTTGCACATTGTATACAATGTGCACCGAACAAGACGAAATCAGTCAGAGAGACCGCCATCGCAACCAGCCGTGGACACGGCCAAGGCTACGCTAAATGTAACTGCCTCGGAGTATGCACAACAAACAAATGCAAATGCTTCAAAGCTCGGCTTCAATGTACTTCTCATTGCCACCCCCGATCTGCTAAATGCAAGAACCATCATGCTTAAAAAAGAAGCAGGTGACCTCTGTGGTACGTTGTTGTCGTTGTTTCCATGTTTTAGCGTGACATGAAAACATGAGCGTTATTAGCAAAAGCGTGAAAGGCGGTGAAAACGACGCTCAATAATTAAATTCCTAATGCACTGTATAGTTTTAGCGAAATGAGAATTAAAACAATGCTTAAACATAACAAACATCGTTATTTGAACATTTTACTCACATATTCCATTCAACCATTCACTATGATTCATATATCAGTGTAGCTTGAACGCCATTCAACAATCTTGCTCACTCGGTGCACATTGTATACAATGTGCAACTTTATGGTCTTGCTCATTGTATACAATGGGCAACAGTTTTGCTCATTGTAAAACTTGTTGCTCATTGTATACAATGTGCAAGATATGCTGCTCATTG
>NC_090253.1:29012932-29020432 GCF_037325665.1 Littorina saxatilis
TGAATAATTTGCCCACCTCACAGGCAGTACTCGATCCTACTTGTGTCAAAACACTTTCACAACAGGGATCGACAAACGGAGGTAGTACACTTTTCGCCAATGAGGAAAGACAGGGGTCGAGTTGTAAGCGATCGGAGTCAAAACCGCTCGTTCCTCGTCGAAATTTCTCCATTTCGAGTGAAAAGGGATCAGAAACGAGGAAGCAGACGACAGTTTTACCTCGCGGTCGCCCCAGCCTGACAGAGGGTTTTGATAGTGGTGTGACGTCAAAGTCAGTGCAGGGTAAGTGTACTTTAACTGCCACTACAGCATCGTTGTCGTGTCATGGACAACAAAGTACGGCGAGCGGGACAGCAGGGACAGACGACACATTACACCAAAACGGATCGGCCACTCAGTGTGTAGTCGCCACACAGGAAAAACAACACAGCGGTAAGCAAACGTGCGACGGCGCGGTGACACGGATAGACAGCAGTTCTCGTCCCAAGGCCGCTTTGCGGGATAATACACCACACAACCACAACGGCTCTGAGAAACAAAGCGACGGTACACTTTACGAAAACTGTCAAGGGCGGAAATGGCGACAGTGCTCTTCTAATCATGGCTCGGTAGGAACAATCGACTACTCGACACGAAACCAGGTTGGCGGTGAAACAACACGAGAGGATCATAACAATGCAGTAGGTTTACCTATCGCCCAACAAGGCCCGAGTACTGCACACAGCGCAAAGTCAAGCCAAGGTGCTACAGTGATATCGGTGAATGGCACACAGTCGCAACCAACATCACACCTTTTTGGCAGTTCTGCTAACGCCACAGGTGAACATTGGGCTCAGACCAGCGAAGGGAGTGCACAAACAGACATCTCTTTCGGCGTGAGAGAGCAATGGGTGGTATCGTCAACAGATGAAGACAGGAACTCTCCTAGCAGCACCATGTTCTGGAACAAGAAAAAGTCGAGTGGGAAACGCACCCAGGAGGAAGTGCGTGAGCGTGACAACAGCGGGGTGTTGGGCAGGTACTCGGACACCCCGGACCTACCCGCCCCCCCTCCTCTCTCCGCCACCCCGTTCCGGAGCAGCATCGAGAGACTGAGTTCGAACTCTCCACGCAACGTGCAGTACTTGAAGTTGACTGACGGCTTCAACATTGCCTTCGGGACGGGCGAGACACCACCGCCGTTACCACAGAAACAAAATAAACCTCGACCACAACAACAACCACCGAAGAACGAAACGGCGGTGGAAGAATATTATGAAACTTACGACAATAACACAGCAAAGAGAGCAGCGCAAAAGTCAGGAGGGGCACCACCGTTTGTCAGTGCAGGGAGCGCTAAGGTGTCAGATGATGATAAACCCGAGCAGGTATCTCACGGCTCTGAGGCTGGCAGGTACGAAAACGTAAGCCACAACAGCGGCAGCGCGAGCGGGATACGTAACCCAGTTTCAAATGTCACACCTTCCGTTTCCCCCTCCGGTACCCCTCTAACCCCCTCCGCTCCCCCCATGAGCGAGGAGGATGGCGGCCATGTGTCGGTTTCACGATCAAGTTCCGACGGTAATAGCCACGCTGGATCAGTCCGCGCGGCCCCGCTGGAAGCTAGCAACTCGTTGAAGTCTTCCCCCAAACCTCAACCACACCCGAGAAGGAAGCAGCTCCCCCCTCTCCCTGCCAAACAGAAGCCGTCCTCTGTGTTTTACGTGGAGAACACCACCACCTCCGTCTCCCCAGCAACAGGTGGAGGGGTGGTGGTGGTGCAGGCTGCAGCGAGGGAGAGAAAGAGGGACGACGTTGACGCGGAGGGGAGGACGTGGGGGAGAAGGGGTGACGGCGACGACCATCACACGAAATGGGAACAGGACAGAAGGGAAGGCTCCTCCTCGGTTGACACAGAGATAAGTTCGCCGCAGTCTGTGGAGAGTGGGCGTGTCTCCTCAATTCGCACAGGCGCCCTACCTCACGCAGGGCACACACGGCCCCAAGGAGATACACGCGCAGAGAGGGTGCAGTCGAACGAACCGAGTTTGAATACTAATTCCCCGACGAGAGTGGATCAGTTTGTTGTCAGCACTTCAGTGAAGACGAGAGATGACCAGGAACCAAATAAGGCAGCTACAGTACTTCAATCTGTAGTCGAAGTAGACGAATCGACAACCGGTTCGACAGCTGAGCGCTCAAGCCGCGCATTTCCCACACAACACACAACATTGTCAGCTCGCTCAGCGAGAGAAGAGGATCAGAATGAGAAACCTGAGCTTGCTGTAGCAGCAGGGAGACAGAACATTCAGTCACGCACCAGACAAGACAGGACCGAAACAGAAGGTCTCTCGTATCACGGTACCGACCCTAGCTCTGCCAACGATCGAGGAGGCAGGGACTTGTGTGGCACGAACGTGATCGGTGGTGGTGAGATCAATCAGTACTCGGGGAGCGCTGCCAGCGGCGCGGGGAGTAGTGGTACCACCGCAAGCGGCGCCAACGCCAGCGCGACAGACCACGACAGCGACAGTGCCAACTCTGCAGACATGCTGCGGTTCCACAGACGCACACTCAGCTCTGGGTCGGCGAAGAGGGACGCCGTGGAACAGTCTGCGGTGTACAGAAAGACTGAAGATACACGGGCAACGCCGAAGCCAGCCTTCAGACACTCCGCGGAATTGCCCCCGGGAACCATGCAACCGATACACGAAGACAGACTTAAAGGTGACGGAAGGGGAGAGGTAGAGGCCACTCCCCCTCCAACACCGCAGCCAGACTATGATGATCATCACGAACTGTCATCGACGGATACAGGCGAGGAGGCGCATACTCACCCGAAGTATCAAGAAACGGACTTGGACTCGGACACTACGGTTAGTTTTGCCATGCTGCGAACGAAGAACTCCCCCCCGGCCCCTCCCCCCAAACCCCAGAAGAAACCCAAAGTCAATGTCTACGAGAACTGGACCATTAACCGCGCCATCACTCAGGACTTTGACTTATACGAAGAGGACGATTCCGACGACACTTCCCCCGCGTGTACCCTGGAACGGGGGTCCACCAAAGGCAGCAAGGATTCGGGCCTGTGTCTGGATGTACAGGGGAATCATTCTGTGGTGGCCGACCTTGCTGGGGATGCCGCTGCCGCCGCCGTCATCGCGGTGGGGAAGGGTTTTGGGGAGAGAGTGAAGGATGCTGCAAGGATTAGTTCCATCGAGGAGCTCAACAGAATGCATGACGAGGAGGATTATGCCAACGTCTCCCATCATCACCGCCAGAATTGTGAAGACTCGCCTGACCAGGAGGACAATGTTTGTGAGTAAAGATTGTTGTTGTATGTTGTTGTTGTTGGTGTTGTCGGTTTTTTTATTTTTTATTATTGATTATTGATGTTTTGCTTTCTGTGTGCTTTGTGTTGGTGGTTGTGGTTGTGGTGGTTGTGGAGTTCGTCAGCTCTGTTTCTCTGTGTGTCTGTCTCTCAGTGTCTGTCTGTCTCTCAGTGTCTGTCTGTTTCCCCCTTTGTCTGTATGTCTGTCTGTGTCTCCCCCTCTGTCTCTGTCTGTCTATCTGTCTCTCTCTCTCATTCTCTCTCTGTCTCTGTCTCTGTCTGTCTCTCTCTCTCTCTCTCTCTCTCTCTCTCTCTCTCTCTTCCAGTTTTGTTCTGTACAATAGTGACTATTTATTTGTTTGTTTCGTTTTGTTACTCTCTGTATGTTTCACCGCCATTTTAGTTCCCATTGCCAGCCTGGTGTACATTTGGTTGTTTCTCTCCTTTAATTTATAAAATTTGATAAATCTTGTTAAGAGGTACAGTTGTGAGAAAAAATATATACAATAACAATAACAATAACAACACTTTATTGTCCATTAAAATGTTACATAAAAATGGAAAATTTTCTTCGGCACACCCTGCCTGCCTGTAAACGATTATAACAATTGGACAAAAGGACAACACACATAAAACATAAAACATAGGTTCACGTATACAACTTAATAACAAGCACACCTATCATATATATTATTGTGTGTTGATTTGCAATACAAGAGTGACACATTCACAGACATACTCTGTCGGTCTGGTTGTCTGTCTGTCTATATATAATATGTCTGTTTGTCTGTCTATCAGTTTGCATTTCTGTCTGTCTATCTGCATGTCTGTCAGTGTGCCCAACTGAACGCAAGGCACTCGTGCATATATATATATATATAATTATATCCCTATTATAACGTGGAACATTATGCATACAACAGGGAAATGTACAAGTTTGAATGAATCATTTCCTCGTTCTTTAAGTCGAGGCGTCAGCGAATGTAACACAGCGAATTTCCCCCACTGGTAGTTAAACCCAATGAAAAAAAATCGATACCCGAAGCGGAATTACCATACGATGAAAATTGCATGCCGTGTGCCACTGTAGGGGCTTTTTTGCTCGATAAGCAGCCTTCTAGCTGTCAGTATAGTAGCGGTTGCCTCCTGATGGCAGAGCAGATTAGTTCAGAGAAGCGGGTTTTTTTTAATGTGAAATCAATGACAGCGTTCAACTCTCAGCAGTGTGTTTTACTTGTGGAGATGTGTACATAGTCGATTTACTAGGTCGCTGGAGTTGTCTGTGACATAGAGGCAGATAGGAATAAAAAAAAAGAGACACACACACACACAAACACACAAACACACACACACACACACACACACACACACACACACACACACACACACACACACACACACACACACACATATATATATATATATAAATATATATTATCTATATATACACACACAAACACATACAGAGGCAGACAGAGACGTGAACCTTCAGTTGTAGTGCAAGTTGTGACTCACCTTTTGAATTGTAAACTGCTTTCTGTTCATGTCTGTGTCCCGTTTCAGTTTCTGTGTCACAGTGTCGCTTTTTTGTCACAAAGAGAAAAAGAAGGAAAGCCGGAGAGAGATGAATGGGGGAGTCTGTCTGTGTCTCTATGTTTCTGTCTGTCCGTCCGTCTATCCGTCCGTCTATTTGTCTGTCTGTCTGTCTGTCTGTCTGTCTGTCTGTGTGTGTCTATATCAGCCTGTGTGCGTCTGTGCGTACGTCAGTCTGTTCACCTGTGCCAATCTATTTCCGTCTCTTTATATGTATGTATCTTCGTCTGTCTGACTATCTGTCTGTCTGCATATATTTCTATCTCTTGTGATGATCGTGAAATAGAGCGTGTAAAACTGACATTGATAGAGCAAAGTCTTTCATGACACCATGTTAGAACCCCTTGCAACCAGACTTGTTCTAACAGCAAACGTATCGACTTTTACTTAGTTTCGGCTCGAACAAAGGATCGGTGTGTGTGTGTGTGTGTGTGTGTGTGTGTGTGTGTGTGTGTGTGTGTGTGTGTGTGTGTGTGTGTGTGTGTGTGTGTGTGTGTGTGTGTCTGTGTTTGTTTGTGTGTGTGTGATTGAGAGAAACAGAGAGAGACAAAGAGTTGACGGGTTACGGAAGAAGGTCAAGTAGTACTCGTCGCACTTGCATTAATTGACTAACTAAAGAAAACACAGTGGGTTTTATGGACCTATTTCATGTGTAAATACGCGCCATTCACCCTTCTTTTATTACCCTGTTTACAAGGCGCTAAAATACTTGTGACATTGTATCCGTGCTCTATTTGTGCTGTTGTATGTCAGGTGTGTTTTTCCGTTTTCTCGAGATGACAAAAGACATATCCCAGGTCGGAACAGCTTTCGTCATTGCGGGACGTAACGCGACGGTGCCCGGCCTGTCATATGATTCATAGGCAACATTCAGTTGTGCAATGAACCGGGCACAAAACCCACGGCAGGATTTTTATTGTGAGGTTGACAGAATAAGTTTGCTTTTATTATTCTAGCATAAGACTTGGTATACGAATCTGACGTTTTAAGAGTTTCCTAATGTTCAATTTTGTTCCTTGGCTGCCAATGGCCGTAAAGTTTCGATTTATGTCAAGGGCATGCACTGATTTGAATGTATTCTGGCCAGATTAGGGAAGGTTAACATGTTATTGCGAAGGGATAATGGCTTTCATAGGAGTAATCGAACTGTACTGCTAAGGTGAGCAGCTTAGCTGTTGGCCATCGATGGCTTCTCCACTGAAGCCAAGCATCAGATAACGAAGATGATTTAGCTACAATGATTGTGGAGTCATTTTCTGAATCATGGAACAAAACACTTATTAACCATTAAACCATATCTCCTGTATCACGACGGAAATCCGTGTACATTTGGTCCATGAACTTCGACTGTCTCAAATAAATGAGAACGAGCGGATGTTCCCATGAACTATTGTTTAAACATTATGAGTTTCATATTTCAAATGGTAGAAGTAGCCAGGATTCGGCTGCGTAATACTAATAGCTGTCCATGGTGTGAATTGTGGGAGCGCATTGAAATATTTTAGTCCAATTTAACTTGATTACAGGTTTGAAAGGAAACATTTAAATTTGATATCAGAACAAACATGAGTCAATTGCGTTGACAGCAGTTTAAATTCTGCGCAGATATTTTTCAGTATTATTACGTATCTTACTTGACAATCAAAGGAAATGTGGGCGACGAAGAAGAAGATATGCGCAAACATTAAAATAAGCATATATATATTTATATACAACTTTAACGTTGTGAGTCGTGTCTTTCTTTAGTTTTGCAATTTTTTTTAGAACACTTAACTTGGTTTAAACAGTGCTTTAATTTCTATTATGTTTTACACACTAGGGAATCTGGTATACAACAAAGTAGCACAACAATTTAAACTTAGAAATATGCTCTTGGAGACAATTTATGACTCCGTTTAAGGAATGAGTCACTCCGTTTTTTAAAGGTTGACGGTATTGCGTGCGACTAACAACGTTTTGCAATAATGGTGTTGATGTATTACTTTCCGATTATGTGTTTTGCGTCTTAGTGGGTTTTGTGTGTGTGCGTGTGCATGTGCGTGTGTGTGTGTGTTTGTTGTTTTTATGTTCATTTGCTCGTCCACCGCCATTAACTCTGCATCCAACGAGATAATGTATTCGAAGCACCGACATACTGTAGAGGAAGCTAGACGATCTCCCTGGACGAATGCATTCACTATGGATTGGCACAAGAATATGCATGCAGCGCCCTTTCCCTATACATTCTCTGAATCCTCAACACCCCCCCCCCCCTCCCCACTCCAAATAAACACACACTCGGAAGGCATCATACCCTGGCACACTGTTCTGAAGAAGCTCTCTTTCTCGGGAAAGAACATATTAGTACTCAATACCAAGTAGGTCAGCATTCGATCACCAAAAGCGGGCTGTCCTTTCTAGTCATGAGCTGATTTGTAAAGGTCATATATATATATATATAGGGTAAAGTTAAGTAGATGAAGAAACGACTTGAGAAAGACAAACATCCAGTGTCGTATGTTAGTCATATCAGCGGTGTCAGCGTCAGTACCATGACCTTGGATGTCGAATCAATTTGGCATGCATGTCGGTGTCACTTACTCGTTAGGATAATGAGA
>NC_090253.1:29025432-29037792 GCF_037325665.1 Littorina saxatilis
ATGATTATAAAGAAAGACAGTAAAGGAAGGAAGGAGGGAAAGAAGATGAATAAAAGAAGAGGGATGGGTAGGAGATGTGCAGAAGTTTAAGTTGTTGTCCGGCTTGTAGAGCATTTATTCTGACTTACCCAAAGCAGCCTGAACGTTCAATGAACGAGTGTACGGTGGAAAAAATTTTCCTGTTCAAATCTAAAGAATACTGTCTGTCACCGTTTAAAAGGTGGGGGAGGTGAATTGTGTGATTAGGGAGGGTATGTATAGTTTCTTGACGTGCTTCGCGATAATTTGGACAATCGAATATGAAGTGTTGTACGGATTCGGACGGGAATCCACAGTCACAAGATGCATCTGTAGCAACGTGACGTCTCACTAGATCGTTATTGAGATCACTTATATATAACCTGAGCTTACAGTGAATTATTTGTGACATGCGATCTCCAGAATAAAAATAACACGGCGGACTTAAATCGTTTTTTGACAAAAAGTGCTTAAATTCACTTAGGGAATCACTAAGTTTTATATAGTCTGGTAAAGAATTCCAGAGTTGTGTAGTAGATGGGAGAAATGAGTTTCTATATAATTCAGTTTTAAACGATGGAACTTTCCTGTCTAGAGGTCTGCGCCGGTGATATGGGTTATTAGTTGATATCAATGGTGGCAATATCGCTAATAAGTAGTTTGGCACCTTGCGGTGAACGATCTTGTGAAATAATATCAATTTATGACGTTTTCGCCTCTCTAGTAATGAAATAAAGCCTGACTCATCGTACAATTTTTGATGGCTTGTACCGCGGACTGCTCCAACAATGGTTCGAATTGCATCTAAGTGAATACTTTCGAGCTCGGTGGCTAACTCCTTAGGGCAGTTGTCCCAGAGAACATCAGCATAATCAAAATGTGGCAATATGAAGGATTTATACATTGTTTCTAAAGCTTTTCTGCCTAGTCTATATTTATAAGATCGTAAGCAAGCTACTAGCGTACGGCATTTTGCTATAACAGATTTAATATGTAACTCCCACTTACCGTTATTCTGAATAATAATACCAAGATGTTTATGACTTTCAGTTTCTTGTAAAATTGTGCCACCGAAGTTCAAAGGGATGTAATCTGGATTTCTTTTCCTGCTTATATTCAGAAGTTTTGTTTTACTTTGATTAAATTTAACTTTCCACTGACTAGCCCACTGGTCGATTTTTTCAAGATCTGAGTTAAAAATATCTGTTCGCATCTGAGAATTTTCCAGGCTTAAATACATACTTGTATCGTCGGCAAACAGTTTAATAATGGATTCAACGTTATCAACTATGTCGTTAATGTAAACCAGAAAAAGGAGAGGTCCTAGAATAGAGCCTTGTGGAACGCCTGTTTGCACAGGTAAGTAGCTAGACATACTTCCGTTAAGCACCACTGCTTGTTTTCGATCAGTTAAATAGTTTTGCAACCAATTAAACATCTGACCTCGAATCCCTAGTGCAAATAACTTTCTCAAAAGACCTTTGTGCCAGACTCTGTCAAATGCTTTGGAAATGTCGAAAAAGATTGCCTGGACAGTAATGCTGTCGTCGAGTGACTTGCAAAAGTCGTTATATAGGCATGTTAACTGGTACACAGTGGAGTCACCGGGAATAAAACCAGACTGGGAAGGTGTGATTATGTTATTCGATACAAAATAATCAAACACATGTTTCTGAACACATTTTTCAAGGACTTTACCTACGCAGCTTAAGAGTGAGATGGGACGATAATTTGAACAGTCTCCTTTATCCCCCTTTTTAAATATCGGTGTTATGTGTGCTGTTTTCCATATGCTTGGAAATACACCCTCATTTAATGATCTTGTAAATAAAATAGATAGAGGTTCTGCTATTATAGGTAAACTTGCAATAAGAATCTTATTATGAATTTTATCAGGCCCGACAGCTTTAGATGTATCAAGACTTTCTATTACACTTTTCACTTCTTCAGAAGTCACGACCATATCGTCGACAAAAAACTCAGCATTATCTATATCGGGAACATTATCGTCTGTGTCGTTTATTTCTGATTGTTTAACAAAAGACATATCAAATAATTCAGCCTTTTCCTGGTCTTCAAAATAGGTTTTACAATCAACTGTTAGTGGCGGGATTTCGTTTTGGTCAGAGCCTTTCTTTGCCATAAACCTGTTAACTAACTTCCACCACTGCTTCTGACCAAATTTCTTTGGATCAGATACGGACCGGTCAAGTTCCTCTAAATATTGTTTCTTTCGCGTTCGAATAGCATCTGTGTATTGGTTCCTTATCTTACGAAAGAGTTCCCAAGCTTGTGGTGTGTCTACATGCACAGCAATAGTATGAATAAATCTTTTTCGGTCTTTTAATTTCAAAATATATGATGTGATCCAGGGTGTGTCTCCCTCCCGAATGGTGACTTCCTTGACAGGCAAGCAGGTTTTCACGATCGAATACTACTGCTCCGAAAAAAGAGAAGCTGCGGTATGAATATCTTCTAAAGTCACTATGTTTGACCAATCAATTTTCTGTAACTCAACTATTAACTTTTGACCGTCTAGTTTGCTATAATCTAAAATTGTTCTTTTTGAGTGTGATCTTTTCTTCAAATGATGCTTTAAATAAACGACTGGTACGGAGTGATCACTACAAATGGGAGGAATAACTTCTACTTTATCAACAATGTCAGTGCTTGGGGTAATAATCAGGTCGATACAGGTGGACGTATCTTCAGTTATCCGTGTGGGACTTGTAACTAGTTGCTTTAAGCTATTCAGATACAAAATGTCTGTGAGTTGCTTTGGTGGGTTGTCATTAAAATCGGAATTAAAATCACCAAGAATTATGAATTTGTGAGGGGTGGCCATAACTTGTTTAATAGAAGAATCGATCAGTTGCCAATAAGCAACAGGGGCACTAGGAGGCCGGTAAAACGAGCCTATCAATATAGTTTCTTGATTCAATTTGGTTTCGATCCATGTGGCTTCAAGGTTAGGAATCAAAAGATCTGTTCTCTCTTTACAGCATAAGTAATCTTTAACATATATTGCCACACCACCGTGTGCTCCGTCTGGTCTGTCTCTCCGCACAAGTGGATGGAAACCATTAATATTAAATTGGTCTTGCATCTTACCAGCAGGTAACCAAGTCTCAGATAAAGTTACTATGTCAAAATCTCTAATTTCACTTTCCACAATATCAAGTTTGTTCCTCAAACTTCTGGTGTTTAAGTGTGTTTATTTGGCTATTACGAAATGAATTGACCAACAAAAAAATCCCACCCTACGCAGAGAGCACCAAGGCCGTTGATTGTTCAGTGTATGTGTCCAAGTCTTATTCCACGCTAAAGCTTCACCAGATCTGAGATGGTGAGCCCAACTTGTTTGTTTCTTTATTTGGTGTTTAACGTCGTTTTCAATCACGAAGGTTATATCGCGACGGGGAAAGGGGGCAGATTGGATAGAGCCTCCTCCGAAAGCGGCGTATGGCTGCCTAAATGGCGGGGTAAAAACGGTCATACACGTAAAATTCCACTCGTGCAAAAACACGAGTGTACGTGGGAGTTTCAGCCCACGAACGCAGAAGAAGAAGAAGAAGGATAGAGCCACTTGTCAGTTGTTTCTTGTTCACAAAAGCACTAATCAAAAATTTGCTCCAGGGGCTTGCAACGTAGTACAATGTAGCCTATTACCTTACTGGGAGAATGCAAGTTTCCAGTACAAAGGACTTAACATTTCTTACATACTGCTTGACTAAAATCTTTACAAAAATTGACTATATTCTATACAAGAAACACTTAACAAGGGTAACAAGGAACTTAGTCGATAAATATCGACAGGGGGCCGACAAATGGTTTAAATGGGAAATGTGTGTATATGGGTGTGGGTTTGAAACAAACAAACAAACCAACCCATGTGAACCCCGGGCCGCAGGCCTTCGATGTAGTGATTGAAAAAAAAGGATGTTCTCAAATGGTTCAATTCTCATTTGGTCTGATTCTCAAATGGTACCGGTATACTCCCCCCCCCCTGGCCGCAGGCCTAGGAGTAAAATTTTATAGACACTGACCTTCTTCCCAGGGGTCATTGACCCAGTTTTAGCTATGAGAGGTGGTTCGCCCAGAGGCTGTAGAGTATACTGGGGCGGTCTCTTTGATGTCTTGAGAGGAAACTTGGCCAGGGTAGTACATGCACCAGAACTGGTGGACACCAAGGACAAACATGAAATCGAAGCAGTTTGCTTTCAGAGGGAACGGTCGTCAGCAACTCAAACTTCTCTGTTTTCTTTTTTTTTTTAAATCTGACTTTCTTTGTGGCCCCCTGACTCCGCCCCCCTCCCTCTGTAAGGACCCCCCTCCACAAGGACCGATTTTTGTCAACATTTTAAAGGTCGCTAGAGAGGGGTTCCACTGTATGACCTAACCGCTACTGGCAGACGGCCTCAATCTTCACGCGCAAAGACGAGATTAATAGGTGCTCGGTTTTGGTATTTTGAATTACATTACATTAAACCTTTGTTGGGTTTCATGGTCATGGCAACAGCCATAATAATATTACATGATGTATAATATCATATTTCAGCATATGTGAATTACATGTCATCATACTAAACTGTCATACATTTTTATTCCTACATTATTCTGATTGATCACAACCAAACCTACTATCATTGGACACATCCAAATGCAAGCGCCTGTTCTTGACAATTTAGATCAGTGCAATTTCCTGGGTCGGGCTTTGCCACAGACACTCACGGTTTGGCCTGTAGGTAAAATGTACAATGTATTTTCTGATTTGTGCACAAAAGCTTTTTTTCTTTTTTCTTTTTTTTAACATAACAATGTTTAATGTCACTGTATGTTTAAAAGACCATGGTCATATTTGTAAAAAAAATGTTAAATTAGAAAATAAATAACATTTTGGTTCATGATTTTTCCTACACCTGTGCTAAAAATAAGAAATAAAAATGTCGGGTATATAAGTCACTCAAATACAGCTAGGTATGAATGGCTCGGTTTGAGTTTGTTGCAGTTGACCCTGCACAAAGCGACATATCATGTTTTTGTTGAACAATTTTGACGTCACCCCTCCCATAGGGTGACGTATTTCACAACTTCCTGTGTTACACAAACTCTGTGATGACCAATTTTGACGTCACCCCTCCCATAGGGTGACGGATTTCACAACTTTCTACAGATGAACAATTTTGACGTCACCCCTCCCATAGGGTGACGGATGTCACAACTTCCTGTGTACACAAACTGATGACGTATTTCACAACAAAATGGCGCTGCCCATGGTCAACCTCGAAACTATCCGTATAGAATGGGGGCGTCCTCGCCCCCATAAAAAGAGAAACAGAATCCGTTAGTCGCCTCTTACGACATGCTGGGGAGCATCGGGTAAATTCTTCCCCCTAACCCGCGGGGGGTTGAGCCGAACTGATTTTACGGGAAGGAGTGTGCCTTCAATGTCAGACACGTATAACTGGAGCGAGAATTCGTGTGCATGTGTTTTTGTATCAAAATGGCACACATCGTGTCGGTATATATATCTGTTGAGTCCGCATGATTAGCTAAAAATGTAAAATTGGAGTATACATGTTTAATGGAAACATTCATGCAGATTCGTCAGAACACACACAACCCACGTACATATGCATGAACGCACGCTAGCACACACACACACGTACACACGCACACGCACACGCACACACACACACACACACACACACACACACACACACACACACACACACACACACACACAGGCGCTCACGCGCGGAAATCTTTTATTCTCTGAACCAAACGTACACATTCTAGTCACAAATGTGTATTCATATTCATAAGCAGTATTCAGGAAGTTGTTTGTTTGTTTTTGAATTTTTTTTAAACATTTGCGTGAGAGTGTGATCGTGGTGGTAGGACGGAGGAGTATTTTAAATGATGATCCTACCTCGGTTGAGTCACACACGTAACAAGTCAGTCGTCCGTGTGGTTGGCGTTTTTAACAAAAAAGTTTGTTTTATTATTCGTTTGGGAGGGATTTTATTTTAACACAAGATCTTATCTCGGTCTAGTCAGTCACACAAGCATTACATCAGATCGTGAAACTCGACTCAGTCTGCACTAACCACAGAACATGGCGGTCTCCATATTTACAGACATGTGCACCCAATCAAGCTCAGGTGCAGCTTGTCGGTGTGTAGACTCATTGTTCCATTGTCGAGTAGCCAGCTTGGCATTAATACCACACCCGACAGTTGAGTCTTGGGTGGAGACTGCACGTTGTGGTGTTGAGTAATTTTGAAGTAAAAATAGGACTGCAAAAGATAGTGGCGTGACTTGGGTTAGGGTCGTGCGGGAAAGAAAGATTGGAGGGGGGGGGGGTTTAGGGGGTCTGTTCTGACATTTATGTCAGAGAGAGAGAGAGACTCAGAGAGAGAGAGAGAGAGAGAGAGAGAGAGAGAGGGACTCAGAGAGAGGGAGGGGAGTTTGTGGTTGTTGTTGTGTGTATGCGTGTGTGTATGGCTTGGACCACGTACATTAGTTTGCTTGTACGACATGTGTGTGTGTGTGTGTGTGTGTGTGTGTGTGTGTGTGTGTGTGTGTGTGTGTGTGTGTGTGTGTGTGCGTGCGTGCACATGCGTATGTATTATGGCGTAGGCGGTTTTGGTTTATCACGTCATCTTATAAATGATACATTATTGAGGGTCCTTGTGGCTTATGAAAGAACACACAGTGCATGTGAATTCATCCGGAATTAGCTCGCTCCGAATTCGAAACATGAGATCCAAAATTAGTGATGCGTTTTGGTGAAACACGCACTGTCGGTAAGTCATAGTCATGTGTGTGACTGCTCGCGATTAATCAAGAGTCCGTACGCCGATGACCAAAGTGACCAACGTCTGACGTCTGCGTCAGTTTAAGCGTCAGAAACTCATTAATCCTCAGGGAAAAATTAATAAGGTCGTCAATTTCTGCTGATACACGATTCTTGCGGCTGTTATGGTCTTGTATTTTCAACTACAGGTGTTTCTATTGTCATAGTTAGTTACCCGCACCAAAATAACCTGATGACTCCACATGATTGGCCTTGTCCGGCCGCCCAAAACACCGTTGCGTAAGCAGATTAATAAACATCTCTATAATACGCGAGAGCGTACCCTATAAGCTCTTTCTAATGGCTTCGTTCAGCTTGCCCATGCGAGGTACTTTATTGATACAACCTCCTGTGATGACTCATAAGCCCTAGATAGGGTTTTGTGTATACATGTCTGTAAAGCTTTGTTTGCTTGGACTACGATTTTTATTTTATATTCTTACAGTGGTACGTAAATCTCTAATGTAAGGCTGAGGTGATGAAAGGATTTTTGTGTATTTTGATGCTATAATCCTAATCATATAGACTGCCAACGTTCAAATACAAAGAATAACTTTACCTTTCTTTATTTCTTTATTTGTATAAATATTTTTCGATGCTAAATGATTTATATACGTGAAGATCCTCTCACTGCGTGGCAACTGTTTTTGAGCTAATACGCTGCAATGAATAAAACTAAACACTCAACTACCGTTTTGAATCATGTAACAGGAAGAGTTATTGAAGCTTACGAACGTGCAAACATTTTGAGTTGTGTATTTTACTGAGAGGGTTGCCCGGTCTCCAAGGCCGTTTGGTATTAACTGTTCAATGCGTGTGCTCCTGCCGTCATGATATATAGGAATATTAATTTCCTTGTTGCACAACGATAGTGATCGCATTGACGCACGTCGATTTGAAAAACCGTCACTGATAGTCGCTGGAAAAGGAACAATACACGTTTTAATCGTTTGAGTTCAAAATTGCAGTTTGAATGAATGTAGAAAAAGAGTTATGCGCGCTTTTCCAAAACTGCATGAATATTTTCAAATTGCCAAAGCTGGCCTTGTTTGCAGAGATTTTGTTATGCATACCAACTAAGGTTACTGAGGCCAGTCATATATTACTGCGTAGTGGCTCAGTGGATTCAGGTCAGTTTGTTCGTCCTTTGAAGGTTTCACTGTGATTATTTCTATTCTAGTAGCACGTGTGCCGAGCAAATGACAGTCACGCAGCGGTGTTTTCGGTGTGCTTGCGTACGTGCGGGCGCGTGTGTGCGTTTTGTTGTTGTTGTTTTTTGTGGTTTTTTTTTACTCATGGTCGTTTTCATTATTATATAGTACTAGTCTAATTGGCAGAAATGTTATCCATGTCCGATTCTCCTGTGATGGACAATGGAGTGACCCATAGGCATAACTACCGTAGCGCAGTCATTGCGGATTTCCTGTGTTTGGGTGACAGTTTCCTTCCCTTGCTTACTGGCTTACCAGCTTCCTCGTGTAGTACGTTGTCCGAAAATCAGTTAACATTTAGAGGTACCTTCCTTCTCATGTAAGCGATCATTTACACCCCTACCGATCTGTCCAGGCTTTTAGAAAAGTTAAGAGCATTCTTACATACAAAGGGCACTCTGCAGTCCCTCTAGGAATGTTTGCTACATTAGAGTCGAGTACGGGTATTTGTGTTATGAACATTTGTGTGCGACAGTATGAGGATGAAGATTCTTGTTTGAAGCAAGACCGTTGGCTAAAACATCTCAGTGGTGACAGGGCGTGTTTTGATAGTTTGTTACGCACGCACGCTCGCACACTGACATGCTGGCACACTGGCATATATGCAGGCACACACACACACACACACACACACACACACACACACACACACGTACACACACACACACACTCACACACTCACACACACACACACACACACATACGCACGCACACACACACACACACACACGCTTTAAAACGGCAACATTGCACAAGGAAACACATTAGAAGTCATCAATACGCGGAAGATATTGATATCAAGCATTGAAATGCTCGGTTACTGTATGACGTCCTCTGTTGTCATTACTGCATGAGTATTTTCCGTGTTTTTCATCTCTACATCTTCAACCAGATTATTTCTATAGTTAAGTGCATGGGTTAATAGGACTGGCAAAAAGCCACTACGGACTACACCCTTTTCAGCTTTTCCCTTGCAAACGTTTTAACGTGAAGTGTGCACACTCTTCTTCGATGATATGTCACAAGAAATGTGGTTGAACTGAGGTACAGAACAGTTAGCCGTTTGATGTGCCGCCATTGTTGAATAATGTCGTGTTTTTGTTTGTTTTTGTTTTTTAAGTGTATAAAGACATCATGAAAAATGATTTGTTTCGTTTTGTACAGTTTGTAATCCTTGTATTAGAGGCTTTCTTGCTGACATTATCAGATTATAAAGTCTACGGTATAATTATGGTACATATTCTTGACAATTTCAAATTCATAGGCTTCTTCGAACTAATACGTTCGGAAAAAACGCTCTAACCGTGTAATCATACCTGGGGGCGTGACATATTGAAAAAAGACGAAGACGTTGTACACACACGCACATTTAGAAAGTGGAGCAGAAGAAACGATGTGTGGCACACCTGTGGCGGCTAAGTGCTTCGTATTCCTCCCGAATGTGACCACATCACCTCCGCAAAATGTTCTCAATTATTTACACACACCTAAGTCTGTCATTCACGCCACACACGGGAGAGGAGCAAGCACAAGGAGGAAAAGACCGAACATGTGATATAGAAAAAGGGACAGGTAACAGAGAAACAAAAACGAAAAAACTGACACGAAAAGAGGAAAATGGATTATAGTAGGGGGGGGGGGGTGGGGGTGGGAGGAGGAGTAAATCGACCGAACAAAACGGAACAATGGGGCTCTCCTGTCCTCCGAATGACAATATTTATTTTCATCAAACGCTGACAGTGTTGGGAGTGGGTCTGCAGTCCACACGTGACGTCACAGGCCTCTCTTGAATGCGATATTATCATATCAAGCGAGATGAAGGTGGAGGTAGCTAGAGGGGGGGGGGGGGGGGGGGGGTGTGTTCAAGGTAAATCAAGGATGGTTGCGTTTGCTGTCAGAAAAGAAAGCGAAAGGAAAATGCTAGTTTTGTGGGGACTGAGCTTGTGCAAACTGATGTGTTTGCTGGTTATGTTTGATATAATTCTTGGCAGCTCAGTGTTTTCCGTCTCTTGCCCGACTAAGATCGGACGCATTTTAAATGCATTTGATGCCGATAAACTTGTGTTTTTTTTAACAGATGAATGCAGTTTAGAGCGGTTATCCTAAACGACAACGTTTATATTCTCTGTCTCTGTCTGTTTGTCTGTCTGTCTGTCTGTCTGTCTGTCTGTCTGTCTGTCGCTCTCTCTCTCTCTCTTTATCCCTCTCGTATTTCCAGACTTGCTTTACATACAGAAAGGTATAAAGCTGTAAGTGAAAATAATTTGGTCTGTCGTTTGTGTCAATCTAGTACTGAAGATGAATTGCATTTTGTTTTATGCTGCCCTGCACTGGAAAATCTAAGACGTCAATTTATTCCAGCAAAATTTTGTAGATGTCCTTCGAACTTCAAACTTGCACTGTTGTTGTCTGTGAAAAATGAAACTATACTTTGCAATGTAGCTAAGTTCTTGTATTTTTCATTTAAATGTTTAGAAAACGCTGTTTAAGCATTAGTATTTTATGATTATACATTGTCTTTTCTTCTGTTCACTTGAAACGACGCGTGTGTGGATTGCTGCTGCACACACGCTCTACTTTTGTGTAACCAGCCCCCTTCCGAAAGGGGCTAAGGCCTTAAAGGAATAAAATCTTGTTCTTGTTCTTGTTCTTTATCCCTCTCTCTCTCGCTCTCTCTCTCTCTGTCCACTCTCTCTCTCTCTCTCTCTCTCTCTCTCTCTCTGTGTCTCTCTCTCACTCTCTCTCTCTGTCTCTCTCCTCTCTCTCTGTCTCTCTCTCTGTCTCTCTCTCTCTATCTCTCTCTCTCTCTCTCTCTCTCTCTCTCTCTCTCTCTCTCTCTCTCTCTCACTCACTTTGTAGACAACAAACCCTGTACCCCCAACCCTCCACCCCCACTTGCTATTTTTCTCCTCAGCACTGAATATAATTCTTTTTACGTAGGTGCAGTAGTGTTTTCAGAGCACATCTGACATCATTTGGCGTTTATTCATACACATACACGCATTCTTTGCACGTTTTCTGGCCAAAACCAGAATAACTTGTATTAGAATAACTTGTCGAGAACAGAATTGGTGGCGTCTATGCAAATAACAATTGTCATCCTCTAGCTTTTTAACAAACTTTTTTTTTATCTGTTTCTTCCTTGTTCGTTACTGGAGGCTACAACGGGTGGTTTTCTTACAGAAGTGTTTACATCTATATTTCTGAAACGTGTGCAAACTATTTGCAGAAATTTTTTCACCCTCTGGTACATGTAGAATCAAAAAACAAGAATTGTAGGTTATTGGAACGTTTTATTGTTGACAACAAAAACCACGTTACATTTACAGTACGTCGACACAGGGGTCTTTTAAGTAGGCTGACAGAAAAACTTAGGATACAAATAACGAACTTAGGATACAAATAACGAACTTAGGATACAAATAACGAACTGATCTCAAAATCGGCGATGAAACTCGCTTGCAAGATGCCGCCGGGGTTATGATCAATCACCCTCTGGTAGATTTTGGGATCGTTCTTGTCTGTATCATTAGTCAAAACACTAATTGTGTGTGTGTAAAATACCCAGTACTTCAACGCGGTACATTAAATGCTAGGAAAGTGAGCAGAAGAAATACGTTTCTGGATCAAAATTTTTAAAAAGAATACTAACTACTTCCACTTTTTGAGAAAAAAAATTTTCATTTAGGCGAAAAGAAAATTAATTTTACCCGCCACGATTTTTATAAAAACGAAAATCGTGTTTAATTCAAATATGTCCGTAAATGTCCCGCAACACTTTACATTTGCAGTTGTTATTCCTGGGGGAAATTGTTGAAGGTGAAAAGAGCACCATCGCTGATCCTCAGACAAACTTCGCCAGTGCGTGCAGCAACGACATTTTACCTCAGTCGTAATCATTCGTTTACATAGCTGCCGTGAAACGATTAAATGGGGTCGTTGCAGCGGTTAAAGAGGTGTCCGTCCCAAATCTGTGTCCGGGGGCTGAACAACAGGATTCAACAGATAAACATGAAGAGATGGGGTTGTGGGCGGGAGCAGACCTCTCGTATGTGTTCCAAGGATGGTAGGGATTGAAAGGCGGATGAAGAGGTTTCTGTCCGTCTGTCTGTTTGCTTGATAAATATTGAACTGACGTGGGACGACATCGTTTTGATCTCTTCTTCTGTCTCTGTCTATGTGCCTCTGTCTGTCTGTCTGTCTGTCTGTCTGTCTGTCGGTCTGTCTCTCTCTCTCTCTCTGTCTCTCTCTCTCTCTCTCTCTCTCTCTCTC
>NC_090253.1:29037992-29057992 GCF_037325665.1 Littorina saxatilis
CGCACTTGCGTCTTTGCAGCAGGCGTCACTGTGTTTGTACGCGTGCTCAGTCACGCATGCAAGCAACCCCCATGAGCGTGCCCGACCAATACAACAATCTGAACACCACCCCCCCCCCCCCCCCCCCACAACAACAACCTGAAAAAATCGAGCACAGTTCGCTTTCACATTTTACCTTGTACTTGGCAGGTTTGTAGGCAATTCTGCGAGTCAGCCTCCTCCTGAGCCCAGGTGTGGTGGGGATCAGGGGGGTAGAGCCCCCATCCTCGGGATCCTCCTCCACCGGAGAAGTTACAACTCCGTTTTCCATTTACGATGTCACCCACAGCATGAACATACGGACACACACACGGACACACTGTCCAGAACGCTCCTGCACTGAAGAGGCACTTTTGTTTTCACTCTTTACTCAAAAGGAAAAACGCCAGCGTATCCGTCTCTTTCCTCTCTACTTTCAACAAAAAAGGAAAAACGTCAACTGATTTATCCGCTTCTCTTTGCGATCAAAACATAAACACATCAACTCATCCGTCTCATTTCTGCTTTCTACTCAACTGAAACTGAAACACCAACTTATACGTCTCTTCGGTGTTTCGCTTTCCACTCAACTCAAAACAAAAACATCCAACTATCCTTCCTTCCTTCTCTCTCCCCCCTACACTATCAAGGTTCACTCATCAACTGAGCGCTTGCAGCTCCTGTGGCGTTTACACCAGGAGAGTCCATTTTGTGCGGAAAGGGGGAGGAAGGTTAGCAGAAGCGCTGTCCCATTCCGGAAAGAGGTAGGAAACGAGGGGGAGAGAAGCGAGGGGTGACTGTCTAAACTCGCGACCGTAGTTCCTGTTAAAAAATGTGTTCGGAAAAGTGGAACAGTGAGTTTGACACCTTGTTGCTAATGTGATTGCGACCCCTGATAATGCGAAAGAGCTGTCCGAGGCTAATGTTCGCCTGAGAGAACAAAACAAGTCGCGTAAGGCGAAAATACAATATTTAGTCAAGTAGCTGTCGAACTCACAGAATGAAACTGAACGCAATGTAATTTTTCAGCAAGACCATATACTCGTAGCATCGTCAGTCCACCGCTCATGGCAAAGGCAGTGAAATTGACAAGAAGAGCGGGGTAGTAGTTGCGCTAAGAAGGATAGCACGCTTTTCTGTACCTCTCTTTGTTGCATTTAGTCATTTTAACTTTCTGAGCGTGTTTTTAATCCAAACATATCATATCTATATGTTTTTGGAATCAGGAACCGACAAGGAATAAGATGAAAGTGTTTTTAAATTGATTTGGACAATTTAATTTTGATAATAATTTTTATATATTAAATTTTCAGAGCTTGTTTTTAATCCGAATATAACATATTTATATGTTTTTGGAATCAGCAAATGATGGAGAATAAGATGAACGTAAATTTGGATCGTTTTATAAATTTTTATTTTTTTTTTACAATTTTCAGATTTTTAATGACCAAAGTCATTAATTAATTTTTAAGCCACCAAGCTGAAATGCAATACCGAAGTCCGGGCTTCGTCGAAGATTACTTGACCAAAATTTCAACCAATTTGGTTGAAAAATGAGGGCGTGACAGTGCCGCCTCAACTTTCACGAAAAGCCGGATATGACGTCATCAAAGACATTTATCAAAAAAATGAAAAAAAACGTTCGGGGATTTCATACCCAGGAACTCTCATGTCAAATTTCATAAAGATCGGTCCAGTAGTTTAGTCTGAATCGCTCTACACACACACACGCACACACGCACACACGCACATACACCACGACCCTCGTTTCGATTCCCCCTCGATGTTAAAATATTTAGTCAAAACTTGACTAAATATAAAAAGAAAAATCTCAAAGTACTAACACACAACCTACCCGCAACACTAGTCTAAATACTGTCAAACGAAATTGTTCTTTTACTGTAGTCGATCTCTCTTCGCCAAGGCTTATTTTCGGACTGATATATATATTTGTCTGCGAAGACTTGAAGTTGACCGAGAGGCATTGCAGTGTACACATACACAATACACAATATTTACCTCTCTCGTACGATTATAGCACTGGATTATCCGACCGGTGGTGTACGCAAAACCACATTATTTGGCAATCACTGAGTCTGCTCACGTTACCTTCTTTTTTTGAAAAGATAATATAAATATGAAACATTAATTTATTTAAGCGCGTGGCCCTCACACACATGCTTCGCGCACAACGGCCCGCTCTCTCTGTCTCTCTCCGACTCTTTCTCACTCTCTCTCTCTCAATCTCTCTCAATCTCTCTCAATCTCTCTCTCTCTCTCTCTCTCTCTCTCTCTCTCTCTCTCACACACACACACACACAACACACACACGCACACACACACACACACACACACTTCCGTGGACTGAATCTGATATGCAGGTCACAGTGCGAGTCCAGAGAAGGATGGAGTTGTGGGGGTGGGGGGTGGGGGGACTTTTACAACACCTTACTTAGCGAACAAGTGTCACAATCAGGTTAGTGATATCTACTACCTCTTTATCCCACACAGGTGTCGGTAGCAACTGGAGTACAAACACAAAACGGGTATAAGCTATATCCTTGTTTTCACGACCTATTTTATTCATGTTTTTATTACTTAGTTAGTGGAAGAATCTTTTGTAATGTATGTTTGATGGTGTATGCTTTTAATTAAGCGTTGCTGACTATGAATGTAGATGTAAATGCTTGTATAACTGTGTTTTAATTTTAAATGTGTCAAGCGCAAAGAGCATAATTGTAAAGTTATGATGTTGCGCTATATAAATGCTCATTTATTATTATTATTATTATTATTATTATTTAAGTTATTGAGACATCCCAGTGCACTAAGGGATTTATAGAGCAAATCGAGAAAATTCATTATTGAACGAAGCGCATAGCGCTGAGTTCAATAATTATTTTCGAGATTTGCTCTATAAATCCCTTAGTGCACTGGGATTGTTTCAATAACGATATTGTCAGTACCGCCATAGAAAAAAGAAGATTCCAAACGCACATTTTGCAATGCGCATTTGAATAGGCATAACTGTGTGGTCAGGTCGTGCACAGTAAAGATCTACTTTTGTGTGGGGTGTCTCAAGTGTGTCGTGCTTTCGTCACACGCATTTTAATTTCTGTTGGTAAATTCCAGTGTAGCGTTAATCTGAACAGTGATGATCTTTCAGAGAGACCTCATTTGAACTCGGAGAAAGGCTCTTCATTATTTGCGATTCGAAACCTCCAGTCGAGCTTCGACGGATTGACTATGCGGAGTGACTCCCCTTGAATTGACTCAAAGCGGGACTCGACGGTTCGCACATTTTCAAAACAAATGTGGCATATTTCTCGTGTTCTATCTTCACTCATCGGGGAGTCTGATACTAAATATGAACGGTAAGAATGCTCTGAACCCTACACGTATTATATCCTCATCGGTTTTTCGTTCACATTTGCCCAACATGTTAATTTGCTGAGCGGGGTTAATGTCGTCTGCTAGGCTACCTGCCAACCTGGGCAATGGAACGACTGCAGTCTGCACTGAGTCTGTACGCATGAGGCAGGCTGCTAATAAATCTTATATATGGTAAGAACGTTGTGAACCTTACACGTTTTCGATTACGATTGTTCTTGCTTTGAAATAATAATTCTGAAACCATTCATTTACTGAACTGATGTAGTCGTATTTCTGTGTTGTCTGCTACAGAGTCGATCGAGTCAGTCTTCCAAACTGGTCTAGCTGGTACGTTATCGGAATAACACCGTTCTTGTGTTTTCTGTTAGCCGCTGGGAATTGTATACTAACTCATCATTTGGTAATGTGGATGATAAGCTACATGCCACTAACACGGCATATGAGAAGAATCTATGCAAGTCGGTGAAAATTAGATGAAACACAGCGGCTTCTATTTTTTTAGATCACTGGCACTGGCACAGGCACATGCAATCTGTCAGAAAAAAACCCACTTCTGCTTTAATTGAGAAGCAGGGAATTTATGGTCATTTGGTATTGTGGAGAATATAAGCTACATGTCATTAATTAATTCTGAGGATGAGAGCACAGTCTTGCTTAGGCAAAGGGCGCAAGAATACGCTCTGTGGAAAAGTTAGCGCACTCCAAGAGTGCGCTAACAGTTTTAGCGCATCGCCATTAGCCAATCAACTGGTTCACATCAGTCATGTGACACCAGTACTTACTGACAATTATTATTATTATTATTATTATTATAAGCGTACATTCCCCTGGATTAAAAGGGGTAACGTTAGCACAGTCTGCCATCTCAATGAAAATCGACCAAGCAAGAACTGGCGAATACACACACACACACTATCCAAACAAAATGGAGCTGTTGAAAAAGAAAGCTATGCGTACGACTATACGCGAGAACTAGAAAAGTTACGTTATCTCCGAAGAACGTGATTTTGTTTGTTTGTTTGTTTGCTTAAACGCCCAGCCGACCACGCAGGGCCGTATCAGGGCGGTGCTGCTTTGACATATGACGTGCGCCACACACAAGACAGAAGTCGCAGCACAGGCTTCATGTCACATTATTCTGACACCGGACCAACCAGTCCTAGCACTAACCCTATAATGCCAGACGCCAGGCGGAGCAGCCACTACATTGCCAATTTTAAAAGTCTTAGGTATGACCCGGCCGGGGTTCGAACCCACGACCTCCCGATCACGGGGCGGACGCCTTACCACTAGGCCAACCGTGCCGGTGTAGAACGTGATACGATGTTGTTTTTCAGTTGATGAATGTAAGTTCGTATTTATAGTCACATCAGCGAACGAAAAGAAGATAGTCACATTTTAATAATAAAAAAATTCTAAAAAAATCGTCTAACGCGCACACTGTGGAAACGTAATCTTTCTAACGCGGAAACGACAGAAATTGAAAAGACGAAGATTCTTCCTGTTTTTATTTTGTGATGATATGTCGAACAATAAGCGATGAGCGGTGCCCTTCACTACCACAAAAGAACTATGTCGGTTCAAGAAAACAACAACAGTCTCAATCGTAGTCGTATTCGGTAGAACACGTAACCTCTCTAACATGGAAAACGTAACCCCTCTAACGCGGAAACCGGAGCCAAGAAAGGGGAAAGATTCTTCCTATCTTTTTTCCGTGATGATATGGCCGACAACAAGCGATGAATTGTGCCGGTTGAAACAAGGCATAGGAAACTATGTCGTCGCACAAACCTATTAGTTTAGTGGCTAGAAGCGCTGACCAACAAGTGTTCAGATATTTTTCTAATTGTCGTTTCTAGATAGTAAAATATGTGCTGAAAACGGTCAGCTATCGCACCATCAAGAAATCGGTTCCCTAGTACCCCTTTAAGGCTCTGGAACCACCCCGGGTGGCAATATCGGGTCGCAACAAAGAGTGTTCCCCATAGCCGGAAAGAGCCTCAACCGTGAAAGATAGAAAGAAAGGTATTGAACAAAAAAGACGCACAACACCAATGTGAACCATTTGTGTTATCATACTTATATTAAAATATTGATGACCATGGAATAAATGGGTTATTTTTAGATTTCTGACAAAAAATCGCGAAAAACATGACAAATTGTCTTTTTTATAGCCTAAACTATGAAAGATTTAAAGACAAGTATTGAACACAAAAGATAGCAATGGATAATGGCAACAACATTTGCTCTCATTGTTGTACAAAATTGACATTGTTTTTTAATACTTTTCCGTTTTTGTGGATTTCACAAAGCATACCAATTAAACGGCAGTCCAGGTAACTCGTCCGAATTTTTGCGGCTAAGAGCCTCAACATTTGAAGATAGAAAGACTATCATTGAACAAAAACTATGGTAAACACTAATGTTAATAACTTTTGATCTCACACTGATATTGAAATATTGATGACCATGCAATTAATGGGCTATTTTCAGATTTGTGGGTACAAAATCGCCCAAAACATGACAAATTGTCTTTTTTCTAGCCTAAACTATGAAAGATTTAAAGACAAGTATTGAATATAAAAGATTGAACGGGATAATAGGAACAACATGTGCACTCATTGTTGTACAAAATTGTTGATTGTTCTTGAATATTTTCCGTTTTTGTGGATTTCACAAAGCGTACCGATTAATCAGCAACCCGTGTCAATCATCCGAATTATTTCATGCTGCGCCAAAACGATTGAAAATGGATGGAATATTAGTGTTTGAAGACAAAAGGCGCACATTGTCATGTTAAGCATATCTTGTTACACCGTATACACATCAAAATCGTGATAGCTCTTGGTTTGAATGTTACAATGTTTGATTTTGTGCAAGTTACACACATTGATACTGACAAAATGTAATGATATTCCAGGACAATATATCCAGCGCGCTCTTTGGGTCCCCAAAACACTGTACATGGTGAGTCCCATTGTGGTGCCAAAGTAGAAAATAATTATATTCACTTTAGCGATAGTCCGCAGTAGATGACATCAAATGACACAGACTGTAATGATAACTCAAAACTCGTCATCGCTTTCAGCAAACGCGTCAAAGTCAACCTCCTCATCTTCTTCCTCGTCATCCTCTTCTTCACAACCACCATCTGCCAGAAGATCGATCAGCGACACAGGTAGGATGGGCTTGAGACACCACACGGGTTCCAGGACACCGTCTGCATTTTTCGTCCATCCCTGCCCCTGGTCGTAGGGTTTGGGCCTCTCCAGAATGCCTTCATGAGCACGCTTGTACAGGGCAACGCGGTGGTTTACTCGCTGAATGTGCGGCATCAGAGCAGATTGGCAGGGAGGCATGCGGGCTAGATCGACCTTACGCTTGGACGTGAGTTTCTCGTTGTCTCCCACCATCTTGCGGAGTAGCTTTCCACGAACGACATCAACTGATTTCTCACGACTGTAATTGTACATCAGGCACGTAAACTCTTCCAACTGCTTCACCACCCGAAGTTTGACATCCCAGTCTATGAAAAGACCTTGGAGATGGTGAACCTCCTCGACGATCCAGACTGTCCAACGGTGGGGAGACATCGCGAACTGGAGAAGACCGAAATCAAGAAAAGCAAGGAGGCTGTTCAGAGAGTCATCACTGCTGTCAAGAACTTCACGAACCCGTTTTCCATCTCAGACAAAGACAGGCTCTACTCCTTGGCGTCTGGTGCCCCTGTCCGCATGGACGTCGAACAGGACTTGCTTCAGGCGGAAGCTAAAGGCATGGTCGCCAAAACTGACTTCATCACCCGCCTTCAAAGTGGAGAGCCAGGAAGCTTCTTTGACACTATAAAGAGGCAGAAACTTAAGACAATGGAGGCGTGCAGCAAGAAGGTCACGCTCACATCCCCACAAGGAAAGGCCCTCCAGTACCAGGTGCAAAGCGACATCGCGTTTCTACTTCTCGTCAAGTCACAGCAACTAGACGAACCATTGGACTTGGACAAAGTCATGATGGGTGGTGCTGTACCTCCATCATGCCGCAGCGCTGGGATACAAGAACGCTGTGGTCAGAACCCCGGACACGGACATCTTTGTCATTCTTCTCTACCACGCCGAAGCCATCAAGTTGACTGTATACCTGGATACGGGATCAGGAAAACATCGGCAACTGATCAACCTCTCTGAGCTTGCAGAGTCCCTGGGGCATGACTACTGTGCCACTCTTCTTGGGTTCTATGTGTACAGCGGAGAGGACTGCACCAGTGCATTCAAAGGAAAGGTGAAGGTGGGGCCCTTAAGAAACTGGAGAAAAATCCCAAGTTTCACACGGCATTCAGGCAGCTTGGTGACGACTGGGATGTCAAACTTCGGGTGGTGAAGCAGTTGGAAGAGTTTACGTGCCTGATGTACAATTACAGTCGTGAGAAATCAGTTGATGTCGTTCGTGGAAAGCTACTCCGCAAGATGGTGGGAGACAACGAGAAACTCACGTCCAAGTGTAAGGTCGATCTAGCCCGCATGCCTCCCTGCCAATCTGCTCTGATGCCGCACATTCAGCGAGTAAACCACCGCGTTGCCCTGTACAAGCGTGCTCATGAAGGCATTCTGGAGAGGCCCAAACCCTACGACCAGGGGCAG
The DNA here is from genome assembly GCF_037325665.1 of Littorina saxatilis. Classification (NCBI taxonomy): domain Eukaryota; kingdom Metazoa; phylum Mollusca; class Gastropoda; order Littorinimorpha; family Littorinidae; genus Littorina; species Littorina saxatilis. The sequence goes on from NC_090253.1 coordinate 29,046,038, forward strand.
GGATGGACGAAAAATGCAGACGGTGTCCTGGAACCCGTGTGGTGCCTCAAGCCCATCCTACCTGTGTCGCTGATCGATCTTCTGGCAGATGGTGGTTGTGAAGAAGAGGATGACGAGGAAGAAGATGAGGAGGTTGACTTTGACGCGTTTGCTGAAAGCGATGACGAGTTTTGAGTTATCATTACAGTCTGTGTCATTTGATGTCGTCTACTGCGGACTATCGCTAAAGTGAATATAATTATTTTCTACTTTGGCACCACAATGGGACTCACCATGTACAGTGTTTTGGGGACCCAAAGAGCGCGCTGGATATATTGTCCTGGAATATCATTACATTTTGTCATCTGGTATCAATGTGTGTAACTTGCACAAAATCAAACATTGTAACATTCAAACCAAGAGCTATCACGATTTTGATGTGTATACGGTGTAACAAGATATGCTTAACATGACAATGTGCGCCTTTTGTCTTCAAACACTAATATTCCATCCATTTTCAATCGTTTTGGCGCAGCATGAAATAATTCGGATGATTGACACGGGTTGCCGATTAATCGGTACGCTTTGTGAAATCCACAAAAACGGAAAATATTCAAGAACAATCAACAATTTTGTACAACAATGAGTGCAAATATTGTTGCTATTATCTCGTGCAATCTTTTATATTCAATACTTGTCTTTAAATCTTTCATAGTTTAGGCTAGAAAAAAGACAATTTGTCATGTTTTGGGCGATTTTGTACCCACAAATCTGAAAATAGCCCATTAATTGCATGGTCATCAATATTTCAATATCAGTGTGAGATCAAAAGTTATTAACATTAGTGTTTACCATAGTTTTTGTTCAATGATAGTCTTTCTATCTTCAAATGTTGAGGCTCTTAGCCGCAAAAATTCGGACGAGTTACCTGGACTGGAGTCTCATTAATAATTATTTATACAATGGGTATTATTCTACTTTAACTTCATAAGCTACTGCAGACAAAGAACACTGAACTACAAACACTTTAAAACCTGAACACTTCCCAACGCTGCAACTTTGAAACTTGACGCTACCAATGAAATATACTGGGTGACCCGGCATCACTGATTTGTGCATTGATGATGGCGTTTCCTGATGCAGGGACTCTCATTACACTTTACGCTTTACAACGGAAAATGGAAAAGAAAACCTATGACGGCTTACTTGTGCCAAAACCTAGGGTTATCGTTTTCACGTGAAAATTAGTAATTAACAGTGTTAATTACTAATTTTCATTTTTGCCTCGTTTTCGGTCACAGTAGTCGGATTTTAAGAGTCCGCACTGAGAGGCTTCAACGCCCGGCAAACATCACTCTCACACTATTTCTAAAATATCTTTTAATAGAAGGCCTTATCGAGCAAGTAATTCGACGGGAAGATGCATTTCACTGTTTTCTGCAATAGCGCTATCCTAAACGTTGTTTTGGGTATCTTAGAAAAGAATAATCGACCCTGAAAACTTTCGAAACGAAGCTGTTCGTAGCAGACGGACTTTTGATCGGCTGTGGTCTCACACTTTCACAGATATCTTTCAATATAATTCCTTATTCGACAAGTTGTCAGGCAGACAGCTGTACTTCATATTTGTTTCCACTACCACACTCATACATTTGCTTAAAAGTGTATTAGGGAAGGACAATCGATCCGAAAATGTTCGAACCGAGAGAGGAAAAATGGCGGCCGGTCGGACATGTGCAAAAGGTCCGACGACTAGCAGACGGATCTCTTCATCGAGACTCACACACTTTCACAAATATCTTTCGATAGAATTCGTTATTCAACAAGTTTTCGGACAGACAGTTGTATGTCACGGTTATCTACACATGCGCTCAGCTCTTAGTGTTAATTTACATCTAATTAAAGAACTATGGACCAGAAAAGTTTCGAATCGAAGGACTGATGTTTTGCTCTGGCAGGTGAAACAGTCGCGCATGCGCATTGAGCCCCCACAGTCACGAGGTACAAGAAAATTAGTAATTAACGCGTGAAAATTACTAATTTTTAGTTTTGGCACTAGTAAGCCGTCTGGAAGCGAGCCAAAACTGAAAATTAGACATTAACACTTGAAAATTAGTTATTAACACTAGAAAATTAGTAATTAACACGTGAAAATTAGTAATTTTCCCGTCAGAATTGTAATTTTCTCGTGAAAATTAGTAATTTTCACGGGTTAATTACTAATTTTTAGTTTTGGCGCTAGTAAGCCGTCATAAAAACCGCGGAAAACAATGCGAGTCAAACGCCAAATTTACTTGTGTGTACACTCGTGAGTTCTCATAAACTATTCTGAGAGAGGTCCTTGTGAATATGCTTTCATATCTGCCGCAACGTCGTGGTTTGTGTGTGTGTGTGTGTGTGTTTTTTGCGTTGATTTTGATTTAAAAAAAACCCCACCTTTTCTTTGTGCTTCAAAAGGGTTTTAACAGAACAGTCACGGTACAATAGAATCTTTCAAGAAACAAACGCAAGTGTAAGATTATATGACAACACCCGTACAGTCACATCTGACACTGCACTGACGATCATGATGGACGTTTTTTGTTCCCACCTGACCTCTTTTTCGATTCGTTCACAAACCAAGTCCCAAGCCATCATCAGGCTAAACATTAATTACAAGTTTTAAATACTTAATCACCAAGAAAGACTTGGTCACTGTGAAACAGATTTTTATAAGTGGGGGGGGGGGGGGGGGCGAATAACAGCACACCAAACACAAACACAAAACCTACAGCCAAGCAAGTCACTCAACAATGTTAGTCTCTCACTTGCACCACTGACACACATTCCCATTCACACAAAACTTCAAAGTGAACTTCTCTCTTTTATCCCCGTCTACCCCTTGACCCCCCACAAGTCAGACCCAAGTGCCAAACCCCGCCCCCCCCCCCCCCCCCCTTCTGTCGCGTGAATGACACATTCACTGGCCGATTAGCTTAATCCGCGTGTAAACTAAACACCTTCTTTGACGCTCCCGTGTTTAGCCGCACGGTCCCGGTAAGGGCCCACATCAGGGGAAAGAACTCCTCGGTGTGAGTAGCAACCTGATGAACCTGAGTTGAAAATAAGGTTTAATAGTTGGTCTTTTGGGGGGTGGGGTGATTTGGGAGGGATAGACTGAGAGGAAACGAGGAGCGGAAATAGTTTGACCTGACAAGATTTTGTAACGACAACATTACATGTATACATCCAGTCTGACAAGTTTCACGTGCGAGCTTGTGTATATATACATACCTGCCCAGAAAGACACACTCAAGCAATCGCTCCACCCCCACCCCCTGTTTTTCGCTCTCTCTCAGTTTCGCTAACAGATTGACAAAAAGCACTATCATGGACATACAGACAAACTAAAATCAGATAGACAGACCGACAGACCGACCGACAGACCGACCGACCTACAGACAGACCGACAGACCGACCGACCGACAGACCGACCGACCTACAGACAGACCGACCGACAGACCGACCGACAGACAGACTGCAGACAGAAACCACTGTCGTAGACAGGCTAACAAACCACATCGGTCAATCAGTTCTCAGTTGCTCGATCCTGGGTGTGTGCGTTTTCTATTAATTTTTGACCAGGGTCACACCGGGTGGATTGAGGTACCCGAGGAAGGAGGTGTGTCGGGTAGGAGGGTTACGGGTGACATTTCTGTCAAGCACACTTCGTGTTGACGTGCAGATCAAACACGCAGAAAAAAAATGAAGCGAATCCACAGCAGACGTAGACAAGACACAGCAAAACAAAAACTGTAATAACTGCTGACCCCAACCTCCACTTCTCCAAGGACAACGTTTTTAGTTTTTTTACATAACTAAATAACCCTCGGTGACCTTCCTGTGCTGAACACAAACACACACACACACACATACACACCCCTCCACACACACCCACACACACACACACGCACACACACGCACTCACACACACACAACACACACAAACGCACGCACGCACGCACACACACACACACCCACCCACACACACACAGGCTGCGTGTGCGTCCGTGCGTGCCGTGTAAACCAGAGCCGGGGATGAGAATGTCAAATAAATAGTTCTAAATGCTTGGATTGTAAAAACACGTAGCAAACTGAAGGCATGTCTACAAAAGCTTTCAGTTAATGAGCTGGAACTGATCCATGACAAGGCAAAGCAATTAAGAAGTGTGTGTGTGGAAGGGGAAGGGAGGGGGGGGGGGGCGGCGGGGGCACTGCAAGTCAAAGCATCGACCCACCCACTTGCACCCTGTGCCCGTTTCAAAACTTCAAACAGATCCTCTTTAACAAAAAGCTAGTTTCCCCACACTGCCAATTAGGCGCAGGACATTTGTTTTACCCGTTAACTCTTTCTTGTAAACAGCACCCCCTCCAGTCTACTAAACAGCAATTACTCTTTTCCTCCCCTCTCTGCCTGGTTTCGGGTATACTTGGGAACACCCCAAACACAGTTGGAAACCGTAGACAAACACGCTGATTGAAGCTCATTTCGGAGAAAAGGAAGCAGGGCAAAGGTGCAGGGGAAGTAAATCCGTCAAAACTTGAGCAAAACGAAAGTAAGAGTTGCGAGACTTGGTATAGTTTGTGCATCGGATGGTAACTTGTTCAAAAGAATCGGGTGCAGTTCCATGTTGTGAACCTGCTATTTTTTAACGTTTTTAAACCTTCAAATTTGAACAGTAACTAGATTTTGAATGAATAATTACGAAAACAAATTTAATTTCAGTATTAGAATCTAAAAATCTACCGGCACAGTAATATAATACATAACACCACACACTACACACACACACACACACACACACACACACACACACACACAGTGACACATATGTAAACAGATAGACTCCCCTGCCTAAGAAGGCCTGTCAGAGACTGCTTTCAATTATCAAAATAACGGAGGCAGGGATTGGAAGTAATGCCATGCGCCAGGATACATCTGGCATTTGCGAGCTCTCTCACACAGAGAACACTTCTTAGAGCTCACCTGTACAACAGAAAGCCATTAATCCCAATTAGCCGGGCGTCACATACCTTTGGGTGCCCCCTCCCTATCCAAACACCTTAAGGCGCTTAGTGCAGCCGCTCATAAAATTGCACCGGAAGATCGGAGAAGGTAGGAAGCCGCTACCACAGGCTTTGAAATGCAGAGCTGCGTTTCCTACAGTATCGGAAGGTAGCGGCTGTGAGTTAGCTAAACTGTTGGTAAAGCTAAGAAAAAACGGTATAAAGTCATCGGGTTATTTTCCTGTTTGATTGTGTGTTTTTTTTTTTATTTAGTGCTTTTAGTTTTAATTTATATTTATTAATAATTTCATTTTTGTCTTTAGCATAATTCTGCTGGTTCTTTCTGTTTTTCTGTTTTAGCGTTAACAGCCATTAAACAGGGGGGGGGGGGGGGGGGGAATAGTTTCGTAACATAATTGGTTAAACTCGGAATTTAACGAGACTTTGATAAGGCCTAAAAAAAAAATAGGTGTGGTTACGGTAACCCGACCTACCCTATTTTTAGGGGCCGACCCTATAACTTTTTATTACATTTGTCAACAAAAAAAAAGACAAAAAAAACCAACCGAGTGCAGAAAACGCAATGAAAGCGAAATTGCCCGAGTCGCACACTTATTTTCCTGTCAGGTAGGTTTAATTTGTACACATTAGAAAAAAAAAGTTAAAAAAAAAAAAGAAGTGATTGCCTACCTTCCTACCCTATTTTTTTTGGCTATGTTACCTTAACCACACCTATTTTTTTGTTGGCCTAATGTGTAAAATAGAAAGTGTTACAACTGGCAATATAAATCGACAAATCAAACGAACATCGGTGGGTTTTTACCCTCAAACGAATCTTAGTTGCTCAGCCGGGTACGAACTGAGCACTTTTACAGCAGAAACCAGCCAAGTTGTCTTCAGTGCTGCGAAACAAGTACAGCTGCACTGTCGCTTGGTTTGCTTGCACCAAGAAACGCTTGCCAGTCGTAACTGTTGCCGAAACACATCAGAATTAATTACAATTGCATCTTTGTACTGATGTTCATGATCAGAGTTCCAAACAAATTTTTGCAAAACTTCTTTTTTCTTAACCTTTGTAGCATGTGATTGTCAATAAAGGTTGTTTTGTTGAGTGATAGTTAATTCAAGTGGCATGTGTTGTGAATCAATATTGTCAGAGACATAAAGGCTGCAAAATGTAACAATGGAATCAAACAAATCATAGGAAGCAAGCAAGTAGTCATTCACACTGTTTCCAAATTCAGAGATGAATGTGTAACAACCCTGAAGGTCGCCATTACATACACCATTCATAATGCATAATCCAAGTGAACTGCACATGTTCAAAAGACACTTCCCATATTGATTCATAACTCCATCTTGCGAATTTCTTACAAATGATCCAACACCAGATTTCATAGAACAATCAAAAATCACATCTTCATCAAAACAGTCCGGGAACACTTTTGCTGTTCTACCATTTAAGTCACCGCATAGAAGAACATGACCATAGTTCGGGGAGAGCCGGGCAGGCAAAGGTTGATTAGCGTCACCTGAATTAATGGCAGGTGAGCAAAACGGCCGGTGCCCCTTCTTGAGTCGACCCAAGGCGTATGTGTACAGCACTTAAAGTCTACACCTTGGCATTTATAGAGACCTACGAGGAAAAGGGTTTTCTCTGAGCCATATGTGCTCTTTTTTTCAGACATGAAGAGTATAAACATTAACGTCTTGGGAGAGAAAAAAGATGTCAATATTTATGTGTCTTTTTAGCAGAAATGTGTATGTCTTTTGAGGAGAAAGGCTCAATGTGTGCCGAACCAAAACAAAAATAAACTGTATTCACATTCAGAGAACGCAGTGGTGATAATGTGTACTCTTATCATATCGTTTCCTTATTGCTTACAACTTGTGACAGTGGCCGGGAAAAAGTGGTACAGTAGAACCCCTCTCTAGCGACCTTGAAAATGTTGACAAAAATCGGTCCTTATGGAGGGGGGTCCTTACAGAGGGAGGGGGCGGGGCCACAAAGAAAGTCACCTCAGATTTTCTTAAAACAAGAAGGGCAAAGCCCATACGACTCACATGCTTGACCTTGACCTTTACATAGCAATGACATCATACACTAAGAACTGCTTTACACATTTTTCCTACCAAAATACATGTGACCTTGATCCAAGGTCAAGGTCATCTAAGGTCATGCAACACAAAGCTGTTAATTCAAGACAGGAAGTACAATGGTGCTTACTGGCTCTTTCTACCATGAGATATGGTCACTTTTAGTGGTTCACTACCTTATTTTGGTCACATTTCATAAGGGTCAAAGTGACCTTGACCTTGATCATATGTGACCAAATGTGTCTCATGATGAAAGCATAACATGTGCCCCACATAATGTTTAAGTTTGAAACAGTTATCTTCCATAGTTCAGGGTCAAGGTCACTTCAAAATATGTATACAATCCAACTTTGAAGAGCTCCTGTGACCTTGACCTTGAAGCAAGGTAAACCAAACTGGTATCAAAAGATGGGGCTTACTTTGCCCTATATATCATATATAGGTGAGGTATTGAATCTCAAAAACTTCAGAGAAAATGTGAAAAATGTGAAAAATAGCTGTTTTTTAGACAACATTTATGGCCCCTGCGACCTTGACCTTGAAGCAAGGTCAAGATGCTATGTATGTTTTTTGGGGCCTTGTCATCATACACCATCTTGCCAAATTTGGTACTGATAGACTGAATAGTGTCCAAGAAATATCCAACGTTAAAGTTTTCCGGACGGACGGACGTCCGGACGGACGGACGACTCGGGTGAGTACATAGACTCACTTTTGCTTCGCATGTGAGTCAAAAAGAAAACAGAGAAGTTTGAGTTGCTGACGACCGTTTCCTCAAGCAAACTGCTTCGATTTCATGTTTGACATTGTCGATGGTGTCCACCAGTTCTGGTGCATGTTTCAATGCAAAAAGAGTTAGTTTCTGAGCAAGCATTTCTTTACAGCAGTCCCTGCAATGATGAAGGCCCTCCGAGAAAGAGAGTGAAAAATCGGCCACCGTTCTCAGCATCGCGTATCTGTGTGTAACCTCTTTCATTGAAAAGATACTCTTGTTTCCCTGCAGCCTTGACCAGTGAGTCGGTTACCTAATCTGTGAACCCTTCAGTTGTGTTGCTTTGTCAAAAGTTAGACACAGTCAACTAGTTTTGCTCTGAGTGAACAGTGCAGCTGGCCTCAATTAGCCGGTGACACCTCTCTGGCCACAGCACCTGTGACATGGCTGGGGGGAGAGAGAGAGAGAGAGAGAGGGGGGGGGGGTAGCTAGCTAAACTCAGTGGGGTGTCCGGTGTCACTGAAGTCAGCAGGAAGAGCATTGGAGAGAAATAGAGAGGTGTACTCTTCCAAACATCAGTTGTCAGCGCTTTGGGTAGTCAGTGAGGGAGAGTGAGAGCGGTTTGTCCGACTGAAGAGTGAAAAGTCACTGCCACAAGATCGGCATGCAGTCAATAAAGCCAGACAAGAAGAATGATTATGACATGCGGCTCTATCTGCTGGTTTTTTATTCAAACTGGTTTTCAACGCTTATTCTCACAAAGCATCTGCACACCTGCCTCTGCCTCTGTGCTGTGTTTGTGTGGCTGCTTTTGTATGATGTCAGTGCATGGTGAGTGCGTTCACTGCCTTGTCACCACTTCCCCACCTTTTTCAGAATGTTTTCTTGGAGTTGGATAATTCTTTGAATTTGCGATTTTCCAACATCAAGACTTTTTGCAATCGCGATGGCAGTTTCTCCCTTTTTGTGTCTGTTCACAACATTCACTCGATTCTCGAGAGTTAAATATTTTCTTTTCTTTGTAGACGCCATGTCGATCTCCACTGCTCTTCTGTCCAAAGACTGTCTATTCTGACTGAATTGAACGGTGTGTGTTGGTCACGTGAGTTTGTTTTCTCGATGATTGGTTTGTGATGTTTACTCAGCCCACCCAACCATCACACCTCTCAGCGGTTAATTAGTGCCTTTGCTTACGCAAGATGGTTATAACTGGTTATAACCGGTTTGTCAGTGATGCGTTACGCTGACTGAGTCTTGGCTTTGTCTGACAAAGTCGTTACACAAGCTGTTAGGTCGGTCCTTAGACGTTAGAGCGGGGTGGTCGCTACACTGGTGACAACTATATAAGGAAACACATCGGTTAAAAAAAAAAGGTCGTTGTGGCGGGGTAGTCCTTAGAGAGGGGGGTCGTTGTGAGGGGTTCTACTGTACAGTTATTACCTTGTCGATACACGTAGTCATCTGCAAATGTCATGTTGGGGGGAAAAAACCCAAACTGAATAAAAAAAATAAGCGAATAACTAAACAAACAAACAAATTTAGTGATAATAAAAATAAGCTACTATTGCCAATAACTTCTCAAGACTTTCTTCGCTCTTCTGAACATTTATAAAACATACAACTACACATGTATACACTGATTTATTTAGTCCCAGTCTTTCTTTCTTTATTTGGTGTTTAAGGTCGTTTTCAACCACGAAGGTTATATCGCGACGGGGAAAGGGGGGGGAGATGGGATAGAGCCACTTGTCAATTGTTTCTTGTTCACAAAAGCACTAATCAAAAATTTGCTCCAGGGGCTTGCAACGTAGTACAATGTATTACCTTACTGGGAGAATGCAAGTTTCCAGTACAAAGGACTTAACATTTCTTACATACTGCTTGACTAAAATCTTCACAAAAATTGACTATATTCTATACAAGAAACACTTAACAAGGGTAAAAAGAGAAACAGAATCCGATAGTCGCCTCTTCTTGCTGGGGAGCATCGGGTAAATTCTTCCCCCTAACCCGCAATGGGAAAGAGTACGGCTGTGGAATGACATCCATGAACAAAGCGCTTGAGGGAAACTGACGTTATGCCTTTGACACTTGCTCAACCACTCCCTCAGTAAGTGGCTGCACGAACAAAGCTCTCTGTCAGAAAAGACTGATGTTTAAAGGCTGCCATATTCGTAGCCAATAATGTTATAAAACTGTACCTAAGGGGATATAATAACGATTGGCTGTAGCTTTCGAACACAGAAAAAAATATTTCAGCATTGCAAAGTGGTGATGTAAACAGAACAGTCTCAAAGGCCATCTTTGGTTTACGAAACGTCACGAAGTGACGTCAACGGTCTTACCATAGCCCAAGTCCTGGAGAACTGTTGCTAAACAATGCAATAAAGAATTAATTATTTCTCGTAATTGGTAAGGACTTCAAACCTAAAACTTTGCAGGAAGCTTAATTTATACATCCCCGCAACGATGGGAAAAGCCCTGGAAGTAATTAAACTAATTAAATAGGACTATGTCAGCCTTTAAGCTGGTATAGGTGCCAACCAGAAAAAACAGATTTGTCTACAAGCTGTTTTCACACGCAACATTTCTGACACATACTCTTTCTATCCCTCCCCCATACTTCATCGAAGAAAGCTCGTCTGGGGTAAAAGTGATCTTTAGGTGTGTTGTATTCTAGGAGTAAAAGACAAGATACAAGCTGTGCTGTTCCAGCAGGTAACGCTTCGAGAACAGGTCTAGCCCATCCCCTGCTAAGTTCGAGAGGAAAACTGGAAAAACAATCACAGTATGTGAATCAAATTCACTCGAACTTAGATCAACAGCAAAAGCCAGACATACACTCTTCAAAAAAAGTTAAGGATCGGTTGAAAAAACGGATCTAATTATAAAAAATTGCCAAAAAATTAAACATCGACATAATAATTAAAAGATTAATGTGTTTGAATTGACAAATGAACAATGAGTCTTGACCTAGAATTTTGTTTGGCAGGCAGAGTTATTTCCCTTTGTGGGACTTCTCAAAATCTTCTGCATTTTGGAAGAAAAAGGGTGTTTTTTATAGCCCCATGAAATTTGTGGAACGCATGCCAGGGCAAAAGGTTGTGATGCACGTGCTACAACAGGGTCCTGGCTATGAACAATCGCTCACCAGCTTGTGTTTAAAGGTGAAACGCTGACACAATTATGCACAGTAGCAACATGCCCCAAACTGAGCGATTTGGATAGAGGAAGGGCAATATGATGGCTACAAGACGGTGTTGCTGCCAGGCAAGTGGCCCAGAGGCTTGCAGTGGCTCCCTCTGTCATCATCAGACTAAAACAGAGATTCCACGCAACTGGAAGAGTGCAGGAGCGACAACGTTCTGGTCGGCCCAGAGTCACCACACAAAGAGAGGATCGCTTCATTCAGAGGCAGGCCATGCAACAAAGAATGCCTACGGCAAACAACATTAGGCAACGCCTACAAGCTACCACCAACACTGTTGTTAGTGGTCAGACGATCCGAAACCGCTTACACAACTTTGGCTTGGGTGCAAGGCGTCCAGTCCGAGGAACAACCCTGACTGCTAATCACCGAGCAGCTCGCCGAGCCTGGTGCACTCAACATGTGAGGTGGCAACGTCAGCAGTGGGCTCAGGTGTTGTTTACAGATGAGTCCCGCTTTTGCTTGGAACCTGCTGATGGTCGCATCCGAGTGTGGAGGCGTCGCGGAGAGCGCTTCGCAGGAGGCGCTGTTCTGGAACGACAGCGTTTTGGCGGAGGCTCTGATCTGGGGAGGGATCAGCACACGTCTAAGGACACCTTTGTACCATGAAGTGGGCAACTTGACCGGTGTCCGCTACCAGAATGAGATCCTGCAACTCCTGGTCGTTCCAGCCCTCCAAGCGATCGGCCCTCGTGCGATTCTTCAGGATGACAACGCACCTCCCCATCGCTCTGCAGCTGTAAACACCTTCATCCAGCAGGCCAGGGTCAACAGGATGCTGTGGCAAGCCAACAGCCCGGACCTGAACCCCATAGAGCCCATGTGGGACGAGCTTTGTCGTCGGGTACAGCAACATCACCCTCCTCCTAGATCCTGCCAATCTGGGTCAACTGCTGCAATGGCTCCAGCAGGA
>NC_090253.1:29062992-29065705 GCF_037325665.1 Littorina saxatilis
GAGAGACAGAGAGACAATAATATAGGTATAGACTGACTGACCATTCTTTAATACATAAGGATAGAGGTTTTAGGTATAGCCTAGTCTTACAACCTGTCCTTGGAGAGAGAGAGAGAGAGAGGGAGAGAGGGAGAGAGGGAGAGAGAAAGAGAGAGAGAGAGGGAGAGAGAAAGAGAGAGAGGGAGAGAGAAAGAGAGGGAGAGAGAAGAGAGAGAAGAGAGAGAGAGACAGCGACAGAGAGATGCCAAGGTCGACAAAATCAATACCCGTAGGATGAGAACATTTTTCTTCTGAGGCTGTTGTCAATCGTGTCTCTTGGGGTCACCTCCCTCTTTCACCCTTGCCCTTTACCACCCCACTCACACCCCCAACCCCTTGCCCTGTTCTTTGCTACTCCCTAATATACCACAACCACCATCCCAACCCCTTACAACTCCCTCACACCCATCCACAGTCGTTGTCCTTCACAACTCCCTCACACCCATCCACAGTCGTTGTCCTTCACAACTCCCTCACACCCATCCGCAGTGGTTGTCCTTCACAACTCCCTCACACCCATCCACAGTCGTTGTCCTTCACAACTCCCTCACACCCATCCACAGTCGTTGTCCTTCACAACTCCCTCACACCCATCCACAGTCGTTGTCCTTCACAACTCCCTGACAGCACATCCACAGTCGTTGTCCTTCACAACTCCCTCACACCACATCCACAGTCGTTGTCCTTCACAACTCCCTCACACCCATCCACAGTCGTTGTCCTTCACAACTCCCTCACAGCACATCCACTTATTGCAAGTCCCCTGTTCTTCATCCCTCCTAACCACCTAAAGTACCCCTTTCACACATCCAAGTCTTCTGATTCTCCGGACAATACGTGACAAGGAGTAACTGTCGCTTCTTCCACAGTCCACCACTGTCTTCCGATGGCGTGACCACGCACATTCAATTCTGTCTTCCAAACCGCCTGACCTCCCATAGTTTATTAATTATCGGAAGAAATGACCGGACGGACTCAAAAAACACACACACAAAACATCCAAAGTGTACAAACACATCTCTCTCCGAAAGAAATTGCCAAACGGATGCCAAAGATCAAAATTAAAAACAACAATAACAAAAAGGTTCCCTGCCCTTGGCTCGCGGACTTCATCAAATTAGCGCAAGGACTAAAACCCATTCATATCATCAGGTTCCTGGCGAAGAAAAAAAAGCTGAAACAGATGCTGACAGAACAAAAATAAGGGAGAAAAGGATATATATCCTACTTTTGGCTTGCGGACTAGCGCAAGGACCTAATCCAAAGATTTCCCCACACAGCTGCAGTCACGTTCCCCTTCACAAAGCTTTTACATCCATTTTCACTACGCCCTCTTCAAAACTGTGAGATAAACATTCTCAGAAGTTTTTGAGTTCAGAGGCCTCCTGACTTCAAAACAGCATGAGATTACTTCTTTGCGCTAGAGGATTTTAACTTTGAGAATGTTTTAAGTCCTGTACTACAGTTATCAGCCTTGGGTGAACTTTCCCGAAAGCAGAAATAGATCCGTGCAAACCGTGTTCATTTGAGATTTTTAGCTCAACAAAAGATGTTATTAGTTCCTAAATATACACAAAAATCACCTGCAACTGACACACACACACACACAAACACCTCTCTCTCTCTCTCTCTCTCTCTCTCTCTCTCTCTCTCTCTCTCTCTCTCTCTCTCTCTCTCTCTCTCTCTCTCGGAGCCACTACACTGCGAACTGCATCGTGAATGATTGGAGCCTGTGCATGTAGCGTCTGACAGGGAGTCTCAATGTTATGTTTTCTGATCAATGACGAGGGGAGGCGAGAAAGCACAACACAGAACGAGCGAGAGACGAGCCAACACTGAACCGATGACGCATGGGGTGTAGAGACATTGGGCGATTCCAGAGAGAATCGTCGGCTATGATTAAATCGAAAGAAGCTGCATTTCCAAACACATTGCTCATTATTCAATGAACTGAAAACATCTAAAAGCACCTGCTGCAAGAACTGCGTTCGCGTGTGTGTGTGTGTGTGTGTGTGTGTGTGTGTGTGTGTGTGTGTGTGTGTGTGTGTGTGTACGAGCTTGCGCGCGCGCGTGTGTGTGTGTGTGTGTGTGTGTGTGTGTGTGTGCGAGCGCACACCACGGTGTTTGTGTGCGTGCGTGTTTATCTATGTAATGATTTTTCTCTCATCAGTAAAATCGATGGAGAATAAAGTTGGATGGTGGCCAAGCATCACGCCAGTCTAGACTCTGTCATCTAGGGTTTCCTTTACCGATTGATACTTCCCACCCTGTTCTTTCCCACCCGTGTGCATTGCCGTTTGTCACGAGAAGCTGACAAGAAAGAATGACATGAGGGTGAGGGGGAAGAGGGGAGGGGGGAGGGGGGGGGCGAAGTTGGCGTATACAACTACATTAAATAAACTATTGAAGCCTCAAACACAGAGACGAAGAAACAATTAAAGCAAACACAGATGCACGCACACACACACACGCACACACTCACACACACACACACACACACGCACACACACACACACACACACTGCACGTACACACACACACACGCACGCACGCACACACACACACACACACACACACACACACGGGCGCGCGCTTTGCCCGTTGAAATTAAACATTCAAAACAATTCGTCAAAGCGACTCTGCTAAACCATCGTGCCTTGCTTTCAACAATCAT
>NC_090253.1:29065905-29098405 GCF_037325665.1 Littorina saxatilis
CAACAATCATTTTGTTTGAGCATCCTCTTTTCGGAAATCAACACGTGGCAGAACGATCAAAACAATTTCTTGGCAGCTTCGACAAAAAAGCTGAAGGTTAGTCACTTTCAGTATAATATAGCTACTGACACGAGAGAGAGAGAGAGAGAGAGAGAGAGAGAGAGAGAGAGAGAGAGAGAGAGAGAGAGAGAGAGAGAGAGAGAGAGAGAATAATATAGCTACTGACACGAGAGAGAGAAAGAGAGAGAGAGAGAGAGAGAGAGAGAGAGAGAGAGAGGGGGAGCGCGCGCGCGCATTTCCTCGGATATCGACTGTATTTATTGCCTACCTTATGATTAGATTTTAAAGAAGTCTTTTTAAAATACGAGGATGTGTGTGAGGGTGCGGGTATGGCTGTGTCTGTGGTTAGGGTTATGTGTGTATTGATGTGTCTATATGTTCTGAGAGTGTGTTTTTATGTGATGTTATTTCGCACACAACTCTATTGTAACTTAGTAGTTTACATTTTGTTAAGTCTCCCTGTTTCCATAGTTTCGACTCACTCCGCACGTCTTGCGGCAAGTCCGAATCTTCAGTTGTCAGCAGCAATGCTTGTCCAAACCTAATAAAGAACGTACCGTAACAGAATTAAGATTTAAGAATGCTGTACGCGACTCAGTACACTTTATTAGTTCAATCATTTGAGGTAAGCTTGCCTTACATTTGAGGCTTCATTGCTTAATTTTGACTGGGTTTTTTTCTCAGTTCTTCAGCTCCAAGTGTCTACTACCGTAATTTCTTTCCCCACTCTTTTACTTCTCCAACGTCTTTCATGTTACCAATACTTTTTTTTCTAAATAAGGCTCAAGTTGTGCATGTTTGAAGCTCGCCAAGCCTCATCGATTGTGCAAGAAATTGGAATTTTTCAACAAAACTAAACCAGCCTCGCGTGTGCAGTTCCTTTTCTTAACAGGACAGGAATCCACCTCCCCATTTCTTTGCACTCCCCACACCCCACTACAAATAGCATTACCAATGTCTCCCTTCCGCGTGAGCTTCACATAAAAAATCAAAGCTTCATCAATGTTGCAAATGACTCAGTCGGAATTGTCGCTTTCTGCTAGCTGCTACAAAGCCAGAGCAGCTGCCGCTGGGACTGAGAAAGAAGCTAGCTTTGGTGACCTCGCCAGGAACCATCGATCTTCTTCTCTGCCAAGTTCCCTAGAGAACACAGTGCCAGGCGATGAAAAGGGAGAACAGAAAAAAAGGCTTTCTGTGTCAAGGTGGTCCGGAGAATTCTGTGTGCGTGCATGGGTGTGTGTGTCTCCCCCCTCCCCCCCCCCCCCCCCCCTCTCTCTCTCTCTGAAGCTTATAATATTGTGCCATGGACTCTCTCTTTCTCGAGCTGATAGATTTGTTTGTTTGTTTGTTTATTTGTTGCTTAACGTCCAGCCGACTACGCAGAGCCATATCAGGACGAGGAAGGGGGGGATGAAGGGGGCCACTTGTCAAGCGATTCCTGTTTACAAATGCACTAACCCATTACTTGTGTCCCAGCAGGCTTTAGTAAAACTAAATTAATACCTACTGGAAGATTACCAGTTTCCAGTATGTTAAAATAGGCTTAACCTATCTACTGCTGGACTTACATCAGAACACTAACAGATTAAACTATACATGAATCGCGAGACAAGCGGCAAGAGAAGAGATTTTTGGAAAAAATACAGGTGAATGAGCAAGAAGGCAGAAAAAAGAAAAGAATTCATGAAGAAAAAGAGAGCATGACAGGAAAGAGGAACCAAAAATCTACCTAACAGCAAACTAGAAAGCTCCTGCGGTTCCAAAAACAGGAGGGGCCTTTAATTTCATAACCGCAGTGCCCCACTGCGGGACTCGAGCTGATAGAGGATTCCCCCTCCTTTTGTCTCTGTAAGTCTCTATTTTTCTCTGTCATTCTCCCCTCCTCTCTCTCTCTCTCTCTCTCTCTCTATCTCTCTCTCTCTCGATTTCTCTCTCTCCCTCTCTCTGGGTCTCTATCTCTCTGAGTCTCTGTCTCTCTTTCAAATGCTGATAATTATGTAAACTCTCTTTCTCAAGCTGATGTACTGTTTCTGTCTCAGTGTCCCTGTTTCTCTGTCTGTCTGTCTGTCTGTCTTCTCATGAAAATGACTCATCGAATTACTGTTGTTATGAATTCAAGCGCTGGGCGGGGATGTAGCTCAGTCGGTAGCGCGCTGGATTTGTATCCAGTCGGCCGCTGTCAGCGTGAGTTCGTCCCCACGTTCGGCGAGAGATTTATTTCTCAGAGTCAACTTTGTGTGCAGACTCTCCTCGGTGTCCGAACATCCCCGTGTGTACACGCAAGCACAAGACCAAGTGCGCACGAAAAAGATCCTGTAATCCATGTCAGAGTTCGGTGGATTATAGAAACACGAAAATACCCAGCATGCTTCCTCCAAAAACGGCGTATGGCTGCCAAAATGGCGGGGTAAAAAACGGTCAAACACGTAAAATTCCACTCGTGCAAAAATCACGAGTGTACGTGGGAGTTTCAGCCCACGAACGCAGAAGAAGAAGAAGAATTCAAGCGCTGTTACTGCTGCTGCACGGAACTCGTTTGTATTTTCCAACCACCACTTGTCGTGCACTTCATCTGCCGGGAGAAAATTACTCCCACGAGATTTTTACTCCGGAGTAAAATTTTCGTACGAAAATGTTACTCCCTTTACGAAAAAAGTACTCCCCCATTACACGAGAAAATTACTCCCCACGACAGGTGAGTTCCGAGTAAACATTTCGTACAAAAATGTTACTCCCCTGACGAATAAATAACGAATAAATTACTTCACCCTAACACGAGCAATTTAACGTCCCTTGCCAGGTGTACGAAATCTTTACTCCCTTGTCCCCTGTTAGTCTTGGTGGTGGAAGGGGTTGTAAGGAGGGCAGCGCGACATTCGTTTGCGCGAGATCACTTATTGGCATTATCCCTTCGCCTGCATCCCATTTTCGCGTACGAGATTTTTACTGGAAGTAAAAAAAATGGGGAGTAAAAATTTCGTGGAGGGAGTAATTTTTTCGTGCCTTGGGGAGTTCTTTTCTCGTACGAAAGGCGTACTCGGAGTAAGAATTTCGTACGAAATTTTTACTCCGGAGTAAATTTTTCGTGTTACACCGGCTGCATCTTGCTTCATTGCATTGGTCCTTGTACCCAGCTCCTGGTCATCCAAACTTTAAACCTAGTTTCAGCTGCTGGATGGAGCATGCGGAGAATCTAAGCACCCCGCTACATCAGACTTCGTACCGAGTTTCTGCTGTTGGATTTGAAAACCCGCGTAAGAAAAAGAACTTTGTTACACCTATTAAGTATCCGATGTTGGAAATGAAATATTATGGCTTCCGCAGCACCTTGTTACGCATGATTTTTAACCCAATTTCTGCTGCCGATTAGTATAGGGTAACACAAACGAACAAAGAAAAATGTGATGTTTTGAATTCAAGTTCATATCCAACCTCCGGTTTCTAAAAAGTACAGTGTGACGATGTACTGGGAACGAAAACTGGCTTGACGCGTCCACGGCGTTAGCACCCAGAATTGTGTGTGCCGTGTGCTGCATACTAAATCTGAGTGCTGCTTTGTGGGAGATGCTGCCGCTGTGGCCTACCTTGGCTTTGTGTCGCCGGCAATTAACTGTGATGAGCTCGTTAATGAGTCTAATTAGCGTCAGCATTGACTCGCTGCAGGCTGCAGTGTATCTCTACGGATGGTTAACGCTTGAGTGTTATGCGCTCGGAAAGGGTGGCTGTTCAGTTTTACTGTTGAAGTTAGGGATGGCTTGTCAGTTGTTTCGATCTAGTGTGCTATGGGGATATTTATATACCAGGCAGTGTACCGAGAGAGAGAGAGAGAGAGAGAGAGAGAGAGAGAGAGAGAGAGAGAGAGAGAGAGAGAGAAAGAGAGAGAGAGACAGAGAGAGAGAGAGACAGAGACAGAGACAGAGACAGAGAGAGAGTGTGCGGAAAACAGTCAGACATACACGAAGAAAAACGTGGAACAGACAGACACATACGCACCTATACAAATACGTACAGACAAGGCACAGGCAACACGCAATGACAGAATATTACGAAAGAATCAACAGAAAGACAAGGAACCAGAGCAACAACCGTGGACACATCACTAAACCGAAGATGACACAAAACGACTCAAAGAAGAACAAAACGATTTACTGACAAAATGATGTAACAACCCGGCAGTTGATCCAACCAACCAACCAACAGCCAACCGACTCGCAATACACGTACAACACAGCCTTGACACGTTCCGCCGATACTCGTACCCAGGACTTTGATACACCCGCGAATGTTATACCCCGCTTCTGCTATTCAAATTTCAATGTACGAAATTCAAGGCACTATGTTGCGCCCGATTTCGTTGCCGTTGTCAAAATAAGGCGTAACGAGATTCTGGGTACAAAAACCGACGTACTGTGTTAACGGCATGAACAATGGCACCATACACGTTTAAACAAACGGCACAATACCGTCGAGAAACACTGATTTGAGAACTTACCTCCCCGTTCAACATCTTCTCGCGCGTTCCGCGGTCACCTGCACCTGAAAGACAGAGTAATGAGAACTGTGAGACACACAAGTCACAGAAAGGAGCTCAGTGCAGTACAGTGGAACCCCCCTTCTAAGACACCCCCCCCCCCCTCTATGTTAAGACTTCCTCCCTTAAGACCTTGTTTTCTCAGGTTTTCTGTTCATTACCTCAATAACTGTACCTCCATTTTAAGACTCACTCTCCATTAACATTTGATTTTCACACATTCTTCAAGGTCTGAAAAGGTGGGTCCCACTGTTCTACTATAAGCACGACATTCTTGTTCTACTATAAGCACGACATTCTTGTTCTACTATAAGCACGACATTCTTGTTCTACTATAAGCACGACATTCTTGTTCTACTATAAGCACGACATTCTTGTTCTACTATAAGCACGACATTCTTGTTCTACTATAAGCACGACATTCTTGTTCTACTATAAGCACGACATTCTTGTTCTACTATAAGCACGACATTCTTGTTCTACTATAAGCACGACATTCTTGTTCTACTATAAGCACGACATTCTTGTTCTACTATAAGCACGACATTCTTGTTCTACTATAAGCACGACATTCTTGTTCTACTATAAGCACGACATTCTTGTTCTACTATAAGCACGACATTCTTGTTCTACTATAAGCACGACATTCTTGTTCTACTATAAGCACGCCATTCTTGTTCTACTATAACACGCCATTCTTGTTCTACTATAAGCACGACATTCTTGTTCTACTATAAGCACGACATTCTTGTTCTACTATAAGCACGACATTCTTGTTCTACTATAAGCACGACATTCTTGTTCTACTATAAGCACGACATTCTTGTTCTACTATAAGCACGACATTCTTGTTCTACTATAAGCACGACATTCTTGTTCTACTATAAGCACGACATTCTTGTTCTACTATAAGCACGACATTCTTGTTCTACTATAAGCACGACATTCTTGTTCTACTATAAGCACGACATTCTTGTTCTACTATAAGCACGACATTCTTGTTCTACTATAAGCACGCCATTCTTGTTCTACTATAAGCACGACATTCTTGTTCTACTATAAGCACGCCATTCTTGTTCTACTATAAGCACGCCATTCTTGTTCTACTATAAGCACGACATTCTTGTTCTACTATAAGCACGACATTCTTGTTCTACTATAAGCACGACATTCTTGTTCTACTATTTAAGCACGCCATTCTTGTTCTACTATAAGCACGCCATTCTTGTTCTACTATAAGCACGACATTCTTGTTCTACTATAAGCACGACATTCTTGTTCTACTATAAGCACGACATTCTTGTTCTACTATAAGCACGACATTCTTGTTCTACTATAAGCACGACATTCTTGTTCTACTATAAGCACGACATTCTTGTTCTACTATAAGCACGACATTCTTGGAATTACATACAATGAGGTGAAGGCCAAACATATGTCTATAGCATGTTTCAAACAATACTTTCTACATTTGTTTTTGTTTTTGTTTGCTTGCTTAACGCCCAGCCGACCACGAAGGGCCATATCAGGGCGGTGCTGCTTTGACATATAACGTGCGCCACACACAAGACAGAAGTCGCAACACAGGCTTCATATCTCACTCAGTCACATTATTCTAACACCGGACCAACCAGACCTAGCACTAACCCCATAATGCCAGACGCCAGGCGGAGCAGCCACTAGATTGCCAATTTCAAAGTCTTAGGTATGACCCGGCCGGGGTTCGAACCCACGACCTCCCGATCACGGGGCGGACGCCTTACCACTAGGCCAACCGTGCCGGTAATACTTTCTACATACGTGAGACGTAAGGGCATCGTAAAATTGGATTTATACATGTACTTCTGAAATTAACATTCACAGATGATACCTGGGGGGATCTTTTCGAGTCATGCAAACCGGTGCCAACTGAGCAGCTGTAAGTTCTGATTAATTTACCAGTCTGGCTCCTCAGGCCAAAACTGACAAGGCTCTTTGCACAAAAACAATTCAATCACTAGACATCTGGACATGGACCACTGAAACTACTAGTTACGGTTTGTTTCCCCACGTACAGGAAGACAACCAGACAGACTGACAGATAGGAACAAGCGCGTAACTTGAACGCACGTGCACACAATTTTAGTTCAGTGTCATAAAGCTGGTGCTGTTATAGCCTACTTTATGTTTCCCAAGATTAGGTTTACAAACCTCTCTTCCTCTCCATCCCCATTCCAACATAACACATGACCTTATAAGAAACAGCAAACAAAGGCTACCATTTCCTTACAAACTCATACACCTACACACATAAATGCCGCGGTAAAGAAAACACAAATCTGGCCCCAAAGCCCCTTTTCTCTCTGTAAATTGACATTACCTGGGCATACTTCATGGAGTGATTTACCTGCCAGCAAAACAACACCACTTACCGCGCCTGTCAAACCCCAAAAGTCATAACCGTACGTCATTTCCGGGGTATCGCGGAAACTCGCAAGAATTGCAGACATATATGTTAGACCACTTTCTAACGATTTCTTTTACTCTAAAACTATTGCTTTTTTGCGTGTGCTTTGTGTGTGTATGTGTGTGTATGTGTGTGTGTGTGTGTGTAACGTTTTGTTGAGTTTAGCCGTCTGTGCCAACCATGCGGGCAGGCCGCTTTAGCGAGTCTGTCAGAAAACAGTCCGCAAAGGGAAAGCTGAAACATATGCTCTGTGTTTTCGCGCGGTGTTTGGTTAGTTTTAACTGCACTTACAACAGGATCGTGTAATTACTCACAACTGCTTGGGTGAAAGAGGCGAATGTCACGTACCTATTTTGCTATACCAGACAACATGTTTTGGGAAAGCCAGAAGGAGAGAAAACAGAACAAAAGAGAAGGGTGGGCGGCGGGGGGAAGGGGGCACACGGACGGATAAAAAAAAAAGGAAAAAGAAAAAAAAAGATAGTTATTACGAGAGTAACTAAGAGAGAGAGAGAGAGAGAGAGAGAGAGAGAGAGAGAGAGAGAGAGAGAGAGAGAGAGAGAGAGAGAGAGAGAGAGAGAGACAGACAGACAGACAGACAGACAGACAGAGACAGAGACAGAGACAGAGACAGAGAGACAGAGAGAGAGAGAGACAGAGAGAGACAGAGACAGAGAGAGACAGAGACAGAGAGAGAAAGAGACAGTGAGAGACACTAAACAGACAGACACACAGACATACAAACATAGACTAAACTACAAATACAAGAATAAGCAGATGAAGATCAATGATATATGGGACTGAGGAAAACAGACAGACACTGAGAGGAACTTGAAACGGCGCCAACACACAGAGAGGAGAGACACAGACAGACAAATGACAAAACACTGACACACAATTATTATAACAAACGGCCAAATGAAAAGCAATCCCGCGTTTCACCTCCCTGCAAAAAGCTGTAAACTCAACAGACCAAATATTCGTTTTTACACAGAATGTCACTATGGTCCCCTTGTCGGAACAATCTCCTCAGCCATCTGTTGCAACTAGGGAGCATGTCGGACACAGTGTGACGAGAATGACAGGTGATACATTATCTACTGTAGGTGCACACTACCCACCACTCAATGATGATCTATGTGCAAAAAAGGGCAAAACACTATGAATGGAATGCACAGCAAAAGACTTATTTTTTTTCTCTCAGTTGTACACATCTTCTGTAACTGGAAACACACTACACGTCACGACGTGACATGCAAAGTCACATTAAGATATTCGACGTTCGAAAGTCGACTGTCACAGAGTACTTAAAGCCGACTATTATTCTAAAACCTTGTGTACTAACGAGGACTTCGCTTATTGTCAGCAGGCGGAGAAACGCGGGAAATGTTTTTTAAATCGCCAAAAAAAGTGCCGATTCAGTTTCGTGCAGAATAGACAATGTTCGGAAACAACTCTATCGGGTTTGTATGGCTTGTATAAGAGTGAGTTACCCTTGCTTTATCCGGGACAAATACATTAACACGTGCTCCTGTGCACGTGTTTCAGACACACCCCTCGCTAGTATTGGCCCATCCAATGTTTATCCCAGTAAAAGCAAGGGCATTCACTCTTTCACAATACAAACCCGACAGTTATTTTCGGAATTCGTCTAGTTGTCGAATGTTTTCACGGTGTTGGAAAGAAGACACCAAGTACTGCCTAAAACCTCTGAGAAATGTCCAAACTTTCACGGTCATATTGGCAACTCAGCCGAAAAAAGCCGGGAAAAAAATCCCAGCAACATCCCTGCAATGATCAACAATGCACACGTGACTGGACTGCTGCTATTTTAATATTGGCTTTAAGGTGGATGGTCGTGCGACAACACAAAGCAACCGTCATACTATTCTCTCAGAAAGCAAAGGAAAACGCACATCAAAAACCAGAAATCCACACTCCGAATCATACTTTGGCAGCTGCAATCGATATCCACCCTGTATAAACACACCTCAATTCAAGGCTTCTTCAGAATAATCACAACAAAAGTGTCGTACTAAGAATACTGCCTTTCTGACACACACACCGGTTCGAATCTGTTGTCAATTTTCAGAGAACACAGGCGGCACAGCGACTCGCAGACGACATTCGCACACTTCCACCGGGTGAAAGCTTCCGATGGGAGCAAAAAATCAATAGCTGCACTCCCCGCAAAGAAAGAGATTTCTAAGCCTGTCAAGCCTATGCCAGCTCGTGCACAGCGTAAAGCACAGATAAGCGGTTCTTTCAAGTGGGGTCTTTTTCTCCGCTAGCTGTTGACGATTGGATTCATACAAGAAAGCTGTGGCAATACAATCAGGAGGGTAATTAATATGCTTCTGCGGTTGTCGTTCTTGTGATTTTTCGTCATATGACTGCAGATGTTACACGGTTAAAAATTGAAGAAAAAAAAGGTGTTTCTTATTTCTAGAACTTGAGTTGGACAACATGTAGACGTATTCGGTTCCAAGCCCGCTGAAGGGTAAAGGTAAAACGGAATATCTAGTCAACTGCCGATGTTACACAAATGAAAGATTTAAAGAAGAAACCCGTATTTCTTATTCTATAAAATGCAAAAGGGATCACTTGAACCAGAAGGTGATTTAGACGTATTCGGTTCCAAGCTTGCTGAAGTGGAAAGGTGAACCGGAACTATTTACTCAACTGCAGTTTAACAGCGACAAACATCACGTCTGCAAAGCAGAAATGTAAAAGGAAGATTTTTGGATAGCCACTGAGTTTCAAAATGTTTAACATAATAATTCTTCAAATGTAAAAATGTATATATATCCGAAGAGAACTGGGCTGCATCAGTTTTAGATGCTTCAGTTCCAACCCTGAAGCACCATCGAAACACAAAACGATGATCTTTGAATAAACAGGGTTCATGTGCACCGACATCTTCGAAATGTCAAAAGTTCATTTTTGGCTCACGTAAGTGTAGCCTATGCGATGGTAAACTTTGTCTGTCTGTGCGTGCGTGCGTGCGTGCGTATGTATGTATGTATGTATGTCTGTGGTAGAAACTTTAACATTTTTGGCTAAACACCGAAATACTCATTTCACGTGGTTAATTTTCAAGCACCATCTTCAAATTATTGAAGCAATGATCAACATTGTGTCGGCATGTGTGTAGTTAAAGCGTGTATCCAAAGAAAACGGGTGGTGGGGGGTTTTGAAGGGGTACAAGCAGTTGACTGGTTTGTGTTGTGTTTGGCATGTAGACGGCAGGTCAGGTGTCAAGATCAGGTCAGGGGTCGCGCGAAGGATTGTGGTCCAGTTCTCACCTCGCCGATTCGCCGGGGAAGACGATTTCATGTTGTTCGGTTTCTAAGCTCCAGAAAAGTAAATAAAGAAGATACCAAAGGGAGATTTCCTACAATTTGATCTGCACAGCGTGTTTCCAATGTCCACGCGAGGAAGAGCTGTCGAAAGCGCGGCAGTCAGTGTCGATCTTGCAGCCGTATCCCGGTAAGTTCAGAGACAGATCTAGTGTCTCCCACTCTGATAACGTGTCACCTACTGTTAATCCGTTTTGTTTTAATTTCTTTTTATTTCAGCAGACACGGATGTCAAACACAGTGCTAGGCAGTCACCTCTAGTGAAATGAGTTGATCTAAAGTGCCTGTAATGTTTGGATGTCTTTGCTCGTGGTTCGATTTATGTGAATTTCAAGACTTGCAGTAGAGTCTCAAGTTAAGTTTACTCTGCCCGAAAAAAACTGTCCACCATTTACTTGAACATGCAGATAGTCTATAAGGAAACGGAATGAATCTGTTCTCAAAGTCAAAATGATCACGATTTTTTCCTCAGATTCAAAACATGCACTGTCATGGTTTTGTCTGTACAGTACTTTGCAACAACTTCCTTGAACGTGAAAGACAGTTTTTGAATGCTAGATCTGTATCGCGTTTCATTCCAGACTCGATCCTCTCTTTGATTGTAGATCTACTGTTTGCTGTTTACGCACTATCATATGATTCGCTATGTAACGTTTGGTACTGAGCTTACCTTGCAACAGCTTTCTTGTCTTTGTTGGCATTTCTGGCTGTGTTGACCGTCAGAATTATTTTAAGAACCAGGCTGCTGCAGTCGACATGTTTCGCATATTGTAGGGTTACCATGCTGCATAGGTAAAGTGGCTTGTATAACCTGACTATTCTGTTTCAAAACACTGTTTATATTTGTGTAGGTTGTAGTCATCATAACTAATCGCATTTTGCCATTTGTTTCAGAAAGGAGGTTAACCTACAACAAGATCGACGCTATGTCAGATATATGCCTCAGCCACATGAAGACTTCCGAATTTAGATCTACTCGGCATGGTGACAAGTCTTGATGAAAAGTATAGGACTGAGGACAGCAGTGGAAAAAGTGCCCACATGGCAGGTACCTAACCTATTACCCTAGTCATTTTATCTGTTTGCCTTCTTTTGAAAATTATACATGGAGTTGATATGATGCGTTAGTTTTAAATGTGTGTGTGTGTGTGCGTGTGTGTGTGTGTGTGTGTGTGTATGCAGGGGCGGATCAGTTCATTTTATGGGGGGGGTTTCCAAAAGTATATTGTGAAGATATGGGTGTGAAGGCGCGAAGCGCCGAGCCGACGGCGCGAAGCGCCTAGCTTGCTAGGGGGGTCCGGGGGCATGCCCCCCCGGAAAATTTTGAAAAAAAGGATGCAAAATGGTGCAAGCTGGTGCATTCTGAGGATGATCATTACCAGTTCCAGGCAGCAGATTTTGTCACTGATTAATACCCACAAAATTGAAACTCAACCCAAAAAAACACACAAAAATATTTTTATTTTTTGGCTGGGGGGGGGTTTCCGGAAACCCCAGAAACCCCCCCCCTCGTCCGCCCCTGGTGTGTGTGTGTGTGTTTGTGTGTGTGTGTGTTACGGAGTGAGTGAGTTTGTGTTATGTTACTGTTTGTTGATTTCTTACGGGAGCCTTGAAGGCTTCGCCTCTTGTTTCCAATGAAACCGGTTAAAGTATGATGTACGATGTAACACTCTGTAGCCCTGCAAAATTAGACAGAAACATTTGAATGGAATGAGATGCTGGGGCCGGGGGTTAAATATCTCCGACACAAACACAGCGGCAGTGCCAATCCAGGTTTCCCAATTGCTTCGTTTCCGGCCGATTTATGTGGAGCACGTGATGCGCACACAAAATATTGGCGGTTTAGAAGTGTCGTCTGCGCAATGATCGCGGCGGCTTTCTTGACCGCCAAGGACGACTGCGTACGTTGTGAGACGTCATTCGTTGGACCTCAATACATTTTGACAGGGTGATCTTTGAGATGAGCTGGGGATAGACAAACATTGCTGCTTTACCCAAAAGGCCTGCAGGCATGCGGTTTGCATCTGTCGTCTGGAAGGAAGAGAACAGGAAAGATTCCTTTCACCAAGACATTTCCGTTCACCCAGAAACAGAACTCGAGAAATGCCATCGTTTCCCAGCTGACGTTACCCGAATGGGGATGAAGGGATGGTGTTTTGTATATTTTACGTTCACTTTTTGGGATCCGGGAATCACTTTGATAACAGTTGGGTTTTTTAAAAACCAAGACACAAACAAGAGATGACGGTACTCGTATGTACACACACACACACAAACACACACACACACACACACACACACACACACACACACACACACACACACACACACACACACACATACACACAAAACATACACACATCGATCGAGTACTCCTCCGACCAAGCATACGGCCCGGAAAAATGAAAACTCTGAGGGATAAACATTCAAGGGGTTGCATAACAAAGCAAGTTCTACAAAGATCAGTTCTGAGCTATAAATCCTGCATAATGTATCAAACGTTAAAAGCTCGTCTGAATCAAAACCAGTTCATACACGTGGGGAAAGGTTGCCTGAGAATTCAGAATGTTTCAGTTGCTGATGAGACATCGAAAAAAAAAAATTTTTCACACATTTCTTTCTGTTCTTTAAAACACAAATTTGACTCTTTCAGCTTCAATGAATGACACGAAACCACGAAAAGGAAACATCACAGTCTCTGAACCTGACTCGTAGCTTCCGCCAGAAAACAGCACTGAGTTCTCAATTAACGCTCGGCGCTTTCTCCTTGCTGTTGTTGTTTTTCTTGCTGACCCTTAAAATGTCAGCACAAAGGTTAAGGATCCCAAACGCTGACACGGAATGACAAAGATTCTAAGATCTCAGACGCTCACATGGAATCACAAAGATTCTTTCTCAGGCTATCACCACGCAAAAACAAAGACGTTCGTGGGTTTTCTCAGCCGGTATCCATTCGCAGAACAACAGTTATTATTTACGCCTGTGGCATTCTGCCAGGATGCGTGAATACAGGCTTCATTCAGTAGATTGGAAAGTCATCTGGGCTCAAGAACTGGTTATCAAAACTGGTTTCGATTGATTTCAGCTGAGATTTTACGAGAACGTTAGCGGCCAAAACCGAAACAGGTCACCTGAACGGTGCCAGTTTACTTCACGATTTGCAATTAGACATTTCCCATGTGTGAGATAAAGCATGGCCCAGTGCAGTTGAACAAAGGCCTTCGCAGGGTGCCATAGACAGAGTACAGGCAGACAGACGCACCCGGCTCGCACGCACGCACGCAAGCAAGCAAGCACGCACACACGAACGCACACACACTCACACACACTGGCACACACGCAATGAGTACACGCAGTCAGGTAGGCCGTGAAACCGACAAAACCTACGCGGAATAACCCGGGGCTCTTCTTTCGCACACAAATGTACACAACAGCTTAATCAATACCTTAATTATTCAGCACTAGCGGACGAACAAAGCCCAACAGCATCCCTCCAACCCAAACCACTCAGCTCTGTGAGAATGACTGAGAGACTTCGAATTCTGCGACATTGTGGTATTTCCCCAGGGCACCGATAATCTGGGACAGTTTGCAGTCTGAGTACACGTATCTCGCAGGTCATCAATCTTGGATAAATTTAGAGTGCACACCATGGATATTATACGAAATAAACTTTGCTTGATCATGCGAAATTCTCCACCAAAAATGTATTTTATTTTTTTCCTTGATGTTGTCTCATTTTACGCGTACATTCTTCAAACTCAAAGACTCTCTCTTAAAGACTAATAAAGATTTATAAGTCTTGGTCATCAAGAATAGAGCAACACTGAGATGAGGCAAACGTTGTCTTTCACGGCAATAGCAGACCAGAGAAAACCGGTATTAAAGTAAGATTACAAATCTCATCGCTTACCAAAACGCAGCCACTGACACACTCAGAAAGGCACCGGGTACCGTCCTTGAAAAATATCGATCACCCGGCGCTGGCAAGCAGCAGCACTGAGCAGAAGACACTACAGGACTGTCCTTGAAACGCACGGGCACGCCGGCCGGCGTAACACCACAGCACTCCACAAAGAACAATCACCACACACAAATTATATCACACCCAATACCACGTGCTTGATCCGATCTTTTCCCGCAGTGTCAGGACCACAAAGCTTCCAACAACACCAGTCCGGACGTATAACTGATGGGCCCGTTTGTCACAGGAGCTTATAGACAAGGCGAGATCCTTTGGGCTCCGAAGCTCCAAGCCAGCACAGATGGCGAACAAGCGACACGACAGACAGGAGGGATTTGGCGGCGGTCACGCGAGCTAAGAACACAGAGAGCGGAGAACGTGACACAGCTGCTTTGGACAAACAATGCATTGAGGCTTCGGGTCTGCTAGCGGGATTCTGGAAGGGTCACGCCACTTTCTCGACTGACAGGCAAGAAATGATGTGTGGCCGGTTCTGCTAACAGTACACGATTCAAGCTAGCAGAAGGTTTCTGTACTTTCTGGATGTCATGATTTAGATCATTAAGACATCTTAAATGTACTAAGATGAGAAATATGCGGAATAAAACGAAAGATACAATGATGCGGTCTTTAGAAGAGATGATGTTGCTGCAAATGAATTGGAAACACTTTCTGGAAAAGAGAGACATTCTCTGTCAAATCTGATCACGAGCTGAACAAATTCATTTCATTTCCGATACAGAAGTGAATCAACACATTGCAACTATTGAAGTTTTAGACGTCAGCGGGACTTGAAAGGGTTACGCGATCTTCCCTAGGAAAACTGTACCTCAGTCATAGAGATGCTGCAACCAAGGGAACTTCGTGAATTTCTCTGCTGGATCCCAGGAGCTTGGATCATTCTAAACACATACTGAGATCATCTATTGTGAAGCATCATACGGAAGCAATGTTGCTGCTAATGGGAAACAATGAAAGCCAGAAGATGTTTCTACTACTATCTATATAAAACCAGAGACATAGATTCAATGTATGTCTCTGATAAAACGTACAAGCTTAGTTCATGCAGACAATTTGACCTTTACATACTCAGAATCAATGAAAGCCAGGTTCTTTACCGCGAGTACTTTGCCACGTGACACGAAGTGTGTCACGTGCCTGCGTGTACACACGAAAAGGGGGGGGGGGTAAGGCACTAGTAGGTCTGCACATATTAACCCACCACGGTCGGCTGGGATTCGAACCCCGAATCTTCCACAAGGACAGCCGACATCACTGGGGCACTGCGCCCGTAACTGTAACTTTTGACCTAGTGCATTCTGCTGCCGCAACGCTACTTTTCAGGACTGCATGCGCCCTAGTAATAGTGATGTTTTTGATGGAGAACATGTGAATGGAATCCTGGTCCTCACACGAATTTGAACCATACAGTAGATAAAATAGACGATCAAGACTTCAGTGGGGAAGGTTTACAGATGGTCCACAATTGAAGCTACACATCACACAAAGTGACGCACGCTTCGATACCCCAACATTTCGCTTTGATGCTGCTGCTGCAGATACCCATGAATGCACGTACTCCCTAGGAAAAATCCACAGTAAAGAGATGACAGCTGCACACACAAGAATTTCCAGATAATCGAACCGCTCCAGCACAGATGAACATCCCGCTTTGACGCTAGCGATAAGTGCACATAGGATGATCTAATGCACACCACAGTTTGGAGAGCCTACTGCGGCTCACAACAGAAGCTGCACATAAAACAGAAATTCCCTTCACGCAAATCACACAGAACTTGATCAGACACCCTAAAACTTCTACTTCAATGGTGCCGACCGTGAACACTGGACCATCCGTATTGATGAACAAACTGGGAGAATATATCGCACGCACTGAATTGAAGCTATACACAAAAGACTTTATCAACTATCACGCTGACACTGTCACGCAAGTTATTTGATACCCAGAATTGACTGATACTGATGCTCCTGCAAATGTCAACGAACGCGCAGCCCTCGCAGTCGCAGACTCCATGCCTAAACAACGGAACCAGCACACTAAATAAATTCTTAACAATCACTCTAATTCTGACCCAGGCAATACAAGCCACTTCGATGCCAAGTTAAGTACGCACTGTAAGAGATTCTATCATACACAACTTATACAGCACACTAAAGATTGCCGTGTTGATACTCACACAAGGAAAATCGTAGACACCGAAGAAAAGTCTTCTTATGGTAGTACTAGTAGCTAGCCAGCAGACGATAATCCAATAACAGAAACCAACACTCCTACAGTCCTTCGAATCACTTGCAGTCTCGACGATCCAGACACTCGCGATCTTGTACACAGACCAAACGAGATCAAACGGAGGCCGCGCGATAGCTCAACTGCGGGTAGTGTTGCGCGGACATAATTTTATTGATCTTTCAGAGTTGCTAGCAGCCGTCCCACTGAGCCGTGTTGAGTCACGCTTGGTTGAATCCTGCAGTGTCGCCGATGGGGTAGAATCAACATGGTATTGATCTGTTGGGAGGAGGGGGTGGTGTGAATTGGAGGGGCAGGAGGGGGGGGGGGGTGGTCGAACAATGACGGATGTGGTGAATGAGTGCGGGTGTCGTGTGAATGGAAATCTTGTGCTGCTGCTCCTGCTGTCGTTGTCGTCGTAATTGCATGAGAGAAAATGTTCATTTGAGCGTCTATTTTGATTAACATTTAAATAAGGATTCTCTGTCGTCAAGAGAGAGGAGAGAGAGAGAGAGAGAGAGAGAGAGAGAGAGAGAGAGAGAGAGAGAGAGAGAGAGAGAGCGAGCGAGAGAGAGAGAAAGAGCGCACCGACTCTGACTAAGAGAGGAAATACCACAACAACCGACAAAGCCTCAACCATTAAAGCAATCAACCAAAAAACTGCAAACCTTCTTCTCTAGTCTATTTTGAAGAACTGGAAGCCAGCTAGAGTTCATTGAACACAAAATGCATACATGTACAGTGTGGTCAGATCTTATTGATACCTGAAGTGGTTTGGAGCGAACAGTAGTAGATAGTAAAGGTTCTTGTATGAAATTGTCGTCCGTTTGACCACTAGATAAACTGACCAAACTCCAACCTCTCGATCTTTTTCCCCTGAAGTAGAACACGTGTTGTTCGCTTGTGAAGGAAATTGAGGTGGGGTGTCAAAAACTGATTCACTAGGAATGGATTTCAGACTTTATCATATTAAAGCGTCTATTCCCCCCTCCCTACACTTTCCACCCCCACCCCGCCCCTCCATCGGTGCAGCCAAAATTCTTGCAACAGCCTCCCCCCCTCCCAAAACAAACAAACAAACAAACCAAACAAAAATGGGTTTGCAAATAGATCAATACGGCAATTTCACAGATACAGGTGCTCGTTTGTCCAATTGTTACAACAGCAGGAAAGAGTATAATTATGGGCCCCCTCTCCTCATTCCACTAAAGAGTGACAAAAAACATAACAGCTACGCAAACTATTTGGGAAAACAACAAATCGAAAATGAAAGAAGAAGAACGAGAGAGAAGAAGGCGGATATAAAGAGAACAGCCCCAAAACAACAGGGTAAGACAGACAGCAGAAACAAAAGACCGAAAGTCAAAGCCCGAACCATACCAACGAGAAACCAAAGAGCAGTGAGTGGCGATCAACCCACCAAACAAGTATAGAGCAAAATCAGACGCCAGCAATAAAAGTGACCGATAATATCCCCCCATCAATCACTCGGACAGCCCCCAGAACTGCATTTCCATGCATGAGATTTATCAAGGCGAATGGAACTCGGCACGTGGCCAGCACAGGCACACAAAGTTAGATGTTCTTTTTGTTTTCCTGACGATTTTGTAAAATGTTGACATGTGTATTCGCTCGAATTGTTTCTAAGATGATCAGAGGCTTAACGATGGACTGAGAAGATGTGATTTCTTGGAGTCAAGTGTCTGTTCATACATGACTGAGACAGTTTAGCAACACATGTTGAAAGCTACAAGTGCCGGTGTAACACGAAATTTTTATTCCACGAAAATTTTTCTCCGGAGTAAATAATTATTTCGTACGAAATTCTTACTCCGAGTACACTTTTCGTACGAGAAAAGAACTCCCCAAGGCACGAAAAAATTACTCCCTCCACGAAATTTTTACTCCCCATTTTTTTTACTTCCAGTAAAAATCTCGTACGCAAAAATGGGATGCGGGCGAAGGGATAATGCCAATAAGTGATCTCGCGCACACGAATGTCGCGCTACCCTCCTTCCACCCCTTCCACCACCAAGACTAACAGGGGACAAGGGAGTAAACATTTCGTACACCTGGCATGGGAAGTTAAATTGCTCGTGTTGGGGTGAAGTAATTTATTCGTTAATTTATTTATTCGTCAGGGGAGTAACATTTTTGTACGAAATGCTTACTCGGAACTCACCTGTCGTGGGGAGTAATTTTCTCGTGCAATGGGGTAGTGCTTTTTTCGTAAAGGGAGTAACTTTTTCGTACAAAATGTTTACTCCGGAGTAAAAATCTCGTCTGAGTAATTTTCTCGTGTTACACCGGCCACACTACAGTTACAAGAAGATATGAGTTCCGCTAGACCATGACCTTACAAGTTCTTCAAAATGTCCCTTCCTGAAGTCTGTACATTTACCGTCTACCTTCAGCTTTTTGTTTTCTTTCTTATGCAAACTGTTTTGAGGCCTCCAAAAAAAACCACAAAAAAACAACAACAACAACAACGTGTGTGTGTGTATGTGTGTGTGTGTGTGTGTGTGTGTGTGGGGGGGTGTCTTTGGTACGGAACAACTACTTCCGCCATACATAATTATTATACATCCAGTCGCTGCCTGTTCTGGTTTAAAGCCAACACCCGCCGAAGCGCAGGTTTTCACATACGAAATACATGTTAGAATTCTTTCTAACCACGAGCTGTGATGCTGGCAGAATGAAAAGTACAGGAACTAATGATGTGCCTGTTCTTGTGATGTTCTTGTGATATTCTTCTCATGTTATCGGAATTGCAAATCAAGCACCAATGGTGCAGATAATTCGCCATGAAGCCAGTGCCGGATAGCAGACGATACGACCTAGTCACGTGACAAGATTCTGATTCTGATCGGTTTCCCTTGCTATCATTCGTTCGGGTTAATTTCTAATAACAACCCTAATAAGACCTAATAATCCATAATAAAAGCATACTAATCCCTAGTAGCACATACGACATGAAGAAAACGCACGCACGCACAAACACACATACAAACGCGCACGCACGCACGCACACACACACACACACACCGTCACACAGCGGTGCACACACACACACACACACACACACCGTCACACAGCGGTGCACACACACACACACACACACACACACACACACACACACACACACACACACACACACACACACACTCACACACTCAATTTTTTTTTAAAGACAAAACAAAAGCATCAGTGTGAAGACTAGTATCAAACAAAATACCTAAACGTTACACGATGAGACACTGTAACAATCCAGCCTCTGTTAAAAAATACAAGACGCTCTTTCGGTCTCCGATTAAAAAAATCTGCAAGGAATTTCAGGGCGTTCTCGGAGGAAAATAAACAGACATTTATCATGACGTCATAGGGATGCAGCCGATCTTGAAAGACACAGGTAAACTTAGCCTCGTCATTTCCACCAAAGGAAATATTTCACATAACAGGTGTGCGAAACATTTCATCTTCGCCCCAGAAAGTGCATCATAACATTCCGCCAAGACGCGAAAAGTTTGGCAAAGGGGTGAGGAATTGGGTAAAAAGAATGATTATGGTGGTGCGGTACGTGGTAAGGGTAGAGGGTCTAAAGGGAGGGGTGCGGGGATACAAAGGATTTGAAGGGATGTGATGGAGGGGGTTGGATGGAGGAGGGGTGGATGATATATCTATATATATATAGCATGGGATAAGGGAAGGCACAGTACTCAGGGCCGGACTAGGGGGGGGGGGGGGGTTACAGGGGTTGCGCAACCCCCCCTGGCTTAAGCATGTACCTCCCAAACGCTTTTTTTTGTGGGGGAGGGAGGGGGGGGGGGTGCATCTGGATCATCATGAAATCCGAGGAGAAATCGCACCTCTCACCCCCTCAAGACATTTTTCTTCAACGATTTTTGTGATGAAAAGTATGAGTCCTTACAATCTCAATTCTTCTTCATTGCCTGTACAGTTCTTCTTCATTGCCTGTACAGCTTGCTGTCGAATTTACCTTTTTCGTTGAAGGAGAGGCTTCCTTTCCCTCCAGAAACATCAAAAAACGTTCAGCTTCAAGGGGGCAAAGCCCCCTTGCAACCCCCACCAAGGGGGCTTTGCCCCCTGGACCCTCATCTGTAACCCACCCCCCCCCCCCACCCCCTAGTACTCAGTTACCTAGTCCGGCCCTGGTACTAGTAGCAATCTACAAGAGAAACAGATTTCTTTCTTGTATCCGAGGGGATGGGGCAGAGAGGGATGGATGGGTGATAGACGAAAGGGATTAATGTGGTCACAGTGATCGCGGTAGGAGTGGGCCGGGTGGGGTGGGGGGTGGTGCGAAGAATTTTGATCAGAAGCCGTGTATTGACAAAATGGGCAGGCTTTATCCTAGATGCTGCGTTAATAGCATACCATGAATGAAAGCAAATTGGGTACATGTATGCAATGTAGAATTCCAAGTGGCGCGCCTGGATCTTAATGCACTCCCGTCGCGATATAACCTTGAATGGTTGAAAACGACGTTAAACACCAAATAAAGAAAGAAAGATCTTAATGCACTGGTGGTGTAGGGGCTTAATGCACTGAATGCATGCAGCGATATAAAGGTACCATTGATCCCGCGTACACGGTCATGTTGACCGCCACAGCTATCGCGTGCAATAAGAGCACCCTTTCACTTGAACACATACCAAAAACCAATAGCCACATATGTTACATTCTGTGCAAGATGGGATTTTTTTTTTTTGCGGAACTAATATATCCACCGGACACAGGTGGCAGTTACGAAATTAGTTCCGAAACGAAAACATGCTACTCTACACGGCGGAAAGCAGCCGCTACACTGTTAACTGAAGTGTTCCACTTTTTAACACATTTTTTGTAACCGGATGTGAACATTGTGCGACATACTATATAACTCTTCAAGCAAATGAAACGCAAATGGTAAACACGAAAAAGTTTTTAAAATGTTAACTACTTTTGCAAGTAGAATTTTAAAGTATTCTACAGTGTTCTGGTTACAAAAAGTTCAAAAGTGGAACACCGCTTCAGTTTACAGTGTAGGCTGTTGATCATTGGTTTGTGCTCAGTCTCTCTCTGTCTCTGTCTCTGTCTCTCTCTCTCGCTCTCTCTCTCTCTCTCTCTCGCTCTCTCTCTCTCTTGCTTTTTCGGGTACATCAGTCTGGAATTCACATCCATCGTCTTTCAAGCTTTTAAAGTCATTAACAAGTTTAAAAAAAATGTCTGAGTAGTTTAACGCGCTTCGATTTACCACACTTAGTATTATGTCAAAAATATGCTGTGCATTTTATATTCTGAACATATTTTTGTTGTAATATTGTTACATGTTTCATTGCTACCAGCTTGTACGCATAATTACCTGCATAGTATGCATTTGATTAATTAATAACCACATGTGTATGCTCTTCATGCCTTATCTTCATCTTCATCTTCATCATCATCATCATCATCATCATCATCATCATCATCATCATCATCATCATCATCATCATCGTCGTCATCGTCATCGTCATCGTCATCTTTATCATCACGAGTTTTTTTTAATTTTAATTTTTTTTTAAATTTCATAATAATATTGTGTGTCTGTGCGTCCCAAGGACAGATTGTAAGAAAATGGGTAGCCTTAAATCTTAATCCTTGCTAAATAAAGTTCAAACTTCAATTCAATTCAATTCTCTCTCTCTCTCTCTCTCTCTCTCTCTCTCTCTCTCTCTCTCTCTCTCTCTCTCTCTCTCTCTCGATCCCTCTCTCTCTCCCTCCCTGCAGTAACCATTATATAAATCAAACCACGTACCTTTCAACATCTACGTATACCTCCACCACTCGTGAATACAATAACTTCAGCAGTACTCAACTTTCTTCCGTGCGTCAAAACAAACACAGACCTTTAATGCGCAATACTTTGAGGACAAAACCATCCCATGCAACGTGTAAATGCAACTCCGCCGCACTCGGTGTCACACGTACACTGACATTCAAAACGCTAACTCAAGTGTATGTAACCGACCCTTCTACAGTCTCCGAAAAGCATATATACACATAATGTCTAAATTTGGACTTGGGGGGGAAAATGTCAACAGAAAAAAGAAAGATCTTGCAATCAAGGACACTTAAAACTTACTCTCGGTTATACGCCAACTGAAAGTTCCGGCAATCAAGGAAAACTCGCTCTCAATTCTTCAAAAGCATGTTGCTAAATTTGACGAAATTATGCTCTCGATAGACGATGTTTAGAAATAACTGTCGGTGTGTGTGTGTGTGTGTGTGTGTGTGTGTGTATTTGTGTATTTGTACGTGTATGTGCGTGCGTGCGTGCGTGTGCGCGTACGTGCGTGCGTGCATGTGCGCGTACGTGCGTGTGTTTATGTGGTCTTTGGAAAGTTGCGCCCCTGGAAAGAGTGAGGCAAACACAATTCGCCGATCAGTGGAAGCAAGCAATGATGGCGTCACCGTGAATAATGCGCACCGATGTGCTTGTCATGTAATGTCCGCTTAATAGGAAGCTCTTTTCTTTTCTGTCGAAAGTTTAGTGGAACCCCCTGGAACTCCTACACCAAAGAAAAAAATTGCTCTAAACTAATCAAAAGAAGGTTCCTACATCTCAACGATAACTTAACCTCAAAAGAAAGAATCAAGAAAAGCTCGATCTCACGGTACGACACGTTCGTCTCTATACTGGATCAAGACAACTTGTGTGAAAATCTCGTCTCGGTTGTGGTTATACAGGTTTCGTTACATTTTTCATTTATGTTTTCTTCTTCTGCTTTTCATCCACGAATGACCTGCCTGTTGTGCTCGTGTCACAAGTTGTAGCACCCCCTCCTGCGCTGTGCAACGTGCGTGGTTGGAATACCATCACCTATTGGGCCAGTTTTGTATGGGAGATGTAATAACGCTTTAGATTTGTTATTATATTTCTGGTTGGAATGAGGCGCAGTGTTCTTTCAATTTAAACTCGACCATCCCCTTTGTTTGTGGCTATACTGTCAGTGGCGTAAGCAAGGAGACACTCAGATACAGACACACACACATACAGACAGACAGACATGCGAACGCACACAAGCACGCACGCACGCGAGCACGCACACATACACCACACACACACACACTGACAGACACACACATACACACACATATAGTTACACACATACACACACACACACACACACACACTGACACACGCGCGCGTGTCAGCAACAACTCTATAGCTTGACGAACCCGACAAACAGCTAACAATGCAGGAAAAGCAAACAAAACAATGATAACTGCGATCGACCCACAACAAAAATAACTCAGTTGGGTTGTTTTGTCCAGAAAAACTTGTTACAATGAGATGAAAAAGGGCAGTATAATCTGCGGTTTTTTTTTTAAACAAATTAAAAGAAGGATATTGCATTGAGTAAAGACTATTTTTTTACTAACTTTCCTGAACACGAACAAACCGTGGCCAATAAGAATGAATCAAATAGCATGGTAAATAAAGCATGAAAGAATCCTGATGAGAATGATGTCAGTTGTCTGAGATCTACCTTGCGCATTCAGTGTTATGTAAACATTTTCAAAGAAAAAGGACAGTAAACTTCAAAGACAACTTGTATATGTGACTACAGGGGTGACACTCATTGTGAATGTGATGATAAAGTGACAAAGAAATATCCCCACAGTGACATAAATAATCATCAACTGTGACAGTAGCTAATCCTTTGTATCATAAAGAGTTACAATTTCTGACATAAACTTTGAAAATGTAGAGAGAGAGAGAGAGAGAGAGAGAGAGAGAGAGAGAGAGAGAGAGAGAAAGACAGAGAGAGAGACAGAGACAGAGACAGAGACAGAGAGAAAGAGAGAGGGACAGAAACAGAAACAGAGACAAAGACAGCGAGAAAGAGGGACTGGGATGAAGAGAGTAGGTACAGTGTGTGTGTGTGTGTGTGTGTGTGTGTGTGTATGTGTGTGTGTGTATGTGTGTGTGTGACGGTGTTTGTGTGTGCGTGCGTGCGTGTGTGTGTGTATGTGTGTGTGTATGTGTGGGTGTGTGTGTGTGTATGCGTGTGTGTGTGTGCGTGTACACGCGCGCGCGTGTGTGCGTGTTTTTCTATCTGCGAATGCGTTCGTGCTTGTCTCTGTTTGTGTATGCGTGTCTGTATGCGCACATATATATATTGAATCCGTCCACACGTGCTATGTAACTAGTCGCACCGTGCGTACTTCAGCATTTCTTGCGAGTCTGTGTGTGCTCGCCTACTTAACCGACCCTTTACTTTCAAAAAGGAAAATCCGCGGTTATCTTTTTCCTATGACCACCTCCTGGTTTCCTCCGATACAATGGATAAGAGTTTTCCTCTTCCGAAGTACACGTACTTCCCTATCGTTCATATATTTCTGTCACAGTGTTTTTTTGTAAGCAGCTCAATTTTTGTTTATATTGATACTGTCGTCGTCAAAGTTTTCCGCAATTTGAAATCGGTGTCGGTGTTTTGCAAACAGGCGACTCCAAACACAAGCACTGATAGACAAACGAACAAGCACAGAAGCAAACATTCTCAGCAGTATGTCTGTACCATCGAATAACCTATCATGTCCCAATATAGGTCAACGATACCTGCGAGGACGTTAAACCTCCAAATAGTCAGTCAGTCAGTCAGTATTTCTGATTGTGACAATACTTTCCAGCGAGCAGTACAATAAAAACAAAATTATGGGTTCTTGGTGGAGGTAGAAAAGTAGTTTCGTTGGACACGACTCTGCCCCCCCCCCCCCCCCCCAAAAAAAAAAAAAAAAAAAAAAAAAAGAAAGAAAATTACACAGGATGTTTACGAGTGTAACGACCCGTCGCATAAGCACCCGCATCATAAATACAAAAATTGGCATGCTCAAAAAAGCAATTACGCTTCAAATAAAAACAAGAGGCGAAGCCTTCAAGGCTCACGTAAGAAATCGACAAACAGTAACACAAAGTCAATCACTCCGTCACACACACACACACACACACACACACACACACACACACACACACACACACACACACACACACAGTAAGCATAGGTGAAACTGTGCAAGAAAGCGAGACCCTGGATCTGCCAAGTAGTCTCGGCCCGCTCACAATAACAATGACCGAGACGTTCAGTAATTCCTTTGTGTGACGTCTAACCCTCTTACGTCATAATGTGACGTCTTCAAATAGTTTCTATCACACACGTCAAACACTTTTGACCGAGACTGACGTAATCCATAGACTCGGAAATGTTAAAGTTTCTATCACACACACACACACACACACACACACGCACGCACGCACGCACGCACGCACAGACAGACAAAGTTTATCATCGCATAGGCTACACTTACGTGAGCCAAAAATCAGTCACCCAGAACGGTTGGTACAGAAAAAATTGTCTGCTTTGAAATTGTTGAACAAGCCGTGTATTCCAAACGGCATCAGAAGTACGATATAATGTGCATGTGACTGCAAAATGGAAGAACCAATCGGCCTGTGAATGAAACTAGTTTGGGCCTACATCGGGTTAAAAACCTCTGGGGGATATGTTTCCAATGCTCTGTTTCTGACAGTAACATAAAGTTTAGTATGCACAGGTCCTCGACCTAAACGCACTTACCGTAGGCACACACACACACACACAGACTGACAGAACAAGCAGAAAGACAGACAGATAGGCAGAAACGCAAGCAGACAGACAGACTAACTGACAGGCAGACAGTCATACACATGGATAAGCTGGCAAACACACAGACAGACTCACAGATTGGCGGGTTGGCAGGAAGACACAGACTGACGGGAAAATGCTCTGAGTAAAATAATAATGTGTAAACAAAATTTGTTTACGAATATCTAACCAAATCAAAGATAGGCATTACGATCGTACATGTATATATATATATAGATACAGTATATTGAAGTGTCAATGCCGTACAGAACGGAAGCAGTATAACTAGATGAAGATCTCATGTATTAAGAAAGGATTGCAATTTATCAAAACAAACCGGTAACGTTCTTATTTTTCAACAACAACAACAACAACAACAACAACAACAACAACAACAACAACAACAACAACAACAACAACAACAACAGTAATTTTTGTCTTACACTGACCGGCCCATCTCCAACTTACAAAGAGGTCCCGCTACACGATCAAACTACACATTCGTGCATGATAAATCTTATTTGAGCAGTGGAAGCGAGTCTAAGAGCAGGAAGAATAAACATATCATCGGGAGAGCGATCAGTGCTCATAATAGATGAAGTGCTTGTTATGCGATCTCTGCTCCACGTTAACAACAAGGCTATTTCTGGCTTCGGGCTTTAAAGGTACATTGCTTTCCCCATGATAAAGCACATTCACGAACAGTTATGCAGGCCTGAAAGTGGTGAGTATTTTACTCGCCATGGCGAGTAGAAACATGTATTAACTGGCGAGTAGAACTGTTCATCAACTCGCCAAATGCGAGTAAAGTCGCTGAAACAAATTGTTGGTTTGGCTAGTAAAGTTTCCTCTCCGGCTAGTAAATGTTCAGAATCACTAGCCAAAGGCGAGTACACCATTTGTTGGACTTCCAGGGCTGTCATGTAAACCACCACAGTAATGGCCAGGGCTGTTATGTAAACCACCATGTGTGCAGTAATGGCCAGGGCTGTTATGTAAACCACCACAGTAATGGCCAGGCTTATACACGAAACTAAGATCAGCTGGCCTCTTTGACACTTGTACTGTTGGTGTTTATATTTAGAGCATTGCATTGCCTTTGTTTCTAACATCGATTCACATTATGGTTTGTATCTATAGGGAGAAAGGTATCTTTAAAGCATGATGATTATGTCTGCCCTATCATATACTGATCTGTCAGTCTTCCAGTGACAGACAGTGACGTGGGCTGTAATAACGGTCACAGTAGGGCCCGGTCATGACCTTTTTGAAATCACACAGGAAAAGGTGCTGGAGAGGTTTGAACTTTTGTCTTTTTTGTGAGTGTTTTTTTCTGATGATGTCACTCTTTCTGTGATTGTTGCGTGCATTGTTGCTGGTCTCTCGTGGCGTTGAGCTAAAATTCTGCCTGCCTGCATGCCTGTCTGTCTGTCTGTCTGTCTTTCTGCCTGTCTGTCTGTCTGTCTGTCTCTCTCTCTGTCGCGCAGTCTGTCTGTCTGTCTGCCAGCCTGCCTGCCCTTCTCTCTCTCTCTCTCTCTCTCTCTCTCTCTCTCTCTCTCTCTCTCTCTCTCTCTCTCTCTCTCTCTCTCTCTCTCTCTTCCTTTGAGTGTCCAAAGAATTACAGCCCAAAACAGTCAACTCTCCAAACATTCTGAAATAGCTCCACATACAGATGTGCCTACAGTCTGCCAGGAGCTTGGCGCACACGGCTAAACCCGGAATATAAGACGGACCAAGATTGAAGGAGTTTGGAATCAATATCAGTGTCTCTTTTATATCCTTCCGGCCTGCCGTCATGATCGATCGAGTCTGGGAAGATTGTACACACGTTTAGACCAAAAATATTCTACTGCTACGCTGTTTAGACTTTATAAGAAAGACGAATCAGAGACTGAACTTCCACGACAAGAACGCACTGAGTTCTAGAAGCTATATTGTAGGTTCTTAGATTCCACATCACAGGTGTGAATGAGACGAAAGGAGGTTGAAAACAAACAAACAAACAAACAATCAATCAATCAAAAAATCAAACAAACAAACGATTGACCGTGGCATAGGATAAACACGCATGAAATACTTCGCATTCACATTCTGCAGCCCAAGTATTCACGTTGACGTGTGTGTGTGTGTGTGTGTGTGTGTGTGTGTGCGTGTGTGTGTCTGTCTGTGTCTGTGTGTATGTAAGTGTGTGCCAGTATGTGTGCGTGCGTGTGTGCGTGCGTGCTTGTGTGCGTGCGTGCGTACATGCGTGCGTGTGTGTGTGACAGTGTGTGTGTGTGTGTGTGTGTGTATGCGTGTGCGTGCGTGTGTTTGTGTGTATGTGCGTGTGTTCATATGTGTGCGTGTGACGGTGGGTGTGTGGGCACGGTGTGCGAGCGTGCATGACTGTGTGAGTGTTG
This sequence comes from Littorina saxatilis, assembly GCF_037325665.1. NCBI lineage: Eukaryota > Metazoa > Mollusca > Gastropoda > Littorinimorpha > Littorinidae > Littorina > Littorina saxatilis. The sequence continues at coordinate 29,094,581 of NC_090253.1, forward strand.
TCAGACCTTGACAGTGAAATAATTGGGTACCTCCCAGACACATTATACTAATAATACTAATAACAGGGCTTGGAGGTCCAGCGGTTTGTCCTTGCAACGAACGACTGCAACAAACACACCAGCAGACATCATGCAACTCACCTCCAGAAGCAGAACCTTGAATTCTGGAGGCGTAGCGAGGGGAAGACAGCGGAGAATTGCTGGACATTTCCACACACACAAATGGTATCCAAATCAGTTGCCGCTCAGATCAACAGAAATATCCAAATCCTGGCTCACAACAACAGAAAATATCCAATATTCGTTCACAACATTTCAACTTCCGACACTGTCCTTTCCAAACTCACTAAGAGTTACCGCCCGTCGTTATTATTATTAATCCACTGAGCGATCGCAAATCTGAATTTCGCTTCTGGTGGAAATAATCCGATGAGCCACCGCGAGAAGCCAACTGCTGTGTAATCCAACGCCGCCAGCGCAGCGGGTTATTATAATCCACTCAGAATCAATGCAGACGAGGTGTTCGGTGTCTGTTAATCTGCAAATAAACAATTGTTAGCATGAATAAATGTTCTTTTCTCTTTAAAAAAATTAATGTAAAATGCTGAGTTTATACAATACTCATATCCAAATACCTTCAACATTTTAGTGCTCCTAATTTTTTTTTTTAGAACAGCTGAGACCTTGCAAGTGTTAGTGTTTAAATGTCATTGCAAAAGCCAAGAGTTTCATCGCAGCAGGCTAAATCTTTGATCAAAATGAGATCGCCTTTAGTCTTTGCTCGAAACAGATTGCCTCTTAGGTTTGCTCATCAGGCTTAGCTAATATTTGGCGTAAAACAGGTTATCATTGGTCGATGTGAGCTACATTCGACGAAGAGACAGTTACTTCAACAATAGCATCAATCCGGTCGGCCCCTATCTTCAGGCTTAGTAAAGCTCATAGTTTGGCGTAAAACATGCCATGGTCATTGGCCGATCTGAGCTACATTCGACGGAAAAATAACAATCGAAAAACAAATAGACTGCCAACGTTCCAAACTTCAGAATAAAAAAACAACAAAAAGATGTTGATGGAACGTTTAAATATTGACAAAACAAAATGTTACGTTCACTGATATATCGACCCATCGGTCTTTTAAAGTACACAGACAAAACTAATACCAATTAGACAACACTTATCTTGACAACATTTTCAGCGGCTTGCAGTGAAGACACAAGCGAATGAGGCAATGGTTAATGACGAAAATCGGTTAAAACTTGTTTCATTATTTATGATTTAATGTGATTATTTCGACGGAAAGATAGTAACTTTAAGGCCCCCCCCAAAAAAATAGGTCTGTTTACGGTAACATAGGCCAAAAAAATAGGGTCGGTAGGTCGGGATTTTTTTATTTGTTTTTTTCTTCCAAAAAACCATATTTTTACGTTATTATTTTATTTATATTTTTTTTTCTCCCCCAAATGCCAAAAAAAAGTCTAGGGTCGCGCGAAAAAAATAGGGTCTGTCGGGTTACCGTAAACAGACTATTTTTTGTGTGTGCCTAACAATAGCATCAAGCGGGTCGGTCCCTACCTGCAGGCTTAGTAAATATTTGTTGTAAAACATGTCATTGTTGGCCGATCTGAGTTACAATCGACGGAGAGACACGGTAAGTTTTATTTTAAGAATAGCATCAGGCCGATCGGTCCCTTGGTAAATATTTGGTGTAAAACAAGTCTAGTTGACTGTATCTGTGCCCGCTACATCATCCTTGGCATCGGTAGGAATTTGACTTTAAAAATAGCATCTGCCCGGCCGGTTGGTTCGAGGTTTACCACACAAACCCTGTGCCCTTGTCTGAACACAAAGAAACATCGATTTTCACACACACGGGAAAAGCAAACTGACAAAATGGGAGCAAGCAGACTTTCTTCCCAAAAGAAACGAAAGGCTCTGACGTCCGGTTGAAGACTGACAGCGGATAGAATTGATGCTACGCAAAAAATGTACTGAATGAGCTCGTATGAGAAGGGTACACGAACAATTTGGGACTAAGGTGTTTTATAGTATTTCTCAAAGAGGAATCAGACTCTCCCAAATGAATGAATGATGTTTTAGGACATTTAAGAAAGTTGGTGAAAAAGGCAAAAAAAAAACCACTTCATTTTAAACATTAATATATTATTCTAAAAGAAAATCAAAGTACAGATCCTACACACACACACAAACACAAACACACACACTGACACACACACACACACACACGCACGCACACACACACACACACACACACACTGACGCACGCACAAACCCACAAACACGGCATAAACACGGCAAACACACACATAAACACGTCAGTCACCTTCCTATAAGAGAAGACAACTTCTCCAGTGTGTTTTACAGCCGTATCATCGAACGTATACCATTCATTCAGACAGCCTAATGTTTCTCTTTGGCTTTTTTCTCCGACACTGTCGCGACCGTGTCAGCCTTTTCAGAACTTTTGTTCAAACATTGTTCATTCAGATACATGTTTGCAAAGCCATGGAATTTATGATAGAGCAAGGCAGAACAAAATAAACGTATGACATGTGCTTTACGAGATAAAATAATAACGTGGTGGAAAATATTGTAAATTCCTAATATATTCAAACCAATCTCCGGAACTTGTCTGTCTGATTAATATTTCAAGCAGGTCTTGTTCCCCGAGCAGCACAATGACTGGCGCCATCCGATAAAAGCCGCTTCATTGCAGCACGGCGACACTGACATGACAATATTCCCCCCGGTAACAATCACAGAGCACTGGAATGACTCACTGGTACTGTTACTGACAAGGTGCTGATGAGCCAACACGCCCACATCAACTTGACACACAGACAACAGCATCGCGGCAAGGGTGTTTCATAGAGAGGGGGGTGGGGAGGGTGGAGAGAGAAAAAGAGAGAGAAAAAGAGAGAGAGAGAGAAAGAGAGAGAGAGGGAAGGAGGGTGGGACAGACAGACAGAACGACGCACTTATACACATTCACACACACACACACACACACACACACACACACACACACTTATAATCAAAACAGTTCAAAACACCGGGTACTCACCAACTCAAAGCATAAACCTTTGTTCCTCCCGCTTTCTTTCCCTTTCTCACTTGCACTACAACAACCACTGACGCCTACGCCAACCACGACGACGGCAGGAACATCACTAAGTGACCTTCAACATCAGTGCACAGCACCGGCACACACACTGGCACCACTGACGCAAATTGCCCCTCCTTCTCTCTCTCCCCCACTACCAGCTAAATCCTCTGCTCCGGACGAACTAGAGTAAGTCTATCTTCTTTTTTGCTGCACTGCGTCGAGCTAAACAGCTGGGAAGAGAAGAGAGAGGGAGTACTAAACAGAGCCCCATGAGAGACACAAGACGAACGCGACATGAGCTGCTGAGAACCGATGGCTTTTCTTCTTTCTGTGCCACCGCGGCAAGCCGACCTGCTGGCACCGAGCGTGCTAGAGAGAGAGAGACTCAGACTCAGACTCAGACTCAGAACTTTATTACAAAAGGATAACGGTTTTAGGCAAGGCCTATTCTTCCAACCTGTCCTTTATACAACACATAAAGACAGACGGACATAACAAATAAAAATTCAATCATATAAGATACAGAATTACATTGTATGGATTGCAACACAATGTGCATTTAAGGAATTATATAGGGAGAACTCAAAAATTACAAAATTACATTGACACAGTTAAACCTTTCATTTTGAGAATTAAGTTGCTCAAATGAGCTACACATCCGTTAACACTGGTACAAAATGTTCAACAAAATAACAATC
>NC_090253.1:29108405-29218405 GCF_037325665.1 Littorina saxatilis
TGAATTTTCCAGATAATCTCATGAAGCTTTGTAAAATATAATTTGAAAAAAAAGGCCATGACACCCAAAGCACTTTTCCTCTTTGTCTCCGCCTCCGTGTGCATATATAAGAAGGAACATAATATAAACATACTACTATTAGCATATAACCACGTCATGTCATGTCCCAAATAGACACTATAATTTTTGCTTTTGTACTCCTGTTCTTTTTGTGTCTTGATGCTTGTATTTTGGTTTTGTACATGTGTATAATAATGTCATTGTAAAGCGCTTGGAGCTTTTAGGTAAGCGCTCTATAAGTTTCCATTATTATTATTATTATTATTAGTTCTGGGGACAGAAAAATTAAGTTAGCATAACATAAACATGCCGCTGTAAAACTCAGCAAAGTGGAAAGAGGGGCTGTTCCATAGAACTTTCGCTCTACCTTCTAGCTTTTTACGTTTAGTCAAGTTTTGACGAAATGTTTTAACATAGAGAGAGAATCGAGACGAGGGTCGTGGTGTATGTGTGTGTGTGTGTGTGTGTGTGTGTGTGTGTGTGTGTGTGTGTGTGTGTGTGTGTGTGTGTGTGTGTGTGTCTATCTGTTTGTGCGTGTGTGTGTGTAGAGCGATTCAGACCAAACTACTGGACCGATCTTTATGAAATTTGACATGAGAGTTCCTGGGAATGATATCCCCGGATTTTTTTAAAATTTTGTTCGATAAACACCTTTGATGACATCATATCCGGCTTTTTGTAAAAGTTGAGGCGGCACTGTCACACCCTCATTTTTCAATCAAATTGATTGAAATTTTGGCCAAGCAATCTTCGACAAAGGCCGGACTTCGGTATTGCATTTGAGCATGGTGGCTTAAAAATTAATTAATGACTTTGGTCAATAAAAATCTCGAAAATTTAATTTTTTTAAATTTTTTTATAAAACGATCAAATTTACGTTCATCTTATTCTTCATCATTTTCTGATTCCAAAAACATATAGATATGTTATATTTGGATTAAAAACAAGCTCTGAAAATTAAAAATATAAAAATTATTATTAAAATTAAATTTCCGAAATCGTTTTAAAAACTATTTCATCTTATTCCTTGTCAGTTCCTGATTCCAAAAACATATGGATATGATATGTTTGGATTAAAAACACGCTCAGAAAGTTAAAACGAAGAGAGGTACAGTAAAGCGTGCTATGAAGCACAGCGCAACCGCTACAGCGCCAAACAGGCTCGTCACTTTCATTGCCTTTTGCACTAGCGGCGGACAACGTTCACTTTCATTCTGTGAGTTCCACAGCTTGACTAAATGTGTTGGTGTGTGGCTAGTGAGTGTGTTGGTGTGTGTTGGTGTGTGGCTAGTGAGTCTGTTGGTGTGTGGCTAGTGAGTGTGTTGGTGTGTGTTGGTGTGTGGCTAGTGAGTCTGTTGGTGTGTGGCTAGTGAGTGTGTTGGTGTGTGTTGGTGTGTGGCTAGTGAGTGTGTTGGTGTGTGGCTAGTGAGTGTGTTGGTGTGTGGCTAGTGAGTGTGTTGGTGTGTGGCTAGTGAGTGTGTTGGTGTGTGGCTAGTGAGTGTGTTGGTGTGTGTTGGTGTGTGGCTAGTGAGTGTGTTGGTACATGGTGTGTGGCTAGTGAGTGTGTTGGTGTGTGGCTAGTGAGTGTGTTGGTGTGTGTTGGTGTGTGGCTAGTAAGTGTGTTGGTGTGTGTTGGTGTGTGGCTAGTGAGTGTGTTGGTGTGTTGCTAGTGAGTGTGTTGGTGTGTGTTGGTGTGTGGCTAGTGAGTGTGTTGGTGTGTGGCTAGTGAGTGTGTTGGTGTGTGTTGGTGTGTGGCTAGTGAGTGTGTTGGTGTGTGGCTAGTGAGTGTGTTGGTGTGTGTTGGTGTGTGGCTAGTGAGTGTGTTGGTGTGTGTTGGTGTGTGGCTAGTGAGTGTGTTGGTGTGTGTTGGTGTGTGGCTAGTGAGTGTGTTGGTGTGTGGCTAGTGAGTGTGTTGGTGTGTGGCTAGTGAGTGTGTTGGTGTGTGTTGGTGTGTGGCTAGTGAGTGTGTTGGTGTGTGTTGGTGTGTGGCTAGTGAGTGTGTTGGTATGTGGCTAGTGAGTGTGTTGGTGTGTTGGTGTGTTGCTAGTGAGTGTGTTGGTGTGTGTTGGTGTGTGGCTAGTGAGTGTGTTGGTGTGTGTTGGTGTGTGGCTAGTGAGTGTGTTGGTATGTGGCTAGTGAGTGTGTTGGTATGTGGCTAGTGAGTGTGTTGGTGTGTTGGTGTGTGGCTAGTGAGTGTGTTGGTGTGTGTTGGTGTGTGGCTAGTGAGTGTGTTGGTGTGTGTTGGTGTGTGGCTAGTGAGTGTGTTGGTATGTGGCTAGTGAGTGTGTTGGTGTGTTTGTGTGGGGCTAGTTCGTGTGTTGGTGTGTGGCTAGTGTGAGTGTGTTGGTGTGTTGGTGTGTGGATAGTGAGTGTGTTGTTGGTGCGTTGGTGTTTGGGCTAGTGAGTGTGTTGTTGGTGTGTATGTGTGTGGCTAGTGAGTGTGTTGTTGGTGTGTATGTGTGTGGCTAGTGAGTGTGTTGTTGGTGTGTATGTGTGAGTGTGTTGGTGTGTTGCTAGTGAGTGTGTTGGTGTGTTGGTATCAGTGTGGCTAGTGAGTGTGTTGGTGTGTTGATGTGTGGCTAGTGAGTGTGTTGGTGTGTATGTGTGTGGCTAGTGAGTGTGTTGTTGGTGTGTATGTGTGTGGCTAGTGAGTGTGTCGTTGGTGTGTATGTGTGTGGCTTATGAGTGTGTTGTTGGTGTGTGTGTGGCTAGTGAGTGTGTTGTTGGTATATATGTGTGTGGCAAGTGAGTGTGTTGACAGAATGGTGGTGCCAGAGTGAGAATGGACATGTCAGAGTGAGAGTGTAAGTGCCGGACCAGAGCGAGAATGGAGCTGCCAGAGTGAGAATGAAGATGCCAGAACTGATTGGAATGGTGGTGCCGGAGTAACAGTGTTGGTGCCAGAGGGAGAAAGAGTAAGAGTGTTGGTGCCACAGTGACAGTGACAGTGGTGATGTCAAGTGGTTCTGACCGATGCCAGGGTTACAGAGTGAGAGTGGCGCTCTTGCGATCGACACCTGCATCAGTAGGAATAGCACAGCACGCAAAATACGCAAGGTAGCAAAACAAAACAATCTGTACTAGCTGTTCAGGGTAAATAATTGGTTTGACTTTCTTCTGGTATGTCAAAGTTGCAAAGTTTTGCCTATTGTGATTTTTTGTCGATTTTTCATTCGGCTCTTCCGTTTTTGTCTGGTCGATTTTGAGGGTACCCTTACTTGAGCGGCGGTCACGTGATTCCTGTAAAAGAAATATTTAATCCAAAAGGTGATCCTGAAGGTTAAGTGAACGGCCTTCTCTGGCATATAAGATTTTAATGAAATGACACGGGAATTAATGCTTTAATTCGGGCTTGAAATTTGTTGCAATAATTTTTTGGCCAAGTTTAGATAGATTAGTGTTTATGTGTGTGAGTGAGAAGGTACGTGGTGCCAGACCGGTGCTAGATAGAGATTTGTGGTGTGTGAGTGAGTGCCAGACCGGTGCTAGATAGGTTGGTGTTTTTGTGTGTGAGTAAGAAGGGTGGTGCCAGACTGGTGCTAGATAGAGATTGGTGTTGTGTGAGTGCCAGATAGAGATTGGTATTTGTGTGTGAGCAGGGACCTATATAGGTCTATGGTGTGAGTGAGAAGGGTGGTGCCAGATAGATTGGTGTTGTGTGAGTGCCAGATATTGGTGTTGTGTGAGTGAGTGAGAAGGGTGGTGCCAGATAGATTGGTGTTGTGTGAGTGCCAGACAGGTGCTAGATATTGGTGTTGTGTGTGTGAGTGAGAAGGGTGGTGCCAGATAGATTGGTGTTGTGTGAGTGCCAGGCAGGTGCTAGATATAGTGTTGTGTGTGTGAGTGAGAAGGGTGGTGCCAGATAGATTGGTGTTGTGCGAGTGCCAGACAGGTGCTAGATATTGGTGTGAGTGCCAGACCGGTGCTAGATAGATTGGTGGTGTGTGAGGGAGTGCCAGACCGGTGCTAGATAGAGATTGATGGTGTGTGTGCCAGATAGATTGGTGTTGTGTGAGTGCCAGACCGGTGCTAGATAGATTTGTGTTTTTTCAATCATGTTACAGTGTACATGTATTAAAAAAACACCAGAAATAATGGAGTGTGGATTTAATTTGAAAAAGAACATACCCATTTACACACACTCACATATATAAGCACATTCACACGCGGTCACATCCTTACACACACACACACATCCATACACACACAAGCACAACTCAGATACAAGACTATTGCAAGAGTAAAGATTTATTGGTCATAGGCAGTAAGGATTCTTCCGTACCAACTGTTTTCTCTCTTCCACATGATAAGTATGGTACAGCAAAGTATAATACATGTACAATACATTACAATACAGCACAGCTTGTTTTGTTTTTGCTGCACCGCATTGTATACCACCGAATGCGGACTGGATCAAAAGCTGAAGTATTACTTGTATTTGATCAAAACAATGCACTTTAAGATACATACAAACCAACAGCACAAATAATTACAGATTCAAAGATACTTGCAATGACTTTTTTTCACTAAAGCAACAGCAACATTTGGTTATGATTTCATACAAGAGTGTTACAAAGCTATTTTTGTTTTTTTCACGCACACACCCTCCCCTCCCCAATAGACAAGTTAAAGTAAAGTTGATATGACATTCGAAAGAACATGTATAAGCAGAAGTGCATCTTGTTTGTAAGAATGTTCCCTGTGCAAAATGAGTGCTCCTAAATATTTTGGAAAATTAAGAAACAAGAAAAGACGATCATACAGGGATTACATGCGAAACAGTCACTAGAACTAATTAGTCCAGCAAAATACTGTTACATGCAAAGCGCATGCACACGCAAGAGAGGGAGTGTAGAGACAGAGGAGAGAGAGAGAGAGAATGGAGAGACAGAAAGAGTGAATCAAAGATGCCCTTAGCAGAAATAAAATTATGGTTTTCTGTGCACTAGAAGAAAAAAGTGAACAAAAGAGAACAAGTAAAAAGAAAGCAGGTCTTACGGGTGGTTAAGTGAATTAATTAATTTGTGCAAAATGGGGCTATGCAATATACACAAATATAGAAACAGCATTTTAGTAACATATAACGTAGATAATAGAAACACAAAAGCGCTCTTATGCTCCCAAGCCCCTTCCCTCATCCAACCCAAAAATAACGAACCAAATACAAAAATGCCTTCCCAATCCTAAGAAAGCTTACAGACCACAAATGACAACACATATACACTAATTTTCATTACATTGCATCAAGTTACACATTGAAAAACATGGCTTCACATTCACTCTCTCCTTCATTCTGTCAAATACAACAATCATCTTACTGTTTCCACTGAAAGTCATTCACTCCACAGGTGTTTACATTACAGGTTTACATTACAGTGAGAGAATCAGGTATTGTTGCATACAAACACACAACAAAACAACTTCAAACTGTACATGAAAGATTGAAAATAAATCAGGAAAAAAATAAAAAGAATAAAAAATTAGGGAGAGAACGAAAAGAAAAATGTGAAAAATGAAAAAAAAGTAGAAAAAAATCACCAAAGAAACAAAAACAGGTGGGTACATTTACATCTATCAACATAATGAGCATCGTGTTAAACCATTACATATCATACAAAGCATAGCTATGTAAAAAAACCCACAGAAAGGCATGAATTTGTGGCAAATCCAAACAAGTCTACTCTTCAACTGGCTTCATAATCTGACATTAGGACCAAACTCTCTAGTTGAATTTGACAGTTATATACTGCATAGAAGTAAAAAAAAGAAAAAAAAGTGCTCAAATGTCACAATGTTCCAAAAATGTTTCACAAATGTTCAAAACCCATTTCAGCTAAAAGCTGTAAGGAATAATCCTGTAGCAAACTCCAAAGTAGTCAGTATCTTTTTGAAGTCTACTTTGAATGTGAGGCAAGAAAAAAACATTTGAAATTAAACATTATTCAACATCGAATTGCTTTCTTACTTACACTTTGGCAAACTGCAGATTGTTCTGGTTAAAATCAATTCATATGGAAGACTCATATGTGACAGTATACTGTATAAACATTAACAATCCTATACTTTTTGAGTCTGATTTTTGGAACCCGAACCCATGAATATCAGAGACTGCCATACTTATTTTCAGTCTTAACACAACAGCGCTTTTGTTTTCTTTTTTCACCAACTTTGATTTCAGGAATGAAACTGTACAAAATACCATCTAAAGGCTTATGTTTCGTAACTTACACACAATGCAAACTGCAGCTTACCAATGCAAGTCAAACTTGATTTAAAAAACCAGAAGGGTTCTTGACACTATTTAACTCTCTCAACAAGTGTGCGAACACAAAAGGGTATACATAGTATGTGTGTGAAGGCTTAGAATGCGAAACGCTGGCACAAATGCCACCATAAAGGCAACACAAAATACTGATGAAAACTGATGCAGAACGATCGATGATATGATAACCCAAAATGAAGCAGGCCTGCATGAAACACGAGTGATGAAAAAGAGACTAGAAAGAAAGCCTTGTCTTTAAAAACAAAATAAAAAATTAAATGCTGTTACATTAAATGTATTAACTAATAAAGCATTTCAGTAAAAAGGTTTGGAAATTGAAAACAAAACCAAGGTATTCTTGTTATTTGAAATCATACCGATTGTGTTGCATCTTCCGTTTATGTATTACAATAGTTAATGACTGCAATGCGCAATAAAAGCAGGTTAACTGGATATGTTTTTCCTACACTTGATCGACACAAGCACAATCCGGATTTGGCAAGGGAGGAAACCCAATACAATTTGCAAGGGAGGCAACCCTTTCGCAAGCCTGAGTTTTTACAAAAAATTACTTGCATGAATTCAAATTTGGACACCGAATAAACTCAAACCATCTCTGAATCTATCATTAAAGTTGTAATACTTGTGAGATGAGCATACATGAACAAAAAGTTATGAGCAAGGCAGGGATAGATATATCTAAATGCACTGAAAAAAACTCGCGGACATTACGCATGAAAAAGACTCATTAATAAATCAAGTGCAGAAATTGCATAAGTCATCGCAGACATAGCACAATCAAGGCAACATATATCCAACCCGCTGGATTTGGCGTAAAAATGAAAACAAAGTCAGTAAAATACAAAACAAAGCAATTTGATATTGGGACACTTTTTTCACAATGTGTACAGATGCTATCGACAGCTTGCCCCAACAGCAGTAAGCTTCAAATGCAGAATAAATGCAGATCATAACTGGAAATAAATATACAAAGAGGTACAAGAAATGAAATTATCAGTATTTTGCTTTTACAGCGCACCTTAACCAGTTTGTTTGTTTGTTTATTTGTTGTTTAACGTCCAGCCGACTACGCAGAGCCATATCAGGACGACTTAACCAGTTGCATTTCGTAAATCTGACAATATTTTTTTCTCTCAAAACTTTCTCTCCTTGTAACAAAAAAAAGCTTCAACTGAAATTGACATGGCTTCATTATTTTATATCATCTACAGGTTCTACAACAGTTTGTACCATGAGTCTTTCGGCAGCTGGAAGAAAATGTTTTTTCTTCATGCAAACACTCAGAATCAGCAATGTACATGAAATGCAGAGGAGGCCAAACTCGCAGCACAAAATATGAAGAGGTGAGCAACACGTACAAATATGTTCATGTACGATCTCAGTGGGCCTGACACAAAATATACGCACAATTCAGTACACATTACTGCCTACTGTCTTGACAGTTCGAACATCTTTGATTTTGATAATCATCAAACTTGAGGATAAAAGTCAGGCATGGACCAAGTCATTGTGTATCAAAATAAGTCTGTGTGAATGTTCCTGCTTAGCAAACTGTAGTTCAGTAATAGAACTCAAACATTGCTGAAGATTTTGTCATCTTAAAATATTCTAACGAGTGCAAGACACATAAAGTGCAGCATGGATATGTGAACTATCCATTAACTTGGATGGATTAGGTGCTGTTTTAAGAACTATCCTTTTGTAAGATTCGCTCAAAATGTTTAACAAATTTTCGCTTATTCTCAAATAACTCTTCAAGACTCGTAATGCGCAATGAATTTTGGAAACCACTTTTTAACTTCCATGGATCAACGTAGAACGTGTGGAAAATACATAATGTTGATCATAAAAATGCAAATGACCAACGTCTATCTGCCTTAAAAATGTGTAAATAAGTTTGCAAAACGTATGAATTGATCAGCATGAAAATGTGAACGATCCTATCATTTCCATGGATTTAGGCATCCCTTTTCTGGCTATCATCCCCATGCTGCGTTGACTGAAGAGAAAGGAACAGAAGGATGGTTGTGATGATTTGTGTTGTGATCACGTTGAACCAAGGCTGGATTGTTGATGAATCAGTGTGTGCATTGTATCAATGGTCCTGAAACAGAAAGAAAAAGATAATTAATAACAACAGCCAAGGGCTACGTTGCACTTCAACCTAAAAAGGTCTTCCAGAGGGTATTTATTTTATGTATTGTTGCTAAAATATTGCTATAACGATACAAATTACCGGTGTGACACCAGAAAATTAAAATCAAACAGGTGTGGGAATAATTTTTTCTTAGGATGAAAGTCGCTTGTTCATTTCAATGCTTGTTATTCTCTCAGGTGCCAGGAGATTGGTTCCGTATAACTCTCGCTTACTCCATTACACATGTCGTGTGCATTTAGAGCGCTTACTTTGGTTATTTGAGGTATAGGAATAGACGATTTCCAGAAACAACTCTGTAAGGATTGTATGGCTTGTGAAAGAGTAAGTACCCTTTTTTTGTCTCAGAAAAACATAAGACACGTGGTTCCTGTACAAGTCTATGAGACACACCCCCTTGCTGGTGATCGACTGGCCTGTAATGTCACGAGGGGAAATAATGTCATGTGGGAAAACTTTGCCCCGTGACACTACAGCCTTGGCGAGTCACTAGCGAGGGGGTGTGTCTCGTACACATTACCAGGAACCACATGTCATAAGTTTGTCTGAGAAAAAGCAAGGGTACTCACTCTTTCACAACCAATACAAACCCGACAGTTATTTCCAGAATTCGGCTACTGTGGCGATAGTCCGGAATTATCCTGTGGAAGAGACGACGTTACATGCAGAAAAAAGAACGGCTGATTGAGATTCACTCAGTGGGACTGTGAACCTCACGTGGGGCGAAATCGGGCCATTGCCGAACTGTACAGGTATAAAGGCGGCGCTTAATTAAGCCCAAAGTTGACTTCGCGAAGACTTTGCAAAATGTTGTTACCGAAAACTCAGTGCTAAAGCTCTGAGCGGCCAGCTTCTCAGAGAATATTTCGCGTAGTCGACTTGGCCCAATAAAGGACAGGCTTTAGGCAGCTCTACAAGCAACTGACCTCTGTTCAGCAAAATGTTGTGCAGGGGCAAAGCGCAGGCTGGATTAGACGTTGTGCGTCTTGATGTTGCCGTTGGGTTGCACCTCCGGTCGCTTGCTGTCCATCTCGGCCTGCATGCGGGCCAGCTTCTCCTGCATCTTACGCAGCTGTTGTGACGAAAGCAGAGAAATATTTCACACTGAATCAACTTGCAAGTAGAGACAAAGACAGAGGGGTGGAAAGAGAGTGTGTATTTAATCCCTGCCATTTCTGGAGCAGTAGTGGCTCACTTGTTTCTAAGTTTGTGTGTGTGTGTGTGTGTGTGTGTGTGTGTGTGTGTGTGTGAGAGAGAGAGAGAGAGAAGAGAGAGAGAGAGAGAGAGAGAGAGAGAGAGCGAGAGAGAGAGAGAGGGGTTATACCCTGTACAAGGATAGGGAGAGATAATCACAAGGACATTCTGCAGTTGCTTCCCTTTAATTGTAAACTCTGGCAGTTATGCCCGAATCTGTCATCTTTCTATATAGCTATTCTGATGAACACGTGGGGGAATTCGGGGGCTGTGATTGGATGGTCTCACACATCCCTTTTCCGATCATCAAAGCATAACGCTACGGAAGTTGGCCATTTTTGCCGATATCCAAAAGCATATCGGCAATAACAAAGACGCATGGTTCCGGTTTCTTCCACGTGTATAAAGTACACGCATACCTCGCCAGGTTTGTTTCTGTGACTAGTCGACAGACGATGCCATTTGCTTTGTTTGTGTTTTTGTTGTTGCTTACTGTACATGACATACATTACGTGTAAAATCCAGTTCTTTAACAGGCAACAAACCTTGCAAATTTCCAGAAGCTGCAATCTGAAGCGACCTATCTCTGATTCTAGCAGACGATCTCTCCAATGTTTAACACAAAATCAGCAAACTCTCCTGTCATATAGAATGTCCATTGTATAGTGCAATGTTGAAATGAAGATACCGGTCTGAAACATTTAGTCGTTTCTTCTGAGACAATCCTTGTTCTCTTATCATCTACAGATTTACAGCAGTCGTCACCACGCGAATTCCCAACAGAAGTCAGAGTTTCGAACATACAATCTACGTAGGCAAGCATGATACGTCATGACGTCATATGATTCCTAGCATATTGACGTAATGCTATAACATCCGGTTATCTCGAGTTTTCTCCGTAATACATGTCCGTGGGTTTTTCAATGTTCGGTTATATCAGTGGCTTCATGCGGAAAGGGAACCATCGTCTGCAATCAATGACATGGACCATTCTGGTACTTGTTGCTGACAAAAACATGATTTTAACACAGAATTTAATGTCAGAATAGCGATATAAACGCTATTGTGTTTTCATCATAGCAATAGGGTCCGATATTTAGACTCGAACAAGTATAATGCGACTCGTCTTCGACTCGTCTGCATTATATTTGTCTCGTCTAAATATTGGGCCCTATTGCTACGCTGAAAACACAATAGCTGTTAATAATGTCGATGTTAAACTTGTGTTAATACATAACATGATACTTCCTTGATTCCATAAACAACAACCTAACAGATGCCAGTACCAGCATCCTGGTATTTGAACGCCATTTATAATCTTACCAACCAACCCCCCCCCCCCCCCCCCCGTCCCATAAGTATCCTTTCCAAATAATTATATTCCTTACCTCATCTTCTTTCTGCAGGAGTTCTCTTTCCCTTTGTGAGAGTCCATCGGATTGACTGGGCGGGGCACTGTGAGCAGAAAGCAGACATTTTGTCAAAATGTCTTCACACTATAAACTACAACCACAGGAGCTGCCCTTGTATCAAAGGAGTAGGATACTTCAATTGACCGGCACTTTGATACAAGCTCCTGATGCTGCAACTATTTAAAGTAGTTAAGGGTTGTTGTCAAGTATTTTTCAGGCCTGGAGCAAAACAATCTGTCAAAAGATTAACACATTTGGCCAGTGAGACTGGTTGACAACTTTGCTTCTGGAATTCCATATATGCATTAACCAATAAATGCTACAAATTCAATCCCCCGTTATACATTCCTTCTCGAGGAAAAAGTCATGTTCACCACCACAAAATTGATTACACAGGATAAGATCTTCCATCAACTTTCTTTCTTTCTTTATTTGGTGTTTTACGTCGTTTTCAAGCATGAAGGTTATATCGCGACGGGGGAAGGGGGGAGATGGGATAGAGCCACTTGTCAATTGTCTCTTGTTCACAAAAGCACTAATCAAAAATTTGCTCCAGGGGCTTGCAACGTAGTACAATATATTACCTTACTGGGAGAATGCAAGTTTCCAGTACAAAGGACTTAACATTTCTTACATACTGCTTGACTAAAATCTTTACAAAAATTGACTATATTCTATACAAGAAACACTTAACAAGGGTAAAAAGAGAAACAGAATCCGTTGGTTGCCTCTTACGACATGCTGGGGAGCATCGGGTAAATTCTTCCCCCTAACCCGCAGGGGGTTTCCATCAACTTAGTAACCTTAATAAATAGCAGAAAGGAGAGAAACAGAAGATTATAATCTTGAGACAAAACTGATCTGTTATGAAAGTGAAGACAAAGTATCAGATATTACAGCCCTAAGTTTTAAAATCGTGCATAATGGTGCAATTTATAAATTAGACTGGCTTTTAATTTGTTCAAAGAATAAGAATAAAAAGAAGAAGATGATCCTAAAATTTGTTTTAAAACTTCCATTCAAACGTTATGGCTATGTTGGACAAGAACAAGAGAAATACCCGTTATAATCAAGGACCCATTGAAAGACCATACCAATAACGATGCATGATTGTACAAATTACAGCAACAATCATGTCTAAATAAAGTTCACAATGACCGGTACATATTATTGAGTAACCAATACAAGCTAATCTTTAAAAGACATGATTAAAAAAAAAAGAAGAAGAAGCTTGCAGCACAGTAATGAACATATGTATAATGTACTGCGAAAACAAGCTATAGAAGATCATATACTCTACACTTTAACCAACCGCGTAAACAGATTTTTTGCAAAAGTTTCTTAGACTGAGTCTAAAGCACACAGTACATGTATCGCCACATTTTTATTATTATTATTATTGTGGTCATTTTTATGCGCCTAATCTAGATATAGCCCTAGGCGCTTACATATTAATTTCTGCCTAATTATGTTTTTTGACGACAAAAGATGTTGATTATCACTGGATGCCGGTAAACTCTGGGCAAAGGCTTCATACCCCTTGGTACATCCTACCAAAAAATCCCTCCCCACATCTGAATACACTGACAGAAATCAAGGGCATGCAAAAGATCCCCCCCCCCCACCCCCACCCCACAATAAAAGATCACAGGTTACATTTTTTTTTCACACAACAAAGAATAGATCAACTCTTGAGCTCACCATTTAAAAATGTCAGCAGGGGTTGAAGGTAAAACATGTGGAAAGGACAAAGAAAGAAAAAACAGAACATGAAAAAAAAAGTCAAAACCAACAGCTAGAGGAAAGAATATAAAACAAAAAATATAATTTTTAACCATATCTAAAAGATGTAAAATCTATATTCCAGGGGCAAAACATGTTGTTTTCATTTAACAAACCCAAACTCACCCTGTACATGCGAATGCAATAACTTTTTTTTTAATGTAATACACGAGAAACTTTAGTTGTGCAGAAATAACTGGTTTAATTAGCACGTTAAGTTAGATGTGCTTAAAGAGACAACTAACATCAAAACTGTGTGTCTCGGAAACAGCAAAGTCTAAATACTGGGTTTTAGCTTACAAAATAAACATTTAACCGATGGTTGGAAAGAAAAGAGAAGAACAAATCCTGTATTTCACAGACCAATCAAGAAAAAAACCCAAAAAACCCCCCTGGCTTTAACAAAAGAAAGTGCATGTACAACCCGGAGTGTAAACCAGCACACAAAAAATACAATACACTTTTTGTCATGATTAGCTCTGAATAATCAGCAGCTAAATGATTCTGCGCAGACTGCTTGCAATCTGGGACACACAGTTTCAAATTAAAATATGAACGTTTTTGAACAGTTAAAAGTTAAAACAGAATCTGAGAAAATAAAAAAACAGTGTTCTCATTTGTCTCACCGCACTAATGGCTGGGACTGGGGCACAACACTTGTAGAAATAAAAAAAGTAAATAAATGTGTTGTTGCACATCTCTTTTTACTGACCACACACAGTGACACAACACTCAAAACCCAGGTACATGTATTACATACAGATCTGCCAACCCTTGTAAAGCCTTTAAGTGTAGCAATTTAATTTTTTTGTGGAAATTTTCAGTGGAGCAAATGTTTAAATGTAGCATTTTGTAAAAGTTATTCCAACATCCTTATTTATGCCATCTTGCACAAGAATAGACATACAGTTTCATGAGAATTATGCAGGAACATAAAATGCCCATTAGAGAGTATATGTGGTGCCACTTTTCAGTCAAGACAATGTTTATGGCCCATTTTGTGACCAATATACACGGAGTGGGATGCAAAATGAGAACCACGACTCACACAAGAGAGAGAACTGTGGCATGCTTGTGGTCATTTATTTAAGCATAGCAATCTTTAGCTTGGCGTAGCAGCATAACAATGGCTCTTTAAACATTGCATGCTACACTAAACGCGTTACAGTTGGCAGCTCTGTACAGATGATCACACATTTGTTTCAATGAAAAGAGTAGCAAAAACATTAACACTTCTGTTTACAAACATTGTTTTTAGAAGGTTAGAATCAAACTGTGGAAAAAAATTTCTTTTAAAATGTGACTAAAACTACTGCATGTACTGTCAACTCATGACCTTGAGACACTTTCAGTTAGTCTGTCAATGTAAAACTTGTCCAGATTGTATTTTGTTTGTTCATACTTTGACTAAGAAAGATGCATCCCGGTCATATGATCACCAACATAACACCAAACATAAGCAGTAAATAAAGAACTGAGGTAAACCATGAAAACACAAACAACATATAAATACTGTACACCATTCTGATAATCCCAGCTATACAACAGCCAACGCACAACTATAATGCATGAGTGCTGACTCTACAGATTCTGCAGGACAGTGGTACCTGCTGAGTGAGGTCTCTCCAATGAGAGGACACCTCCCATGAAAGGACACCTACATGCAATGCACACACACTTTCGGTGGGTCCCAAGGGTGTCCTTTCAAAGTTTCATCGCAGGTACCACAGTAAAATTATGATACAAGAGGAGATAACTCACCCTCTGGAAGCTTTGCCAGCAGGTGATCCTCCATTGGCCAGATTCTCTGCACGGTAATTTTCGTAATGCGTCTCCTGCGTGACTTCTTGCAGGTCCTGCATATGTGTTCTGCAAAGACAGATGAACAGAATAACGTGAGCACTCTGCATATAGATTTGCAGGTTAAGGTTGTAAAAAGACGGCTGTTCCTTGTGATTTGACCTGTCTCTTTGTGACTCTCTCACATACATGCATGACTGTTCGTGTTAGACAACACTCACACAAACACACACACATGGACACGCATTCATGTACGTACACACTCACTCACACGGCCCCTCACACACAGTGTCACACACCAGCAGACACACACACACACACTTTTTCTTCATGTCTTGCCCATTTTGTTCCTCAGCACACACAGACATCCACCCTCTCTCTATCTTCTGATTCACAAGGAGCAGTATACATCATGTGCCAATGTAACAGGCATCCTCAGGAGTTAAATTCATCCGTATGGGCTTGCTGTGCATACAGAGGCACCGGCACGGTTGGCCTAGTGGTAAGGCGTCGGTAGGTCGTGGGTTCGAACCCCGGCCGGGTCATACCTAAGACTTTAAAATTGGCAATCTAGTGGCTGCTCCGCCTGGCGTCTGGCATAATGGGGTTAGTGCTAGGACTGGTTGGTCCGGTGTCAGAATAATGTGACTGGGTGAGACATGAAGCCTGTGGTGCGACTTCTGTCTTGTGTGTGGCGCACGTTATATGTCAAAGCAGCACCGCCCTGATATGGCCCTTCGTGGTCGGCTGGGCGTTAAGCCAACAAACAAACAAACAAACAAGCATACAGAGGCAAGTTTTCAACTTTGCAAACCAGTTAAAAATGCACTTTACCTCTAAATGTAACCAGAATAAAAAGGTTATTAGATGATGTCAATTTCTACTAAAATACATGACTTCTCGCTATACTTACATGAGCATGGTTCGGAGTTTGATGAAGTCGCAGTGTTCTGGATTTTCCACTTCCACGACCCCCCAGGGATACATGCGACCCCTGACCTTGCGACCTTTCACCTCGATGATAGAGTTGGCTCCCACCACAGCAAAGGGTACTGCATTCTGGAGAAGAAAATTTAACGTTTGAACTGATAAAAACAATCAAGCAGTTCTCGTAATATTGGTTTCTAATACTAGCAGTTTACACAGAAAAAAAGAGAAGAGAAAACCACGAGCTTTGTCCCAAAAGATAAAGGAACAAGAATCTGTGAAAAAAGTTGTATTCTGAGGCTTATCAATTTCTTTTAATTTTTTAAATAAAACTGGCCTAGATAATTTTCAAGAAAATCTGACCAAATTCACTTAAAATTCACATGCAGTCAACAAAGTTTAATAAAGAAACAACCATTTCAATAAAATGTGAAACACAATGACAGTCTTTCAACATCTGAGGTTTGTTTGTTTGTTCGTTCATGGGCTGAAACTCCCACGGCTTTTACGTGTATGACCGTTTTTACCCCGCCATTTAGGCAGCCATACGCCGCTTTCGGAGGAAGCATGCTGGGTATTTTCGTGTTTCTATAACCCACCGAACTCTGACATGGATTACAGGATCTTTTTCGTGTGCACTTGGTCTTGTGCTTGCGTGTACACACGGGGGTGTTCGGACACCGAGGAGAGTCTGCACACAAAATTGACTCTGAGAAATAAATCTCTCGCCGAACGTGGGGACGAACTCACGCTGACAGCGGCCAACTGGATACAAATCCAGCGCGCTACTGACCGAGCTACATCCCCGCCAACATCTGAGGTGTTGGCAGATATAATTTAGTTTAACTTCCGACACACATATGGAGAGAATAATCAAGGCAATGAGCTTCTTCTCCTTCTTCAGCGTTCGACTCTGCATGGAATAGGGAAACTTAATGACTTCTCCCCTTACTCAGGGGAGCTAACAGATGTGGGGCCTATTTCAAATTCTGCTTGTATTCATGGGAGCTAACTCAAATTGTGCTGGTTTGTCTTTTCTTCCTGGTTAAGAGTCATTGACAGAGCAACAAATTCAGGAAGCACAAGTTTGAATAGTATGAGAGTATGTATCGATTGGACATTGGATTTCCCTTCTTTGAGCCATGTGACGTCAGAGGCCTACAAAACTTCATATTTGGGCGTTTCAGGTTGACCGAAACTTCAAAGGAACTACAAAACACACGTCATGTGTTTGATTGTATGTGTGTGTGCTCGTTCAATCGTCAAAACAACAACAAAGTCAGTACATGACATGTGTTTTGTAGTTCCTTTGAAGTTTCAGTCAACCTGAAACGCCCAAATATGAAGCTTATGTGTTTGATTGCATGTGTGTGTGCTCGTTCAATCGTCAAAACAACAACAAAGTCAGTACCTGAAAGGAATTCAATCGATACATAAATTTTATTTGCTTTTTGACCAAAATATAACATTTTACACAGATCTCGACAGTCATTGTTCTCCGAGACCGCGATAGAACAATGACTGTCTCGATCTGTGTAAAATGTCGTATTTTGGTCAAAAACGCAAATAACGTATACCGTTTTGCTGTCATCATGTGTTCTATTTGGCATGGCGGGGGTGAGGGGGCAGGGAAGGGGGGGGGGGGGGTGGTGTGTGTGTGGCAGTACTGGTGGTGGTGGTGTAAGTGTGCACACATGTGTGGGAGGGATGGCAGTTAAGTCCATTTCATTCAATTCAGCGCATTGACAAGGAGGACGGTGTCCCCCAAAACAACAAGCAGCTGATGACGATAAGTGTTGTTTAACAATCTCATGGTGAAACCATTACGGGCATGTTCCTGGAATTGCCACCCCAACTTTAGATGATGTGATTTTGAAGGAAAAATAAAAAATAAATAAAACAAGAAGGGCAAAGCCCATACGACTCACATGCTTTACACATTTTTCCTACCAAAATAAATGTGACCTTGACCCAAGGTCAAGGTCATTCAAGGTCATGCAACACAAAGCTGTTAATTCAAGACATAGGAAGTACAATGGTGCTTATTGGCTCTTTCTACCATGAGATATGGTCACTTTTAGTGGTTCACTACCTTATTTTGGTCACATTTCATAAGGGTCAAAGTGACCTTGACCTTGATCATATGTGACCAAATGTGTCTCATGATGAAAGCATAACATGTGCCCCACATAATTTTTAAGTTTGAAACAGTTATCTTCCATAGTTCAGGGTCAAGGTCACTTCAAAATATGTATACAATCCAACTTTGAAGAGCTCCTGTGACCTTGACCTTGAAGCAAGGTAAACCAAACTGGTATCAAAAGATGGGGCTTACTTTGCCCTATATATCATATATAGGTGAGGTATTGAATCTCAAAAACTTCAGAGAAAATGGGAAAAATGTGAAAAATAGCTGTTTTTTAGGCAACATTTATGGCCCCTGCGACCTTGACCTTGAAGCAAGGTCAAGATGCTATGTATGTTCTTTGGGGCCTTGTCATCATACACCATCTTGCCAAATTTGGTACTGATAGACTGAATAGTGTCCAAGAAATATCCAACGTTAAAGTTTTCCGGACGGACGGACGGACGGACGACTCGGGTGAGTACATACTCACTTTTGCTTCGCATGTGAGTCAAAAAGAGATAGGGGGGGGGGGGGGGGGGGGGGGGAGGAGTTGCGAAGGAGGGATGGCAGTCGAGCTGGAGGCTGGTGTTAGGTAGGTTCATAGAGCTCACTAGGGACCTGGCTCGGCTGTTGTGAGCCAGTGCTGTAGTTGGTAGAAGCCAAGCAGCTGCAACTGTCCTCCCTTTATGTCTATGTGAGGGGGAGGGGGAAGCCAGTGGGGATCGAGTGGTGTTTTAAGTTTACTTTGAGCTGGCGGCACTGTTCCTTGTAGTCTTCATCCTCATCAGAGTCACAGTCTGGTAAGGGGTAGATCTTGATGCCGTAGTCTTCTATCTGGTCCATTATCTGAAACACAGTCAACACAAGGTGATGATGACTTGTAATAAACATGGCAGCTGGAACCAATCAGTCCTCACAACATTCTGCATTTATTTTGTGTTTTTAATTTATTTTTTTTACAATTTTTGTTTACCCCAAAAGTAACATACAGGTAATTGAGAAGACATAATTTCATGAAATCCAGAATGTGAGCAAGGAAAAAAAATACAAATATATTAGCTAGCATCTAGACTTTTTCAAACCAACGTCAAAATCTTGCCCTTGTGACTATCTCTTGATAATGACCACCATGCCCGTGACGACATCCCAAACAAAAGTTCTCTCTACACAATTGACCTTTCCATAGTGAGCACCTGTCCATAACAACCACTTCTGGTCAGTCCCTTGGCTGGTCATTATGGACAGGTTTAGCTGTATCCCAGAGCCAAAATTGCCATGATTTTTCTCTATTAAAGTATAACTATTCTCTCACTCTCACAAGTAAATGACTAACGACACAACCCACTTATATAATAATCAGAACGTTGGTGGCAGTGTGTTGTTTGCTGGCCTAAACCACTTGACCTACTCAAGACTGCATCCCTCATGGTATACAGTTATAGTATCCCAATCATTACATCAGCCGCAAAGAACATATGAGACCGCCTACACTGCTCCTGTGAAAGCAAAATCTCACCCGGACCCCCCCCCCTCCATTTTATTTATTATGTTTTGTTTTGGATTTAGTCCTATTTCCCTAAAGTAGCTTTTCATTTGAAGATTACATCAAACTCTGTTGTTGGTGAGCACAGAACAAAATGAATTGCATAATTTTTTTTATAGTGATGTGTTACATTAGAAGAGTAATGAAGGTAAAACATGAAGGCTACGTGATCAAACCTAGCTAATATTTCAAGGACATTCCTATCTCCCATCACTCTGCAACAAAACCTACTGATACAATATTTTAACACAATCAAAAGCTTCTTTCAAATCTAAACAGTGATCTGCTCTACATCATACAAAGTTTAACTGTTATTTTTCTAGAGCCCCCCCCCCCCCCCCCCCCACACACACACACACTTGCTGTGCAAACGTCAGAGACACCCCCCCCCCCCCAAAAAAAAAAAAAAGAAAGAAAATCAATAAAAATGAAATCAACATTCAAGCATTTTTACTATCACAATGCCCTTCACATTTTAACACTCTTCTCTCCTATCACTTTGCTAGTTTGCAAACATTATAGAGAGGTTGACTTGTGTTCATGTGCTTCCTCCTCTGCTATTACTCTGCACTTCTCAGTGCTCTTCCTGTTACATCTGTTACAAACATGTTACCGTCACACATACAGGAAACACTTGCACTTGACACTGTTAATGGTCCATGACCTACACCACTGATTCACATTCTGACGCCATTTGTCTCTCTATCAGCAGGGTTTGAAAACCTGCTACACAGTGTGAGTCAATAATATAATTAGGGTTACAGTCAGTGCAAAGATATAAGTTATTGTCCTCTCTGTGTTTCCTGTTGTAACTTCTCTTTTCACCTCCATTTTCATCAACTAAAACATCACTGGGATTGTCATTATAGTTCATGCACATTTGTGACCCTCCACCACGGAATGAGTCGCATGTCACCTTTGCATGATTTTCATATTTTTACATTTTCCTAAAGAGTTTTTTTATGCTCTATCCAGTGGTGAAAACCGTTTTAGAAAAGAGCAAAAACTTTTCGAGTTATAAGCCTGTGATTAAAGTAACCCTCTCACTGTTACCAGACACCCCCCGGACTTATATTAAGCCTAGCGCAGAACCGCGCGAGGTGACATGCGACTCATTTCGTGGTGGAGGGTCACATTTGTACGACACCTACAACACAACTCCCTTCTGAGGCCCTCTTTTGCCCCGGACTTATATTAAGCCTAGCGCAGAACCGCGCGAGGTGACATGCGACTCATTTCATTCATGGTGGAGGGTCACATTTGTACCACACCTACAACACAACTCCCTTCTGAGGCCCTCTTTTCTACAACAATAAGACCTTAATTGAATCATTTCTTACCGGCCCTTACTGCTTTTTACATTTTCTGTTTAAATCTATAACTTATGTCAAGTTTAAGACTGCAGCTCTCTATCTAGTTTGAGACCAACTGCAGGAACCACCAGGTGCTGAGAGAGGAAATCTGGCCATTGCTGGAGTCCCTGCACAACAAGCTGTACGGGCCAGTGGCTGCGCTGCAGAGGACCACTAATTATATCTCAAGATCTGGACTCCCAAGTGTGATCGGCGATCGAAAAGAAGAAAAGAAGAAGAAGTTTGAGACCTCATTTTCTCAGATTCTTTGAGTTGTTAAAAAAGGGATACCAATGCATCAGGAAAACATCTGACACGTGCAAAACTCATTCCCTTCTGCCGCAAGACCAGTATGTAAAAATAACACTTGTCTGTGCGCTGTCCTAATTCCAATGTGACTCACCCGTCGTTTCAAGTTCTGCACCTCCAGCTTGGTGAGTGTGTCAGCCTTGGCCAGCACGGGCACAATGTTGACCTTGTGGTGGACAGCCTTCATGAAGGCCACGTCCAGAGGCTTCAACCTGAATGACATTCAAGGCAACTATGTTACAAGTTTGGTGAAAACTTCATTGTATTCCCTGTGCACCCTGGTGAATGAAAACTTGCTATGTAAATGCTTGTGTGCTAACAGGACTAAATACTGCCCCCACTTTGACATAAGCAAACTGTAGTAAAGAAACAAGACAGGAGATAACTACCCCTATAATCATGAATGTATCACCCCCCCCTCCCCCCCACACACACCTATAAAGTTCCTTTCAAGCGCACACACACACAAACACGTTTTGACCTTTCAAAGGAAAAAAACCCATCAACCAAAAAACATGTTAATTTGCAATCGAACACAATATGCACAATCAAACGTAAATGAAAATAAAGACATCCATATGAAGACCAGCACCGCCCCAACTATCCCCAGGAGTTTGACATCAAGACAACCCAACCAGCAGAATATCAAGCAATTCTGGCAGCAGATCTCTGGAAAGAACTCGGACTACTTACCCATGGCCAGAGGGGTTGATAAAGTAGAAGCAGCAGTGGACTCTGTTGTCGATAATGTGTCGTCTGTTCAGCCCACTCTCGTCCTGAAGGTAGCGCTCAAACTGCTCATCAATGTAGCGGATCACTGGCTTGAAGCTGGAAAGGTAAAACACACACACATCAGCTAGGTGACGCTGACCAGATAGTTTAAATGGTAAGTTACGTGTCTATGTGATGTGTGTGTGTGTGTGTGTGTGTGTGTGTGTGTGTGTGTGTGTGTGTGTGTGTGTGTGTGTGTGTGTGTGTGTGTGTGTGAGTGCATGTGTGTATGCATTTTCAACTGACATAAAATTGTAACAAAAGGTGTTTTGTAAAATAAAAAATAATCATACAACTAATTGGAAAAGAAATTGTACTGAAATCATGCAATCTGGGGATCCACAGAAAGATCTCTGGTGCTTTCAAATTGCCAGAAATGTGCTAATTGGGAGAAAAACCTCATGCCCAGCCTTCATACTCTTATGTCAGTTCCAAACCTTCTAACCTACCAAACCTTCCTACTTTTAAAGAAAATACACACCAATCTGTCGAGTTGAGAGAGTCACCAAAGCCAGGCGTGTCCACCACGGTCAGTCTGAGCTTGACCCCCCTCTCCTCTATCTCCACTGTGGACGCATCGATCTTCACTGTCTGGGTGATCTTCTCTGCAACACATACACAGAAAACAACCTTGTTATTATTAGTTGTCTTCATAATTATGCTGAGAAAGTGATGTGTGAATGCACAGTTTATTTCTTTGAAAGAAGAGAGAGAGAGAGAGAGAGAGAGAGAGAGAGAGAGAGAGAGAGAGAGAGAGAGAGAGAGAGAGAGAGAGATTGATTGATTGATTAAACTTTATTACAGAAGGATGGAGATTTTAGGCGTTGCCTAGTCTTACAATCTGTCCTTGCTAACTAACATGAATACAAAACAGACATGAAAACATTATAAGAGCAAAAGAGGTTGACGGCAAAAAAAAAAATCGTACATATGATAATAAATGGCATTTAAAGGCAAAGAAAAAGTTATAGTATTTGATACTATTAAATACAATAACAGCAATAGAAATATGAAAATAGAAATAATGGTAAGGATGATGATGTCATAACGATAATAACAATAAAAACAATATAAAAGAAATTAAAAAAATCCCGAGCACTGGAAACATATGGTCCAAATGAAACAACAACGGCGAGCAAGCAAAAATAACAAACAGTAAGTCATTTGTATTTTACAAAAAATACCGACAACATAGCAAAAGGAAGAAAAGAACTACAACAAAGGATATACCAACACAACAGTAACAACAGAAACAGTAACCCTGAAAAGAGACTGCTATAAGATAACCGGTATGTATGATAACAATCATTAGGACGGTTTAATACATCGGAGTAAACCCATTTTGAATCACCACTAGGTTACGATAACGGTGGAATGCTCCACTTGGAATCAGATTTGAAACAAATGTCTGTGTATTTGCTTTTTAAAGGCTTTGACTGATGGAATATATTTTAATGCTGTTGGAAGTGAATTCCACACTGATGACCCTGAAAATGCAAGACTAGACTTGTACAAATCTAGTCGGGGGCGAGGTGGAATGAATTTACTAGAACCATACCTGTTGGTTGCTTTTTGAAACAGCGACAGAATGTACTCTGGGACTTCCTTGTTCATAACTCTAAACATGAATAATGATTTATTCAGTTTAAGCTGCTGGTTCAACGGAAGGAGGCCGAGCAGTTTCAGTTTTTCGTCAGTAGTGACCGATGAGTTAGGTATCATAAGTTTAGCTGCACGACGATGGAGAGAATTCAGTTTGATCATGTGAACATCACTGCAGTTGTCCCATAACGTAGAAGCATAACTTAAATGCGAAAGAATGTGTGCATGGTAAAATAATTTAAGAACTGAAGTGTCGACATAATATCGTAGCTGCGAGAATAAGAACATGTTTCTCGACAGCGATTTGTTTATATTGTTTAAATGATATTTCCAGTTTAGCTCAGAATCTATTGTGACTCCTAGAACCCGATGTTCACGCACTTGCTCAATCGGTGATGATCCAAGGTTAAGCTTTAGAACAAGTGGGGCCAGCTGATGTTTCTGTCTAGAAGTGATTACCATACTTTTGGTTTTTGCAGGATGAACTATCATAGTATTAGAGAGAGAGAGAGAGAGAGAGAGAGAGAGAGAGAGAGAGAGAGAGAGAGAGAGAGAGAGAGAGAGAGGGAGGGAGAGAGAGAGAGAGAGAGAGAGAGAGAGAGAGAGAGAGAGAGATGTCAGAAAAATGTCTACTGACAACTCCAAGGGCAAAAACCCAGGCACAGCTCAGAATAGCACAGAGCACTTTGCTCTGGATTGAGGATGCTGTGTTCAGACCAGAGGCCGCACAAAAAGCATATACGTGTATTATAACCACAACCCTTATCGTATGTAACCAAATCAAAATCATGTTTGTGTGAAAAAGAGAAGTTTTGACATCGCTATGTTGATGTTGGAGGGGTAACAGTCAACTTCATGAGGCAGTCTGCCCTGAACAGCAAGTTTGTTTTGACATCATGCAAATGGCCGTTGAGGAAAGATGTAGTACAGAGACTGGATCCATACATTGACAGGAATATACAAATCTTCACCGGCTAAATGTAAAAAAAACCCACCAGTACTGATTTTAAATGTGTAGGACAGGCCCCCCCCCCCCCCCCCCCAAAAAAAAAAGCATCAAAGTTGTCTGTTTACATGCCTGTGCTTAGTTTGACTGGTTGCTGTGAGGGATTGATTGACAAAAGATGCACATGAATAACATCCGGTAACTGTCAGAGCTGTTTTTGCCCCCCCCCCCACGTATCTTGGGATGGCCGCGAAATAACTCTTTTCTGCAAACTACACATCTACTCCAACAGTCAATATTCGTTGCAAGCCGAAACAAACTGATGGAAATCTGTTTTCCCTACGCCTGACCAATGACCTCTTCAGGCGGCCACAATAAAACATATCTATTCAGACAGCCGAGAAGAACCCAGGAATTTTGCAGCATCATCTGTACACAGAGCCTGCCTCTCAACTACAAAACAAATCCAAAGCAAACACTGGGAGGTAGTGTGAAGTGTTTGTGTTGGTGCCAGGCAGGCAGGTGTGAAACATGTCGGTGAAACACGGAGGATACAGTAGGGATGTACAGTAAGTACCACACAGGACAACAGTGAAACACACCCCCCCCCCCAGTTTAAGACGACTCCCATCCCCCCCCCCCCCCAAGAAAAAACCCAAAAAACACACACACCAAAACCCAACCTACTATTCATGTATTGTCCTTGCTTTCACGATCGATTTCCTGTCCATAACATCAGTAAGTTTAGGCCAATCTTTCTTTCTTTATTTGGTGTTTAACGTCGTTTTCAACCACGAAGGTTATATCGCGACGGGGAAAGGGGGGAGATGGGATAGAGCCACTTGTCAATTGTTTCTTGTTCACAAAAGCACTAATCAAAAATTTGCTCCAGGGGCTTGCAACGTAGTACAATATATGACCTTACTGGGAGAATGCAAGTTTCCAGTACAATGGACTTAACATTTCTTACATACTGCTTGACTAAAATCTTTACAAAAATTGACTATATTCTATACAAGAAACACTCAACAAGGGTAAAAAGAGAAACAGAATCCGTTAGTTGCCTGACACATGCTGGGGAGCATCGGGTAAATTCTTCCCCCTAACCCGCGGGGGGTGGGGTTTGGGGGGTGGTGGTTTAGGCCAATCATCATATTACCCGTGTACACCATAAATGTACCCCACTTTGAAGACGGCCCTCCCTTAAACACGTCACGGCCAATCCGGCCTCTCCCATAATGCAACAGAAAAAGGGGCGGGGCTTAGCAAAAATAGCACAACGCGTGGCACGCGATGTAAACACGAACAGGCCAAAGTGCACTGGGGACGCGGGGGCATCAGGGCGCTCTAATAAATCAGCTTCAATGTTTTTGTCAATAAAAAAAGCACAAGATAGTGTCCACAAGCTCTTTGTTTGGATTTCCTTCTTCCAAAAATGTTTTAACCTTTTGAACTTGGGCGTAAATAAGATCAATTTCCT
Source organism: Littorina saxatilis (assembly GCF_037325665.1). NCBI lineage: Eukaryota > Metazoa > Mollusca > Gastropoda > Littorinimorpha > Littorinidae > Littorina > Littorina saxatilis. The sequence goes on from NC_090253.1 coordinate 29,134,150, forward strand.
CTCTCTCACCGCTAAACTGAATTTTACCATCTGGCTTTCTGTCTGTGCGAGCAGCATTTCTTCTTTTAACAGCTTCTTCAGAGTTTTTCACATATTTTCGTTTCTGAACATTTGTGATATCTTGCATATTGATTGCGTATTTTGTTTATATAAATTTACAATACAATTGAACTTTCACACAGAGAACCTTTGTGTCAAAGAAATCAGTCACACAGAGAGAAACAGAATAACAATGTCAAGGCTGTAGATGTCAGGCTAGTCAAACGGACAAAATGAAACTTAGTCTTGGTTGCTGTAACTCAGTCACCGCTATGAAGTTTCGCTGATATTGCAGAAAAACAACACAGAATCAGCCAAAACCGCGAACAATAAACAAGTTTAGTACGTCACAACGTCAATGAACAGAATTCTCGAGTCAATTTTTGCATCAGACTCTGACTAAGTGAGTGGGGCAAGCGTCAAACACCACTAAAATGAGGAGGGAAATCTTGGCGCATTTTTTTGGCGGAATACTTGAACAAACCAATCATTTTCAAACTGACCAAGGACAAAAACAGGCTTGTGAACCGAATGGTGAGGGGGGAGGGTACCTCAAAATGTGTGGGTGATGATTTCACATCACCAGTCCATTGCATTGCTGCAGTCTTAGTATAGTAGCTCCACCGACCACTGTCCCCTCCCCCCTCCCGTTCGTTCCCCCTTTCAACCCCCTACCACCTTGGAATAAACTGCAGAAGACCATTTGCATATCCTGGATTCTTCCATTTGTGTTGCCAGGGGCGACCCAAGATCCGAGTCCCGTTGTGTCCCATGTCCACTTAGAACAAACCGAGTTTAGATTACCCCTTTCTGTTTTGAAAGTAAACTTGCCCATCCTGTGAGGCACTTTCAGGGACAGTAATTATAGTTAGCGGGACGACCATGTAGACGAAGTCAGCGGTGATAATCTGCGTAGTGTATACGCATACTTTGGAACACGGTCTGTTATTCCACCCAGCGAGAGCCTCTAACACAATCAGTGTTGTCGACAGCTGAAGGCGGGAAGTGAGTGTTTCACATTCCAACATCCGATGGTGATAGTAACTTAGTAAGGGCTAGGCTGCGGTCTGTAAGCTGTATTGCACTGACATCTCTTTCTGTCTGTGGAAATAAATGGCGAAATTTGATTTAACACTTCTCAACATTAACAGTGACCAGGAGAACGCAATAAGGAGACTATTTACTGAGAATCAGTGGCCATTTGAAACTCGAAGGTGTGTAATAAAAGATTCGACTTGTGTACCAAGAGGTGCTGTGCCATCATCGTGTGACCTCGATACAGAGGCTGTCTCTCGTGTGTGTAGTACCGTTAGGGTGCAGACGTGGTTATCTGATCCTGGAGGCGATGGTGAAAGCGGAGACACGGGTCCTAGTACAGGGCTCTCCTCTGGGGTAGGCCAGTGTGCCTTTTGTTTTTGCAGCCCTTGTGTGACAAATCATCGCCAGAGGTGGCTAGGTACAGGCCAATTGCCACACCGCAGGAATTCCGGCGTTAGAAAAGTACTCTACAAGAAGTATTGGTCCATGCTAGACCGACGCGGTGCTTGGAATTGTGCATTGTACTTGGCGAAAAAGACGTCTTCCTTACATCAAGACAATCCAACACGGGTAAACATTAACCGAGAAATGATGCCCGACTGTGTGCTCAAATTAGTGAGAGAGCTTTATCCCAACCCCACAGGAATACCCTATCAAGGCCACAACTGGTGGTAAAGGTTAGTTGCATTTCTTTCTTCATATCCGATGTAACAAATACACATGCACCTGAGACAGCATGTTCTGGAACCAAATTGCCGCATGCCACGTGTTTTGCTATTTTTAGAACGCATGGTGTAAATCTGTGACGTCGGAGAGTGTTGACTCCGCCCTTTTCTTTGAACAAGATCCCCATTGAAATGTTTGTTTACAAATATCTTCTTTATTATGGAGAATTAACCTTATCTAAGCGCATAGGGCGGTAAATGTGTGAAAACCAGCTGTGTGAACAAAAAATCTGACACCGTAACTCATGCTTAACCGAGATATTAAAGAAAATGTAGGAGCAGTATTTGTCCGTTGCCTGCAAGAGGTTTGAAATGATTTGCCAACGCAGAAGGTCAGGCTCCTTATATACTCCTGCCGGGCCTTTAAGATCTTGCTTTCACGTACTTTCTGTTCATAACCTCTGCAAACATGCATACTCCCATTTGAAGAATCCCTCACGTTCAAGACTTGGCTTTCAGATTTTCTGTTCATAACCTCAATAAATATACCCCTAGTTTTTAAGACTCCCTCGATCACCCTCAATACCTGATTTTTTTTAGATTTGTGTGTGGTCTTAAATGGGGGTACCACTGTATGAGGAGGATTCACTGTCACCCCTGACCGATCTCTTGTCCATTTGCCGAGACATTCCAATCTGTCCTGCTTGAACGCGCAGGTGTATTATCCGTGTATGTGTACACCTCTTTTTTTCTCTCAGTGTGATTTGTCACTGTATTGTTTTGTGGATGTATAATACAATGGCTTGGTGTTTCTAGCAGGTGCAACTATGCTAGGCAATGAACGTTTTGCAAATAAACAAGCTGTCTGAAAGAATTTCAACTTGAAGGATCTCCGTCAATCTTTATCAGTAACTTCCTATTCTTGTAATTACGCCACGCCATGATCTTTGCTAACTTGTAAATCAATCACCAGAAACATGCAGACATGAATAGATTAGCAGGCTTATAGCTGTAAGAGCGGCCAATATCGCATCAAAAGGATAATCAAACGGTTGGAATTTCACCACTAAAAACACAAGACATTTGCGCGCCGGTATGCAGGAGTCGAGTGTAGAGACTGTAGTTCGGGATAAACTGCAAACATAAAAGTTCAATTAACTGAGGCGGGCGGTATAGCAGTGCGTGAACAAAGTACGGAAAGTGTTCGCGGACTTTTGCCCAAAGGCAAAAGTAACCGGTGCTTTTTTTGTGTGCCTCCCCCCTTTATTTTTTCGGCGGACACTTTTGCTTTTTGGGCGGAACAAAAAAAAATTCGACGGAAATCCGCCGTTCGGCGGACAATTCCCATGCCTGAAAAACTGTCAAGAAATCTTTGCTGTTGTTGCCCCCAAAAAGTAAGCCACAAGCGTAATGCTGAATTCCACTACAAGCAGATGCAGACGGTTACAGGTGCACAAATGTGGTGTCAGCTGGTGAACCAACTCTCCCTCCCTACACTGGTGTTATTCAGTTCACTGTGACCTTTTCACTATTACTTCACCTCATGCTTGCATGCTGGAATGCAATGATTTCATTTGTGCTGGAATTTGGCCCAATCTCTCGCCTGCACCAGAATTTGGCCCAGTCTATCACCATGTAGCACTGTAACCCCTGTGAATGGTGTGCATGTGTCCGCTCAGTTTCAGGTACATGCACTTCTCTATACTTTGTGCTACATAATTATGCAGTGAAGTGTTGTAAGTTAGGTCACTGCACTGGTCAAAGGAGTAATTGTTAGGTCTGGATGAAATACCAGTACTACATAATAATTTAATATACATGGGTGTTTAAAAAAAAGAGAAGATGTTATTCGTATACATGGATTTTCATAATGTTGTGTGTCATAAAGAAACCGCAACCGCAAAAACAAAACCACACACACTAAGACACATACACACACTAAGACACATACACACACTAAGACAAAGACACAAAGACAAAGGCACAAACACACATATCCCCCCCACACACAACTTTCTTTACCCAAAACTCTCGTTTCAGAAATGTCAGCTCTTCACATCCCACCTTCCTCACCCCAGCCTCACAGCGCTGCAAATTGTACCAAGTAGCTGTGCCACTCCATCTTCCTCAAAACAAAACCCAATACTACAACAACACATGGGAAGGAAGCAATAAGTGTTCGGCTAAGTAAAGAAGGATGTAGGAGGGTGGTTTGTGTTACAAAAGGTTAAAGACAAGGGCCTGCTCCTCAGTTTGTTCTCTACCTGGCATCAGTTTATTTATTGTGACGTTTAAGCTACAAGCTGAATAAACAAAGATGAGCAAAAACTGATTTTGTTTTTCTGTTGAAACACGAAAATTCCTCGCGAGAATTGTACATCCTTACTTGTAACAGGTAACCCCAAGCTCCAATAGTTGATGTTTCTCTTTCCAAATTTGGTTTACAAACAAGCTGAACTATTCATCTGCATGGCAAATAGCAGGTTCTAAAGTGCAACTCAACTATTGGGGGCAGGACACATTTTCCTCAAAGAGGTAACAATAATTATTGCTTGATGTATTCACAAGTACACAGTGATGTTACCCTGTTCAATGCAGGTGTGGAACAGAAAAAGAAATCAGAAAACAGCAACAGAGGCAAAACTGTAAACTGATCCTTCCTCGCCTTCCGCCAACCAATCTCTCTGCACCCAGCCTCCCCCCCCCCCCCCTTTTCTTTCGTGACATTCATGAACGTTACAGGGCGGGGATGTAGCTCAGTCGGTAGCGCACTGGATTTGTATCCAGTTGGCCGCTGTCAGCGTGAGTTCGTCCCCACGTTCGGCGAGAGATTTATTTCTCAGAGTCAACTTTGTGTGCAGACTCTCCTCGGTGTCCGAACACCCCCGTGTGTACACGCAAGCACAAGACCAAGTGCACTCGAAAAAGATCCTGTAATCCATGTCAGAGTTCGGTGGGTTATAGAAACACGAAAATACCCAGCATGCTTTCTCCGAAAACGGCGTATGGCTGCCTAAATGGCGGGGTAAAAAACGGTCATACACGTAAAATTCCACTTGTGCAAAAAAAAACCACGAGTGTACGTGGGAGTTTCAGCCCACGAACGCAGCAGAAGAAGATGAACGTTACAGCAGATAGACCTAATATAACGCCTTTGGGCGAGCAGAACAGTTAAACAGCAGACAGAAGAACCCAGAGACACAAGGACTGTTTTTTAAAAATTTAATATATATTTTGTATATATTATTATTATTATTGTTTTTGTTGTTACAGTCTCTGGTGCATCTTAAGACTTAACTTAACGACTTACTAAATGTATATAATTAGACGACAGATTGACAAGCAATGCAGCCCACCTTATTCGACCAACAATTACCACCTTATTCGACCAACTATTACTGTATGGAAAACATTGGAAAATTCAAACCGCTCACCAAGCCCACAGAATCTAAAGCAAATTCCTATCACACACATGAACACTCTAATCAGGGACATGACTACAGGAGAGAGCTCTAGACAAGAGATTGGCCAGATAGGGTCACGACCTGGCTAGCCTGCATGGATAATGAAGATGAGATTGACCACAATCAATCACTGTGTCCACGTGCAGGGGGCCTGATATTGGTCACTCTGCCAGCATGGATTAAAATAGCAATTCCACAGAGATGGCTCATTTTTCTTTCAGGCTGCTGCCTGTCATTCTGGTCAAAACCAATTTCCGTCACTCTGGTTTGGCCAAGCTTTTGCAGTAACAGTCAGTATGATACTTCTAAAATATGTTTTTGCAGTAACAGTCAGTATGATACTTCTAAGACATTTGTTTGCTGCGAGTAACAGTCAATAATTATGATACTTCTAAGACATGTGTTTGTAGTAACAGTATAATACTTCTAAGCAGGGCTCCCCACGGACGCCCCTCCTAGAGGATCCTAGAGGGTCCCCGGACCCCCATTTTCAATTTTTAGAGGGTCCATGGACCCCCACTGCAGAATTTTAGAGGGTTCCAAGGCTCCAAAAATCAAAACGTCCCGGTGAACTTACAAAACATTGTGGTCTCGCATAGTGTTCTGTGTACAATAGCTTACGATTGCAGCCTGAAAAAGTAATTAGGGTACGCACGATAAAAGAAATTTAGAGCATCCCAGGACCCGCTCTTTTAAAGTTTAGTGCGTCCCAAAATTATCTATCTATCTCCATACATTTCCAGAACGTGTTTTTGGCTTCTAGTGCGTATAGAACGCAGGGACGCGCACTGTGTGGAGCCCTGCTAAGACAACAGTCAGTATAATACTTCAAAGACATTTGTTTGTAGTAACAGTCAGTATGATCGATATTTCTAAGAGGGCGGGGATGTAGCTCAGTCGGTAGCGCGCTGGATTTGTATCCAGTTGGCCGCTGTCAGCGTGAGTTCGTCCCCACGTTCGGCAAGAGATTTATTTCTCAGAGTCAACTTTGTGTGCAGACTCTCCTCGGTGTCCGAACACCCCCGTGTGTACACGCAAGCACAAGACCAAGTGCGCACGAAAAAGATCCTGTAATCCATGTCAGAGTTCGGTGGGTTATAGAAACACGAAAATACCCAGCATGCTTCCTCCGAAAACGGCGTATGGCTGCCTAAATGGCGGGGTAAAAAACGGCCATACACGTAAAATTCCACTCTGCAAAAAACACGAGTGTACATGGGAGTTTCAGCCCACGAACGCAGAAGAAGAAACTTCTAAGACATTAATTTTGTTTGCAGTAACAGTCAGTATGATACTTCTAAGACATTTGTTTGCAGTAACAGTCAGCAACTCCCTTTCGAGTTTCTAACCATCACTGAGTGCACGTGCATGTGAGAGAGGATTCCCCAGCTGGATGACAGTGACAGAGAGCCGCGGTAGTCCAAACCAATTACCGGAGTTATGAGGGTCAGCCGCAGGACAATTATCCAGTGTCCACCTCGACACACGCACACAAAAGATGACCTAGGTGAGTTTGCAAAAGAGGACGGGAGGGATAAGGAGAAAAAAAAAAGGGGGGGGGGGGGGGGGGGGCACCGCGGGCGGGGTAGGTGGAGAAAGTGGAGGTAATGAAACGAAACCATGACAATTAGTATCCATCTTGCCACACACACACAAGCGAAGGGACCTAGCACAAGGTGAGCTTGGAAACGGAATGCGAAAGGTGGTGTCATTGGGTGGGGGCGGAAAGGAGATTGAATGCTGGGGGGGGGATTGCAATATTAATGAAAGGATTAGTTTCGGGGATCTGTGTAGTTTGACAGAGGTCAAGGACAAAGAAGGTCGATGACATGAGGGATTGTCGTCAGTGAGGTGACGAACCTGGGTGGGTTGGGGGTGGGGGGGGGGGGGGGGGGTGGGAGAGAGAGAGAGAGAGAGAGAGAGAGAGAGAGAGAGAGAGAGAGAGAGAGAGAGAGAGATTTCTTGCATGAGTGCAGATGTAGGCAACTCTATGTGTGGGCGTGTTTTGTGTCAATGTGTATGTGAGAGTGTTGAGTGGGTGGAGGGATCGAAGGGCGCGTGTGTTCATGCGACAGGTTGTGCTTTAGCATCAGAAATTATCCTTAACACTATCATTCCAGCGTCGCGGACGACGCTGGTATCTGCGGTCGGGAAGACTTTCCACGAATTTGCCACAGGGCGCCGCCATGTTTTCTGTGCTCGACTGCGAGCAGACCACAGGCACATTACACCCAAAATTCTTGTAGGCATACACAGACGCAACATAGCATATACAGACAATAACACCCACAACACTTCAACTGCATATGAAAGGAATAAAAATAAATCCGCAAATCAGTCGCGCACAATACACCAGTTAGAAAAACAAGGAGTACCAAAGCGGCGTGCAGAAACTAAACTGACTCGGAGACTGAGAAGAAACATTTATCACACGATGTGGATAGCAAACATTAAAATAAAACAGATAACTCAAGCAAAAAATAAACACAAATATCGAAAACACAATAAACAAAGGTAAAGAAAACAAAAAGAGATGCTTGCCGACAGTCAGTGTGTGTGTGCGTGGTTTGCCGTGTGCGTCAGCGGGGTGTGTGTGTGTGTGTGTGTGTGTGTGTGTGCGTGCGCGTGCATGCGTGCGTAGGCTACGTTCTTGCGTGTGTGCGTTCGAATGAGAAAGAAGAGAGAGAGAGGATTGAACAATGAGGTCACGTTCTCTGTCACATGAATACATATACACACACTGAAGGCTACTTCGGACACGAACACTTGCCAACAACTGTGGTTGGACATGCTTTTGAAATGTAATATTTTTTCGACATGATTTCTGGACATACGAATCCCGCTGTGTTGCCTACTGATGTTGCGAATGATGAAGGTTTTGAGTTGACTGACCTTGAGGAGGGATTGCATCAGGCGTTTATCGTCTCAAATTATATCCTTGCTACTTTTCAGGAGTCAACTATTGCCATTCATGGTAACTTGGATAGTCAATGTTTTTATTTGTTTGATTCCCATCAAAGAAACAGAAATGGTAACCATTCTTCAAATGGCGCTGCAGTTTTGATGTCATCAAGTTAATTCCTTTGCAGAATTGATTGATTTTCTCAAAAGCCATTATCAATGTGTTTATCAATTAACACCTGTTCATTTCTGTCCAACTGCAATGCAAACTCAATGTGGAGGAAACAAGGATTCATTACAAACAAGTCATCCCTGTACATCAACAGATGTATGTACCTCAATCAATACTGCTAGTATGAGTGACAGGAATCTGAAAGAAAAAACAACCAAACGCAAATGTACTACTACTTCTACGACTCGTTTGAATGTAAAACAGAAATGTAACACTATCTGTGACAATGACGGTTCTACGACTCGTTTGAAGGACAGTATAGATCGAACCTTAACCCACAACTACGACAATTGGTGTCAGACTTTTTTGAACAGGAAAATATGCCTCTGTTCAACAGTAACCAAAACATGGAAGATGTTTTTGAAACTTTACAGAAATGTAACACTAGCCTATCTGTGACAATGTTGCTTTTGAATTGAACCCACATTTGTTGAACAGGAGAGAATGTTCCTGTTCAACAGTGCCCAAAACACTGAATCTGACGTTTTTGAATCTTTTCTGTCATCTAACTGAATCTGACGTTTTTGAATCTTTTCTGTCATCTAACCCAATTGCTCATGACTTCATCGATCTTGAACATGCCTACTTTTCAAAGAAAGACAGACAAAAGCGAAATCTGCATGTTAGCCATCTGCCTGAAATGGTCAATGCACTTTTGTAAAATTGTCACAGCTGTTATGCACTTTTGTGAAATGGTCAGTGCTGTTGTGCACTTATGCAAAACTTGGTGCTGTGCTGTTAACATTTGAACAAAATGCATTTTGTTCAAATGTTTAGTGCAACTTGCTACTATATAATCGCTGTATGCGCTTTGTGGTAATAATGCACTGTTGTGAAAAGTTTGCGCTAAATGTTGGCACTATGCATCATTGTTGGAGCACCCTCCTGTAGATGCACCATGCTGAAAAATGTACTTATGAATCAAGCATTGACTGAAATAAACAATTTATATATCCAGCACAACATGCAATTCATTAACTTTTGACCCTAACCTTTAACACTTCCCAAAATAAATCTTTGGTGGACATTGCATCGACGCTGTTCATTTTGAATGAACATTTTTCTTGTAATGTGATTACTATCAGGCAGTGGCCAGCAGTGTGTTTATGCGACAGAGTGTGCATTAGCAACAGCGGTTATACGTTATCCTCAACGAAATCCAATGTCATTGCCGATAGCAAGTGGTCAGCAATGCTGGACCTGGGTTAGAAAGTCATCTGCTTTTCATCTACTGTCCCTTAATTACCCCCTTCACAAGTCTAACACTCGCGTTACTGTGTGATCGAATGCCATTCTCTGTAAGCACGAACAGCTGACAGGCCTTAGCTGGCTGTGTCACAAACTGCAGTCACGATGACCTTCTGTTGTCCTGTGGTTTGCCGACTGTCGTCTCGAAATATTTGTCATAATGTGAAATTGGTGACGGAAATTAGAAGGTAATAGTGTTTGTGATTCAGTGTACGTATGCGCCACGTATGCGCCGAAGTATTCGTGTGTGTGCGTTAGTGCGTGCGTGTATGTGTGCATGTGCTACATATCCTAATTTCCATCATGGCGGTGGGGATAATGGATCGAATGCGTGTGTTAACGCGACAGAATTAGCATCACCAAAGACCCCGCGGCAAGCACGCATCCCCAACATAATGACAAACTGATTACCATTAGCAAGTGGTCAACCTGGGTCAGAAAGTCATCAACTGCTCCCCCTCCCTTCACAGCGCCAACACTTTCCTCTATGTCTGATTGGATGACGTTCTCCGGACGAACGTGCTGCCTGCTGCCAGACACCCACCCCTGTATGGTTGACAATGAGTGCCACACGCCATGATTACAATGCTGATTTTCTGTAATTTCTGAGCTGTCGAGATGTGATTTGCCTGTAGACGTCTTCAAATATCTTGCCATTAGTGCGTAGTTTTGTGATGGAAATGAGATTGCTGGTTAGTTCATTCGCAGGCTTGCTTTGTGTTTTCAATCTGGTGTAACTGATACTGAGCAGTGCCCCCCCCCCCCCCAATCTCTCTCTCTCTCTATTCTAACTGAACACGAACACGCTCACATTCACGTACGCGCGCACTTGCACGCACGCACGTACGTACCCGAGCATGCACGCGCACACACACGCACTCTCTCTCTTTTATCTCTCTCTTTTATCTCTCTCTCTCTCTCTCTCGTACTCGCATTGCAAAGAAGAAATCATCAGCAACTGAATCCCCTCTACTCGCTCCACTCTCACACACACTGTTCTTGTACCGACAGCTGAGGTCAAGCCAACAATAAGGACCACAACCAGACGACACAGTCCAACCACAATAGGATCCCAACACCAAAGCCAAGAGAGGATTTCCCCCACAAGTCTTAGCAAAGCTTTCACGCCTCTGGTAATCCTCCAACATCCCTCAAACATCCTCCTGGCTTCCTCCTCCTCCCGACCCTTTTCGGTTTCCTCCCCCAAAGCTGACCCCCCGCAGCCCCTAACGTCTGTCATGCAAACAGGTGATAAATGGAGAAGGACAAACACAACAAGATATGGAGTAGAAGTATGCGAGATGGCACATACACACACATGATATGCACGCCTTCCATAAAAAGTAGACTACTGAAGCTGGACTGCATGAATATGATAGTTATTATGTAGTGTTGTTTGAGAAAGACTGGTATGGGATATATATTCATTTCATCAGCAACATAATGAGAGAGAGAGAGAGAGAGAGAGAGAGAGAGAGAGAGAGAGAGAGAGAGAGAGAGAGAGAGAGAGAGAGAGAGAGAGAGAGAGAGAGAGAGCATGCAACAAACCACGACAGTTTAGAGATTTTCGGCAGACCAGTAATGTATCTTGAAACTCGAGGCCTAGCCAAGCTGGACACTGCCACTGGCGCCTTGGGGAAGCGTGTGTCAGTGCGATTTATTCATATCATGGATGAGAGGAACATGTTTCCAGCTGACCAAAACCCGGTGGTTATGATATTCCGATGACTCATCCACACTCAAAGGCCAGAATTGGGCGAAGCAAAGAAGAGACTGGACAAGTAGACACACACAATCTAGTGGATCACAAATTGAGAAAGACGCAGTACTACGGTTCGATAATTTTTAATTTGACAATCAGTTTTCGTCCTGAGTATTTTGGGTAATGTTGCTTCAATGTACAAACTGCTAATTTAGAACCTCACCCTCTAGAATAAACCTGCAGTATACCGCCTATCTTTCATTTGAATCATTTCTCCTTCGTCGACGTGCACACTTTTGTCTTTCCGTTGCTCTCCCTTCTTCTCTCTCGCTATCAACTTCAACGTCTATGAACTAACAAACGATATTTCCTTATCATCTGTCCGTCTCTCTCAGAGACAACGGTTTTTTTTGGTTTTTTTTTACCCCTTCCACTGTTCCAGATTCCTCTGTTCTTGTTGAGAAAATAATAATCTTCACCTCATTTTTTATTCCTACTGTTCTTTCCAAATCAGTACAAGTATTGGGGTATGTTAGCTCAAATCCATGAATTCAAATTAGGTTGAAACTTGAAAGAAAAATGACCAACAGTACCGAATAACAGAGCTGAGGTACAAATCTGATATCAGCAACGTTTTTTGTTCTCCCACCAAGCACCTCACCCTAAACCACAGGCACACAAACCAGGCAATAATCAGTGTCCGTGAAACATGAGGCCAGACGACTGGACACGTTAGAGAGAATGATGGAAGCACACCACGCAACTAGATCGAAACGAACAGTAGCCGGTAGCTGGTCTGTGCATCGTCAAAGTCACTATTACAGTCAGTTTGCAATCTCGGCTGATGTTGTGTACGATCACGCCCAACATTTGCGTTATTTTGAAGGTATTCTCTTTCATCCTCGGATTACAGTTTAATCCAGCGTTTTGAAAAGAATGTCTCTCACATTAGTACCGATTGATTTCAATGGAAATGTCCATATATGTTAATATTTTTCTTAATCACTGTGCTCCTGTTGGCCCAATCTGTGCAATTTCCTCAATAATTTCTCTTCCAGACAGTCATACAAGCAGGGACCTATAATATAGGTCTATGATACAAGTAACAATGTGAATCTCAAAACCGATGCGCACGGAAAAAAAGAGAGAGAGACAAAATCTTTATCTTTATTATCGAGGGTAATAGATAAGCAAGAATATTGCTTTTTTACATCGAGAGAGAGAGAGAGAGAGAGAGAGAGAGAGAGAGAGAGAGAGAGAGAGAGAGAGAGAGAGAGAGAGAGAGAGAGAGAGAGAGAGAGAGAGAGAGAGAGAGAGAGAGAGAGAGAGAGAGAGAGAGAGAGAGAGAGAGAGAGAGAGAGAGAGAGAGAGAGAGAGAGTACTGGCGTGTGTGCAAGTTAAATGTGTCTTCAGCACGAGGAGTGATTCCTGGAACACCAAAATGAATGGCCTGAGTAACCTTCGCAAATGTTCAATTTAAGCCAATTTTTCCCACAGAATCAGCCTCCAATAAAGGTCCGACAGCTGCAGTCGTAACTAAGGGCAATTCAGCAGGTGAGGCAGCCGTTTTTCTTCCCGAAGGATGAGATACGATTTCCCTTATCACGTCTACACCTTGCCTGGGCCTTCTTGGCACTTGATCAGAGAGATACACAATGTGAAGGGATGGAGAAGAAATCCACACTCCGGTATCTTGTGGGACTGTAGTGACGTCATGCACATGCACATAGGGATGGTGAGACAGACAGGTAAAGTCTATGCAAACGTGCGCACGCACGCGGACACACAGACACACCATCCATAGACAGACACAGGTAGGAAGACCCGCCACATCATACCAGACCACAGCACACACACATTTATCACACACAGAAAGACCGTGACAGAAAGGTACACAGACTGACCAAACGCACACCTGAAAATAAGCATAAGAATTTACACCAGTCAGACAGACAGACAGACAAACGTCCAGGGAAACACACACACATAGACAGACACAGACACTGTTTACATTGATTGCAGAACACATATGGTTTACTTTTTTCACCATACGATTGGCAAAAGGTTATCCAAATGACTACAATTCAAAGGCTAAGCCACGGGAGTACAGATCCAGGCACAAGCAGAGATGGGCAACCAACATCAACTGGAGATAAGACACAGATGGGGGTGGCCAAGCCAAGGTAGGGGAATTACTAACAAATACCTGTGTATAAATATACCAAGCCTGCCCCATAAAGCCAGACAGGTAGATAACTACTAAGCTGACCCCCAAACGACTTCCGTTCTATCCGTTTTGCTCCTTCAGAGTCAGTGTTGGGACGAACACTTCTTTTGATCCCGGTGATCTGATCTTCTGCGCGCCTTTTTATCTAAACGCTTAGCTCTTCTATACTCAGTGTAATACTTCTAGATGATGCGGACGAAAGGGCGGGTTTACATTCATGTTCCTTCAAACGGAAATGAAGATTTAAACCAAGTATCCGAGACTCTTTATCTTTATGAGTTGACTCTGGTAATACAGAGTCAAGGGACAAAACAACGCATTCATTTTTTTTAAAACGACAAACGCCTTCGAACAAAGAAGTGAGAATGCAGCATCATGGTAGTTCCTCAAACCAGAACAGCAATTTTTACAGCCCAGCTCAACCTCTTCTGAACAACAAACCAGGAAACAAGGAGGGGTGTGTGGGGGTAAGTGTCTGTCTGGGTGTGCTTAGCGAAGAGCAAGACTGGGGTAGATTTATGTCCAAGAGGTTGTGGTGGGGCGTTGGTGTGGACCACCCCTTAGATCGAGGGAAACGAGAAGACGCAGACAAATAAAGTAAGGTAAACGAGTTAAGGAGAAAAGGAAGGACAGGTACAGAGAGTGCCGAACGCAGGTGGATTGTGATGATCAAAGACCCACTCCTTCTCGTGAAAACATTGCTACTCTCCATCTGGGATCTGGCCAGGCTTTTACATGGGATAAGATTTGTTTGTTTGTTTGTTTGTTTGTTTGTTTGCTTAACGCCCAGCCGACCACGAAGGGCCATATCAGGGCGGTGCTGCTTTGACATATAACGTGCGCCACACACAAGACAGAAGTCGCAGCACAGGCTTCGTGTCTCACCCAGTCACATTATTCTGACACCGGACCAACCAGTCCTAGCACTAACCCCATAATGCCAGACGCCAGGCGGAGCAGCCACTAGATTGCCAATTTTAAAGTCTTAGGTATGACCCGGCCAGAGTTCGAACCCACGACCTCCCGATCACGGGATCGTTTACATGGGATAAGACTCCACTAACACACATACCAACATTTAACACCCTGACTTACTTGTTGTGACGAGATTGATTTTTGTTTTTTTATAAATGAATTTCTTAAAAGAAACCAACACCCTGACAGGTTGCTGTGGTGAGTTATAATTTTTTTGACAAGTTTACTTCTGAAAAAGCTACTGGTGGCTTTTACGAAATTAATTCACCACAAATTTCCCACTATGCCCAGACAGCACACATGCTGTTAATTTCTGGTATTTGACCAAGTGGGGGGATGGTCTTATCCAACGTAACAGCCTAGCCAGATCTGAGATGGTGACCCGCACTGTTTTCACGGGAGGGAGTGTGCCTTTAAACAATGAAGACGCCCTCGGAACAGGTACACCATTTAGGAGAGCTATCAGTAAAGCCCATAACAAGAGGTTCTCTCTACCCCTAAAAGAGCGTGGGGAAACAGCGTGTTTGAAATAAACCGTGGCAAAAATCCACAGAACAGAATAATAAAATTCTCTCACCTGACGCTAAAGGTATGTGTCTCTCCGGGTAGAGATCTGTGAGAAACAAACTGTTGACCAGTGTCGACTTGCCCAGTCCGGATTCACCTGTGATGGACATAATGCAAATGTGGTAAACACATGTTCAAATCATGATCAATTAATTGCAAGTAGGTCAGTGAAGGTGACGTAAACCATAATGACTTAATAAACTAAATAAATGTGTGTGTGTGTGTGTGTGTGTGTGTGTGTGTGTGTGTGTGTGTGTGTGTGTGTGTGTGTGTGTGTGTGTGACATGAACTTTTGAAGGTGTTTTATTCAAACAAGCTGCTGATTGAAACCATGATGGCTTTAATTTTTTTCCCCTTGGTTCAGACTTCTCAATCTAAACAGTTCTACTCCCACACCCCGCGCTCCATGTTGCCATTGACACACGCCCCCCAATTTTGTTTCCTGCGCAAGGTTTAGCGGAAAAAAAATGTAGAGATACATTCCTTATTGTGTAAACAATCGTATAAACCACCTTTTTCTTCTTTTCTTCAGCGTTCCAGAATTTTCTGGTTACGTGTGAGCTCGTTTGCCCATTTGGGTTCCCCACACTATACTCTGAGAGCATAGTCAGCTCACTCCGCTTTCGTTGAGTCGGCATGCTGGGTATATGTTCGTGTTTCCATAACCCACCGAACTCCGACATGGATTACAGGATCTTTTCTGTGCGCACTTGGTCTTGTGCTTGCGTGTACACACGAAGGGGGTTAAGTCACTAAGCAGGTCTGCACATAAGTTGACCTGGGAGATCGGAAAAATCTCCACTCTTAACCCACCAGGCGGCAGCGACCGGGATTCGAACTCACGACCTCCCGATTAGGAGGCCGACGTCTTACCACCACGCCACTGCTCCCGTCAAAACCACCATACATACGTCTAGGATCTTACATGCGCTAAAGGCATCCTTCCACTAAGCATCTACAGCCCGGCTTATTACAGCATATTACAATTTTTTGCTGAAGCGATCTTGTAACTGACACCACGTTGAATCCGGCTGTTGGTTTTGGGTGCGTGTCCAAGTGAAATGATGCTCTGATCCAAAGTCAAGGTTTGGGCCTGGGCCGAGGAGCACGAGAAAGTATCCAACCGGGTGGGAGTCAGCCGCGGTGTTGGATTGGTTGACACCGAGATTTGTTGTGATTTCAACGAATCGGACTCCGCGCGCGGTTTGTTCTCTCCCGTTTGTGTTTCACCCACTTTTGCCCCCTGTGCCTCAGCCCTGCACACATCTGTGTTGGTGTACATACGCCGTTTTCGGAGGAAGCATGCTGGGTATTTTCGTGTTTCTATAACCCACCGAACTCTGACATGGATTACAGGATCTTTTTCGTGCGCACTTGGTCTTGTGCTTGCGTGTACACACCAGGGTGTTCGGACACCGAGGAGAGTCTGCACACAAAGTTGACTGAAAAATAAATCTCTCGCCGAACGTGGCGACGATCTCACGCTGACAGCGGCCAACTGAAAACGCGGTCAGTGAAGGTGATGTAAAACCGAGAGAGGGGCGAGCTGACGAGTCAAGTGGTCAAGTGAATGATTAGGTTTTCTACATGAACTGACCTTCCAACCGACATAAGGAACCCCAGGTATACACGGGTCGCCGTCATTTGGTTACATTAGATTTGAGTAAATCTGTCACTGACACTGCTGCCCTAATGTGTATCAAGACCACATAGAGAATCAAGACTCTATATCCTTTGCTTTTCTGTGTGCAGATGTGACTATTGTCTGTATGAACACACACTGATTTAGTGTTAGATGATCCACTTGTGGTGAGACGTCTATCCACTATAAAGACTTTTGGGTCGATGTATCTTTAAATGTTTTGTTTTGTCAAAACTTAAACGTTCCATTAACTAACCGTTCTTGTTGATTGGTCCTTACTTCTAAGTGTTCTTGATCATGCACTTCGCGAAGAGAGAGGAAGATGTTGATAAGAAAGGTGAACATTGTGTATTACCCCAACCATATCTATCACATGCTGGTTCTTAGTCCGCAGGTTGATGCTGGTCTCTACACATCATCAGCCGTGCAGCCAGATAACCACGCTAACAGCTGTGGGCGGGGGCCAGCGGTCAGCAGTAAAGAGATATTTATGGGTCAGCTGCCATACCTGGACAGGTGAGACCCTCTTGGGACCAAGCGAGAATTGCCACACCACCAGGTAGAATTGCTAGACCAGCAGTCCTTGCACTGAGTGCAGCAGACCCCCACCCTGCCCACCTTCCTCCCCTATACAATTACACCGCTCTCTTCAACCAGGAAGTCTGCCAGGTTTACCGAGGCCACACAGCATGGAGATCACAAAGCGTTTATTACTCTGTGGTTGGGACCAGAGACAGAACGATTACAAACATTTTCACTAGTTGCGCCCATAAAATTCAACCCGCAAAAATGCTACTTACATCTGCATTTGTTGCCACTTTGTGGAAGGGTCATGCAGAAGCTGAAATTAATGTGTAACAAATATGAAGTACTTCGGTCAACAGATGTAGAAGTTATCAGAATTTGTGTGGGTTGCATTTTTTGGGGGGTTACCACTCTGGGAGATGCGTCTTCCGTGGAGCAGAACTTCTACAACGGTCTTATTGATAAAACTTGCAGATGCAGGGTTTACTGCATTGCTCTTGTTCAACTCAGGAGAAAGACACAGTTCACCTGGCCATCGATGTTGCCAGCTACGACATAGTCTTTCGACCACCAACAGGATTTGGTTAAGATGAAACTTTATCTGCAGGATTTACTTTTAGCAGGGATGCTGCTTGGGTTTATTTTTATCTGCCAGAACAGTTTCGGCAGTATTCGACAGTTTTGGGCAGTCCGTGGCGCCCCCCCCCCTCCCCCCACCGTGAAAAAGTTCGACAATTGTACCGAAATGTCGGCACAGTTTTCGGCGATTTGATACATGTTTCGACCGCAAACGACACCCATATACAATTTCTGCACCCATCAACCCCACCACTGCAAGAAGGACTGTGTCTTTAAATCATACCAGGTCCGCTAATGACCAGAGTGACCGTGACACGAGAGGACTGAGACAGTGTGTCCAGTGACATAAGCCTGGTCAGCAAGAAGACGTCTGTCTGTCTCCTCCGCTACTTTATCCCCCCATAAACACGCTATTATTACGCCTCATGTATAATGGATGGTATGACCGGTAGTCTGGGTGAATCTCTGCTCGCTAGAAGGACTGGCGAGATTATTGAAACTTCACCACATCCTTCTTGACAAATCTGGTGTAGCTATATATAAGTCTTGCTGAGTGCGCTAAGGTCTGTCTGATAGATCGCCATAGGCTTACCAGTCCCTAATAGGTATGAATAGGGAAATATTGAAGTAAGGGCAACATAATTATTCTTAAATGTATGGTTCAATTTATAAGAAACAGTAACAAAAACACTGAAAAAAGATAACACGTACATTGTGTTTGCTTTTTAAGTTAGACTAGCGCGTGTTGAAGTAAAAACAACAGAACTTCAAGCATGTGTCAACTAAACGCGTCAGGTTTGCAATGGCGATTGAAACGAACAAACAAAAACCACGTAAAGACCAAAAACCAAGAAGAGTCTAACGAACTTTAAAGCTGGACAGATTCATCTCCACTCAGAAACCCCATGCATGGTTCCAAGAAGACCCGCAAACACAATGCCACACTGACAAAACCATGGAGAAATGGCCCACTGACGCTAATCACGTTATTTTCTACTCCGCCCACAGCAGTTCATACACGGAATGCTGTGTGTGTGTGTGTGTGTGTGTGTGTGTGTGCGTGTGTGTGTGTGTGTGCGTGCGTGCGGGCGTGCGTGCGTGCGTGCGTGCGTGTGTGTGTGTGAAGGGTTTTAATCCCCCTCTTTCCGAACTTCGCTTGAAGTTGTAGGACCAACTTTTCCCAGGAATAGCAAGAGCAGACACAAATGCACAAAGACAGCGACAACAAGAGCCTGCAGCTTGCGTGGCATTAACTGTAATTAGCAATGGCCTGAAAAGCTGTTCCACTGCACAGCCTGACCAAGCCTTCAGGCGATAGAATGTCTTTTGGTTAGTTTTGGTGCCATCGCCACAGAATGCGATGCAGTTCCGCCAAGACAAAATTCGCTGGGCTTCTGTTTCAAGCATGTTGTTTGCAAAACTTCTGAACTATTTTCGGCGTTTTACGAGCACTTTGGTATATTCTTTCTGTAGATGCGTTTGAGTAGTTAATGTGTACGAAATGTGTTCGTCATGTGTGTATAACAGAAACAACACCATCGAGTGTTTAAGATTCTGTGAAACCAACGCAACCTATGCTATTCAGTTAACTGCCTAACTTAACCCTATTTAACCTTTGACACCTGATTCCAATGATCTTGGGTTATCAGCTATAGCTCATGAGAAAAACAACACCATCTCGTGTTTAATTTTCTGTGCACCTATGACATTATGGGGGCGAGGACGCCCCCATTCTATACGGATAGTTTAGAGGTTGACCATGGGCAGCGCCATTTTGTTGTGAAATACGTCATCAGTTTGTGTACACAGGAAGTTGTGACATCCGTCACCCTATGGGAGGGGTGACGTCAAAATTGTTCATCTGTAGAAAGTTGTGAAATCCGTCACCCTATGGGAGGGGTGACGTCAAAATTGGTCATCACAGAGTTTGTGTAACACAGGAAGTTGTGAAATACGTCACCCTATGGGAGGGGTGACGTCAAAATTGTTCAACAAAAACATGATAAGTCGCATTGTGCAGGGTCAACTGCAACAAACTCAAACCGAGCCATTCATTCCTAGCTGTATTTGAGTGACTTATATACCCGACATTTTTATTTCTTATTTTTAGCACAGGTGTAGGAAAAATCATGAACCAAAATGTTATTTATTTTCTAATTTAACATTTTTTTTTACAAATATGACCATGGTCTTTTAAACATACAGTGACATTAAACATTGTTATGTTAAAAAAAAGAAAAAAGAAAAAAAGCTTTTGTGCACAAATCAGAAAATACATTGTACATTTTACCTACAGGCCAAACAGTGTCTGTTGGCGGCAAAGGGCCCAGCAAGTTGCTATTTTTAGATCGATTAAAAGTTGTCAAGAACAGGCGCTTACATTTGGATGTGTCCACTGATAGTAGGTTTGGTTGTGATCAATCAGAATGATGTAGGAATAAAAATGTATGACAGTTTGGTATGATGACATGTAATTCAAATATGCTGAAATGTAATATTATACATGATATAATATTATTATGGCTGTTGCCATGACCATGAACCCCAAGAAAGGTTTAATGTCATGTAAAATCAAAATACCAAAATCAAGCACCTACTAATCTGGTCTAGGGTGCGGCTTGGACCAAATATGGATGGACACGCAACTCGCTCAGCCAGCCAGCGCTGCGAGACTTACAGCGGCCAACTTCGCCGCGGCGCGCTCATTGGCTCAGCATTGAACTTGCGTGAAGGCCGATGCGCGTAGATTCCCAGAATGTTTACTTTCGGTTAGATTCTTCGACAGCATTCGCAGATGTGACTGCCGTTACAGAGGTGAGTAAAACTGACCATCGAAAGGAAAATAAGATTCATATTGGTAATACTAATAACATACTTGCACAAGCATGTATCTACCAAAACTGTATGGGAGCACATAGTTGGAAAGGCGTGGTGAAGCGATCAAATCGAATCGTCCGTCAGCACGCGGTGTTCTTCTGGAAAAGACCGAAACGACATGTGACGTCAGTCGTTCAGCCCGCGAGCGGTGGGATTGGGGGGGGGGGGGGGGGTTCACATGGTTTGTTTGTTTCAGAACCACACCCATATACACACATTTCACATGTAAACCATTTGTCCGCCCCCTGTCGATATTTATCGACTAAGTTCCTTGTTATGAGGATTGCTTGTGTGTGACATCTGTTCGTGAGACCTATCCCCCCATATTCTATCAATAGTTTCGTTGTGTGTGAGATGCGACGTAACACGTCCCTCTCTATACTACCGCCACTGCCTACGACACGCTGTCAGACTGTGTCTTTCATTAGCCACTAGAGCATGTGACTATCCCTCCAAATTCCAGCTGGTCTTGGCGTATCAGAGGTGACCTAACTTGTCTCTTTCATCCCAAGTAGAGACGACAGCCTTTGAGATTGAAACGCCACACTCCGCCTCTCCTTTGTTTATGACACAAACAACGCCATCTTGTGTTGAAGTTTCTGTGAAACCAACGCAACCTATGACATTGAGGTAATTGCTTGTCTAACCCTGGCAAAACCCGACATTAATCTTTGATGAGAGACTGTCAGTACAACGCGCAGATGTAGTGTCCGTCGTCTGTTCGTGAGATGCAGAATAAGCCTTCTATACCACAGCCATTGCAGATTTCATTCTTCGGATTAAAGCCACATGCTGTGTCTGTCATTAGCACTAGTTTTATTCTTCTTCTTCTTCGTCGTTCGCTAGATAGTTTTATTATAAGAACCTTTTCTAATTCCTATTAACTTGATGTTCTTTAACTATATTTATACATAAATGCATATTGTAAAGCAGTATGCATTGTTAGAGGATTTTTTAGTAGCAGTACGTGTTTAAATGTCGAAGCGGCTTTTCCCAGTTTTACCTAAGAGACCGACTGTATATTGTGTTATTGTATTTGTCAGACTTGATTGTACCAAGTCTCCACACATGTTGTAATGCGCTTAGAGCCAAATATTTTTGTTTTTTGTAAGGGATAGGCGCAATATAAATACACTTTATTATTATTATTATTAGGAGCATTCCGATGTTAAATTAGTTCCAGAGACACTGGCTTATTCTAACGATCGTCCTGGATGAGCCATGACCTAAGCTCTTCAGATACTGCAGCCAAAGATGACAGTCACAGGTTCCAAGCCTCATGATGTGGATGGTGTGTATGTGATTACCTTTGCCACATGATATAACAGTGATTGTTGAGATTATTAATTAGTTACAGAGACACCGCTTAATCCTAAGGAGCCATGACCTAAGCTCTTCCGTTACTAGCGCTTCCACTGCAGCGAATGACAGTGACAGAATTAAAGCCACGTGCTGTGACTGTGATTAGCTCTGGCCACATGATCTAACAATGATCATTACGATGCTTAATTAGTTCCAGAGACACTGCCTCACCCTAACGATATTCGCCCAGGAGCCATGACCAAAGCTGTTCCGTTACTAGATCATCGACTGCAACTTATGACAGTGACATGAATAAAGCAGCGTGCTGTGTCTGTGTTTAGCTCTGGCCGCATGGTATAACACTGATAATTTAATTACCATGTTTAATTAGTTACAGAGATAACACCATATTCAATCATTTTGGTTCACAAAGTGGTATAAATTGACCAGATTTTCCACCCAGTGTCACCACAGAGGACATTATAAGATGTTAACTTGATTGGTTGTTGACAGACCAGCTTTTTTGTCGGTCCGAGGGGGAGCATATCGTCTTAGTGAGAAAATAAGTGCACAATCAACCCAGGGAGCCATGCTTTGAAACACGGGTTCCGTGCTGATAACCACACGAGTCCCGGTTTGATAACCACTGGCAATCAAAGTTGGCGTGTGAAAGCAACTTTCTGTGTTTTTGAGTTCATTAAATGTTGGGATGAATATGTCAGGTTTGAGAATGCACAGTTCTGTAGGTTCATCTCGGTATTCCACCCCCTCGGCTTTCTGTTGTAAATATTAAGCTGAGTGATCGAATGTGGAAGATACGTTTGGTCAAAGGTCAGAAGATTTGCGTCGTGCAGCGAAGGAAAGAATCGCGATCTTGTTTCCGACTCAGTACCTCTTTGTTTTTCATTAGACCTGTCATTCTGCTTGCTAGGCTTTGTTAGATGTTTGCATATCTTGTTGCTATTTTCTTTGCTTTTATTATTGTTTCTTATTTGTGCTTCGTTTATCGATACAACGTGTTGTGCACGGGTCAAAATGTGTGTGTCAGGTGTCGTTTTACTTGAACTTGACGTTCGTGTTTCTCCGAACGTCTGTGTATCGAAACACAGATACACGCACTCCATGACTCTGTAAGAATACAAAACATATCGCTAGGTTTCATTTGTTTTTGATGAATGTATGACCTTTCATGAAGTAGTTTTGTTTTTTGTTTACTTTTGCCAGTTTGCCAGTTCGTTTTTGGAAGTTTGCAAAGCAGTGTCGTGTCGTCTGTTTATGTCTGGGGAAACACCAATGAAAAGAGCCGAAGAATCCCCGAGCGTTTCTATTGGGTTTGCTTTTGATTATCCATGTATAACCTGCTTCCTGCAACAATGGTAACCGGGGATTTATTGCCTGGGGAACATGAGATTTATTTCCCAGGTGCTTGTGAATGAAAACTCGTGAAAATGATGACAACACAAGCTGTCTGTCATCAGTTATGAGCAAACTGTATCATTGTCTATCAAGTCGGATTCCTGACACTCCAATAAGTTATTCTTCGGTCTAAGCGCTTTTGTTGGATCTTTTAGAATTCTTCCAAATATAATCCCTCCTCCCAGATTGTGACATTAACGTCCAAACGGAGCGTTATGTCTGTCTTTACTTTAGGTTACATGATAACGTTAGCTTTCCACAACTAATCACATTATACGATGCTAGTGGACAGCTAAGACCTCGAAGGACACTGTTACTTTTGCTAATCACAATTATGATAATTATGATGCAAGCTTATACTGCGCGAACCACAGACTAATTCCGCGCTCGTCGCTAAGGGCAACACCTAATATCTAGACTAACCGACTTTGCCACCATGACTAACAGATCATGTCAGTGACGGCATCAAGGCAGCATGTGCAGCGTGGTGTGTCGATCATTAGTTCTGGTGACACAGGCACATTCTTCACACCCTCTCATAACAACTCCAGCCACCGCACCTCCACACTTCTCATCTGTACTGCAAATCCACTTGTACAATTAGAGTGTGTGAGCCTCCCGAAGTAGCCCCCTTCTTCATTTCGGTCAGATGTTGGACAAGGACGGCTAAGAATCTGATTGCTTACGGTAATGAGCAAAGAGAAGGCTTCTCTCGCATCCTTTGCAACCATATTTTTAATAATCAGTGTATAATGTAGCGTTGAATAATGTTGTCACCCGCGACAACTGATTCGGTTCTAGTCCTGCCACGAAACTACTGGTCTTCACGAAGAGTGCCGTCTTAAAGAAGAGGTGCAATTGTGTTGCTAATCTCTTGGCTACATTGAGTCGATGATTGACCCCCAAAAAGTTACCATCGACATGCAGTGTCGGTGTCCAGTTTAGGTAACCAGCCTAGGGATTACTGCAAACTTTCGATCGAGATGCAGCTTGTATGTGAACCCTGGTGGACACTGAGAAAACCAGCATGTGACTTACCTACAACCATGAGTGTGAACTCGAAGCCCTTCTTGACTGACTTTCTGTGGACCTGGTTGGGGAGGTTGGCGAATCCCACGTAACCCGCTTGTTCCGGGTTGACAAACTGAAACACAGGAAAGGAGGGACACAAATTAACACACCGGCAATGAAGAGCATCAAATGTTATTGCATTCCACTCCCACACCAGATGTTTCTTCGGAATGGTCGTCAGTGCTCCGCCAACATGACAAACACATCTGTCATGTGTAGATGAGATTCAAACATATGAACAAAGAACGGACAGTAAAAGAATGGATATACACTCATATAAAAGACATGGACGGGATATGGAGAGACATGCAGTATGTGCGTACGCCAAGGAGCTCTCTATCTTCTGATACAGTACTCCTTGGCGTACGCGTGTGCATGATGGTCAATGAATGCGAGTCATCGTTAGTACCATGACGGCAAATAAGTAAATCCAGAAATGTTAGCTATCTGAAATGACTGGCCATCAAACAGAATGATGACAAAGTTACTTGCAAAATTACTAACTACTGAATGCAAATTACTTAATTTAAATGAAAAAAAACGGAATAACTGGCTCCATTTGTGTTTTGCAAACAAACAGTGAACATGTCACGTGAGCACTCATGTTAAATTCTATTACGGTTTGATACACGCACGAACGTAAAACTTGCAACTTTGTGGTTCTTTGTTTTGGTTTTGTTTATTTCTGGCCTCCATGCTATCCAAAGTGAATTCACTTGTCTGTCCAAGGCAGTGTCTACTCGCACTTGGTACAAGTCTCCTTACAGCAAACCTTTACCTACACTAAATAGAAGTAGAGCGAAGACAAGCTTAATCCCTGTTACATGATTTGCCTTCTTGATACAAGCCATTAGCATCCCCCTGACCCGTCTCAACGATATTTCACCTGGCAAGTCTACTGCTTATCACTGGTGGATGAATTTGTATGTTAAATACCTTGCATTCTTTCAGATAACTGTGCTTTTCTGTATTTTGTATAATACTCATGCTTAGGGATGGGGGCATAGAGAGATAGAGAGAGAGAGAGAGAGAGAGAGAGAGAGAGAGAGAGAGAGAGAGAGAGAGAGAGAGAGAGAGAGAGAGAGAGAGAGAGAGAGAGAGAGAGAGAGAGCAGCAACTGCAAAGAAATTCACCTGTCCCTTTATTTCTACGAATTCTAAAAATCTTCATTCAAAAAGAACAAGAGGCGAAGCCTTCAAGGCTCACGTAAGAAATCGACAGACAGTAACACAAACTCAATAACTCCGTCACACATACACACACACAGTAAGCATAAGTGATACGGTGCAACAGTGCGAGACACTGGATCTAGATCTGTCTGTCTGTAGCCTACTTACACGACTGCCAGATGGCCAGATCGACACTGCGCTTTCAACAGCCGTTCCTCACTGGAAACACGCTGTGCAGATTTACCTGTAGGAAATCTCCTTTGGTATCTTCTTTATCTATTTTTCTGGAGCTACGAAACCGAACAATGTGAAATCATGAGTGGTCTTCTCCGAATCGGGGAACTGCAGCTCGGTGATAACTGTATCTATACCACAATCCTTCACGCGATCTGACCTAACCTTGACCTGGTCTACATACCACACACGACACAAACCAGTCAGCTGTTTTTACCCCCAAAAAACCCCCCACCACCCGTTTTCTTTGGATACACACTTTAACTACATACGTGCCGACGAAATGTTGATCATTGCTTCAATACTTTGAAGCTGTTGCTTGAATAATAACCAGGTAAAATTAGTATTTCGGTGTTCAGTCAAATGTTAAAGTTTCTACCACAGACATACACACATACATACGCACGCACGCACAGACAGACAAAAGTTAGCATCGCATAGGCTACACTTACGTGAGCCAAAAATTACTTTCTTTACAATTGATTTTCCCATTTTCCTTTTCATTTGAGACAAATTGTATTAGTTGTATAATTATATCGTGTTGTGTTTTTGATTGAACTTGTAAATTGAACTTGTAAAGCGCTTCGAGCTGTGGAGAAGCGCTATATAAATGTCCATTATTATTATTATTATTAAACACTCTGCTATTCCGCAGCATTCAACCAGCATCATTCTCGGTGATTAAACAACTAGAGCAGAATGTGTCACTGCAGATAACACATGCACACCGATGAAACACCCAGCAAAAGATCACATTTCTGCTGAGGAGAGATAAGACCAAAAGATGTTCGTGCTATGAGGTGCTGAAAACCCTAGCATTCCTGTCTACCCTGACGCATGGTTCTGGGACCAAGGCAGCCAGGAATGTGGGAAGAACTGATAAACAGGGCAGTGCTGAAATCTTCACATATTCACGGGGCCCCAAACCGGCCAGCACAGCCAGATGAATATTTTTCAAGATAAATAAATCTCTTGCAAACGATCATGAATGTCAACACATTTGCCCAAGCCAGAACATCTGATACGAGCATCCCTCCACTATATATACCAAATTTCAACATTATGCTTGTTTCATGTGTCGGATTTTTGTGGGTTTTGTGTGTGTGTTTTGTCGCCTGCTAAATTAACTTCGCTGATCAAAATTGGTGTCAGGTCAGAAATCAATTCAGTAATAAACTGCTTTGCACAGGTAGCCAGGCTGTCAATTCTTAGTATGCGTCCAAGTGGAACTGATGATGCTCTCATCCCAAGAGCCTGCACGGACATGGTATAAGAAAGTATCTTCAACCAACTGAGATATGTAGGATGTACTGTGAGTAAAGCAAGTTGGCCACAGAAGCCGAGTATCTATCCCACGGCTTATCATCCAGCTCCGGCCCTGTAAATATTTATGTCTCTTCCACTTGAGGCCAGTGAGGTTTGGGATACGTCATCTGTTCTCTGGCTATGAAACAAGCAGCTGTTTCGCTTGCGATGTCCATACAGAATGATACGGTCTTGTACAGTCTTGATGTGAGAGCCTGTCAGATATTCGAGTTTCGCTGTGAATATCATAACTTTGAGGCTGAAGTCTGTCTGTGAACCAATTATGCCAAGATCAAGAATCTTTGCTTTGCTTGTATTAATCACACGCACACGCACACAGATTGACAGACAGACAGCTTTTTGTAGTAATGTCAAAGTCAAGTAATTTGTTAGCACTCCATTCTCACGACAACCCTAGCCTCATCACTAAAATGAAAATCCCAGGTGGTTTTCATCGGTCGACCATTCCAACAGTCATTAGCCCTAATTAGTGCAACATCAAAGGGATCAATGTCTAGCTTACCCCGTTGCATCAAACCCACACACATACATGCACGCGCACTCCAGAGTACACGAAAACAAATCTCCGATAATTCAACGAGAACTTGAACCGGTATCATACAATTCCATTTTTCGAGTAAGTGCAGAAATTAGCGCCAAAGAAGCATTGATTTTATCAGTTCCGTCTAAGGTAAGACAGTGCTTACTTTCTTTCTTTCTTTCTTTATTTGGTGTTTAACGTCGCAGTGCTTACTTCTGTTGAATGAGATGTGGTAGGAATGAAGAGAACCATGTCAAAGTCTGTGAACTAACTTCAGGGAAGTCCGGCATTTATTCAGGAACAAGCGAGTCTTGTACCATGTGCACAAACAAATCTTCACAGCAGCTTGATATCATTCACTTATGATAAACTTGCGTAGCACAGCATGACTCTGAAAGACATTTGGAAACCAAATATGGGAGATGAACATATACATGGTTGTTGAGAAGAGGAAACAGGAGAATGAAGAAGGGGAGGGAAGAGAAGAGAACATACACAGACGCATCTGAAAATACTATAGTTACACGCATATATAGGCACCATAGCCATGTGTAGTTGGACACAAATAAGTTTTAAAGTTTTCTAAATACGTAAAAAATGGCAACATTTTTCCCACACAGAGACAGCCAGCCAGACAATCTCAGAATCATAACCAACGGAATAAAGCCAGATATTGAAAACATTTGCAAGTCGATAATCCGAACAAGCCACAAAGAAGAACTCTTGAGCCCAACGCACGCACAAACCCCCAAAACATATCATAACCGTTTGTCTTTCTATCTTCCTTCTTCTTTCCTACGATACCATCTGATCTCCACAGGGAGCGCGTGCCAGACGAACGTTGACTGTTTGTGTTACCTGTGCAGGTAAACAATCTGGCCCAGCCTCGCCACCGTCTGGTGCCAGAGATCGCCAGACATTCCTGTCATAGCCAGCAAACATCAGGCAGATAGGTCTCACATACGCTGAGAGAGTGGGGATCCATACTGCGAATGCTGTAAGGTTTCGTTATAGGTCTCACATTGTAAGGTTTCGTTATAGGTCTCGCATTCTGTACGCTGAAAGAGTGGGATGAATTATGTGCACGTTCCAAGGTTTCCCTTGGTGGATGCGGTTGGATCAACACAGGAAGATAGCGCTGGTTTTTGTTTTTCTGCTATGCACCAGGTTAGACGAATCATACTTTCTCTTGGTTACCTTCCTCCTGAGACCCTGGAACAGGGCGACTTGTGGTGGCCTGTGTGAAACAGAGAGAGAGAGAGAGAGAGAGAGAGAGAGAGAGAGAGAGAGAGAGAGAGAGAGAGAGAGAGAGAGAGAGAGAGAGAGAGAGAGAGAGAGACACACACACACACACACACGTCTTTCTCCTATATCCATCTATTCCCCACCCTCTCTCCAAGCCACACAGACTGATGCACGTTCAAACGCAGGCAGCTACACGACAAACTCAGATCTGATCAACGAAGAACACACCTGCCACATTTGCACTCTACACTAAGTGAAAATGCCCAGTCCGCGGTTCAGCAAAAACAAACACCAATCCACGCTTCATTCTCCGCCACTAAAATGGAGCACCATCAACATTCCTTTCTCAAGCCAAGTGGACTGGCCTTATCGCGACAGATAGGACAAGGCTTTCACGGATGTGTCACACTGTCCTCGCCAGGTTAAAAGTAAAACTCACATCAAAGTAGAAAAGTGTCCGTTCTTTCAAGTAACTACCCCGAAAATTCCCAACAGGTATTAGCTCGAAGGATCCATAAGGCGATGGATTCAACATAACGTGTCGATCGATCCAAGAGTGGATGGATTCACAGGGATGCAAATTGACTATGTTTGTGCTCTTTATATGTTCGTGACACAGCGTACAGTTTATTCCATCATTGTGTTCCTATCCATCCAAAATTGTAAAGTGTTTGTGCTGTTTATGTTGTCAAAGTAACCAAATTGTAAAACATCCATTTTTTTCAATAATTACCAAAATATCCCAAGTGAAAGGTATTTGTACTTTTTATAGCTACCCAAAACTATCAGTCTGCGCTCATCGAAATTAGAACCCTTCACCTCAAGAATGTATAGCTACGATCTCTCAAGGTCACACTGTGAAGACAAGGCCGCATTGTGTTCATTTCTTGGCACGTGCACCACAGTTCGTACACAGGGGAAACGTGCAACGAGTGTGACATGCATCGGCTCATTAATTAACTCCGATGTATCGCTCCCAGACTCGTCTGAACGGTGGCATCACCATCTGCTCTTCTCGAGAGATAAAAGAGAGGGGTGGGTAAGGTGGGAGAGAGAGGAAGGTGTGTGTGTGTGTGTGTATGTAGGTGTGCGCGTGCGTGTGTGTGTGCGAGCGTGCGTGCGTGTGTTAGGGATCAGCAAGAGAGGAAGTGATTATAAAGTGAGTACACGTATAAAATACTGAATTAGAACCTGCTCTCCCTCTGACTCACCAGAAATGTAACAGAAACACGGTCATTTTTGGTAAGAATTAGATTTGTTTAAGAGTTTTCTTTATAGCTTTGTAAGCAAAGTAAAAAAAAAAAGTCAAAGAGGAAGTATTATGAAATGGTTATAAAATGCGGGCTTCATATCTCAGCTGGGAATCTACTTACACCATATAAATAACATAAATTACCCGAACTGTTGATTTTCTAAGGTTACATGTGTGTCTTTGAGGTGGTTTACACACAGACACAACCTCACACCCTCGTTGGAACGCCGGATATTGCGTTTTGGGCGGACGATGCTCGTGTAATAATATTCATAAAGAGGAAGTTTGGTCGATAGAAACCTAACTTAAAACAGACTTGCGTAACAACAGAAAAAAAATGAATCAGGAAAATCAGGAACTTTTTTTCATGCACTCATGCAGCAACATATCATCTGCTTTTTGTTTTGACGTTGAGCAAGTTACATTTGATGTATCGCCAGAACTTGTTCCGATAAGAAATTAGGATCACACATGCGCATCGTGGAAGTGAAACTCGCCACATATACCCGCTATAACCTACCTACCTATCCTAGTTTCCCCCCCTCGACATCTTACATAAGCCCTCACTATTTGTTTCCTTGGCCTAAGTGAAGGAAGGAAGAAAATACTGAAGGAAAGAAGGGAGGGAGGAGGAAGAGAAAAAGGACGAATGGGAAAAAACAAAGACAGAAAGAGGTGGATCGAAGGGAGTTTTGAGCTTTCTCCAGAACTTCCTTGCTCTGTGAAACGGACTGCAACCCGTTTTTCTATGCTGAAAGTTGCTGCATGCAAGGCTCACACTTACGGACATTCCAACAATCGTTTGGCAATCCTCTTTTTGGGAGTTATTACTGATACTGTCTGGCTATCACCGTGTTGTGAATCTGTCTCTGGTAATTATGCTGATAAGCATGCATGTAATTGCCATTATAAAGTCAGGCATGGAGAGAAACAGTGCAGACGCCATCGATGAATGCTGAATACATGTCACTATCAAAGCACATTCCCTTCTTGTGTACGTACGCCACCAAAGATCTGTTGAGGATTTTACACGAGATAAGGGCATCCTGCGACTTAAACACACGCCAACAATGAACAGTCTGGCATGTTGAGGATTTTACACAAGATAAGAGCATCTTTAAGATAACTGCCTCGTGCCAAATATCAACATCCTGGCCCCTCCCTGTGCAACGTGGGAATGGTTGAATAATCATCGTAACAAAGAGACATCTAAAGTCGACCTGCTAAATTAATTCAGTAAAAATAAAAGAAGTCTCTGCACAGAACGCAGCAATACTGTGGTAATGTACGTGGTTGCTTACACGCGAAGGATAACACCTTTAACCGGTCATAACTTAGCGAAACAGAGCCCAATGATGACCAAGCCAGACGCCATCAGCTGCAGAGTGGGGAGACTGGAACATGATAGCTACAACCATGGCCAGCAGCAGCACACGGAGTCAAACAAAGGTCACAAGTTGCAGGTATAGCGTGACGAACCATGCGCGTAAATAGCTCTCTGTCAACAGAAGCATGTCTACACCTGACTACCCCAGATGAGAAAACCTGGAACATCAGTACAAGGTTCTCTACTTGCCAGTGCTTTGGAAAGGCTCGCGTGTGATAATACAAAGAGTATGGTATCTTTTATGGCAGTGTTGTCCACATAAACATGTCTGCTAATACTTCCTACGATGCAAAGGCATTAATAAAGAGTGCTCGACACTAACTTTTCTTTCCAAACGAGCTAAGCCTGCATATAAATAATATAAACTGAATATGTGGAAACAGTGCAGACATTCAGAAAACATCGAATGCTGATCTCTTTACAGGAACAGTAACTTACATGACCTGTTTACTCCATAATTATTTAGACGATCTGATGATACGCAGAAGCAAAGAACTATCAATGAACGCCTGCCTTACTTTTATCACAGACTTCTTCGACAGTTCAATTTGAACCCGTTTCAAATATACCGTCAAACCACAGCCTCTAAACATTCCAGAAACATAATAATTTGTTTAATTCCACGTTCACAGGTTGAGATAAATTAACTTCTTGAGTCATGTCTTTTGAAGCAACACTGCAGTAAACATATTTTTTGTAGCTGGGGATGCTAACACTACCAAGAAACACCGCGGCAAACGGCAGAAAGATGATCCGAAAAGAAAGAAGCAGAAGAATGTGCGCAACTCATCAGAGTGGGGATGGAGGCAAAGCAGCGTGCATGGCAGCTACACCCAGATACATAGTTCGCTTGCTCGCTCCACAACCAACCCTGACCCTGTGACTAAGCTATATTTGTGTACGATGCCAAGAATCTCTGATGAGAATGACAGGAACTTCACAACATCCACAGCCACTCGGAGCAGCTTAGAACTGTTGCGGTTCACATACTGCTGAACACGTTCCTTAATAAGTTCCCAATGTTCCTTTTTTTTTAATGTGTACGGTGATGTTCAAAGACACACAGACAGAAACACACACAGACATACACACAGACAAAACAGAGAGAGAGAGAGAGAGAGAGAGAGAGAGAGAGAGAGAGAGAGAGAGAGAGAGAGAGAGAGAGAGAGAGAGAGAGACACACACACACAAGCATTAGTACAACTCTTTTTGTCACATTTGCTCTGCCCTCGGTCCTCTTGCTAGGGCTGTAACACCAATTGACAAGTAACGAAGTATGCACTCCATCATTTCCGACACGTAAAACTACAGGCACAGAAATATTACAATATGACAGAACATAACATGTATGGCTAAAATGCCTCACAGAGAATGAATAAGACAAGAGAAAGCCGTTCCGTTAGTGTTTGCGTCGTTTCTTATGGGTAATTTAGTTGGAAGCTTCATTGACATGCAAAGCTCTCCTATTTCCAAGTTCAATGGAAACTGTCGGTCATCGAACAGTTGCTTGTTTCATGGTAAAAGAGGCGACATTTTCAGAACACTTGAACTTTTGTCAAAAGAGAACAGCCGGAAGAACGTGCTCTCTATATTTCCACAAAAGAGAGAGTAATGCCCAAGTCACCACTCCAATGTCAAAGTACGGACATCCAGAGATGAACGTGCACTGTCCTGTATGTGAGGGATTGTGTGTGTGTGTGTGTGTGTGTGTGTGTGTGTGTGTGTGTGCATGTGTGTGAGTATGTGTGTGTGTATGTAAGTATGACATTGTGTGTGTGTGTGTGTGAGTGTGTATGTGTGTGTGTTAGCATGTATGTGTGTATGTGTGTGTGTGTGTGTGTGTGTGTGTGTGTGTGTGTGTGTGTGTGTGTATGTGTTGTGTTAGTGTGATGCGGGAATGCGTGCAACCACACAATGCAGACGCACGTAAAGCTCTCGTTAACCCTTCACAAATGGGGACATAAGTATTCCCTAATTGCCCGCGAATGGCCCGGGTTTGTTGCAGTGTCGACAGCTGTAGGTACAAGGCTTACAACAACACACAGTCATACAATACTTGTACCGCCATATGCCACATCGCTGGAGAGCGCAAGAATTTGTCAGAGCAGGTGTAAGCCAAACTTTCTGGTTTCGTTTCTGCGTCTTGAATAATTTATTCAGTCATACAATGCTTTTGCCGCTGCGCCACAACGACGGAAAACGCAAGAATGTGTTGGGTGTAAGATAAACTTTCTGGCATTTTTTTGGAATCATTCAGTCATACAATACTTTGACCGCTATGCCCTTTTGCTATAAAACGCTAGAATTTGTCAGGGCAGGTGCAAGAGAAACTTTCTGATGGTTATGGTCTCGGTGTCTTTTGGTTGAATCATTCAGCAATACAACGCTCCTGCACAGCTAGAAATATGCACGCTCGAACAAAATGCCAGAGTTTGTCTGAGAAAGAGTTAGCCAAATATCCTGTTGTAAGTTAGAACCTGTCACGTTCTGAGTATCTTTTGGAATCGTCGGTCAAACAATTTAACACTTTGCCGATAAGAATGCCTGAAGATGCCAGAATTTGTGGAGAGCAAGACTAAGCACAACTCTTTGGTGTACTGTAAGTCAGTACTTGTGATCGGCGTCTTACAGAACCAGAATTCTTATGTTGTTTTTTTTCATTGAAATTTTAGACCGAGTGAGTCATCTTCTCTACCTCTGAGTAGATAAGGTAAGGGGGATCAGTGGGGTCGAGGTGACCCAGTGATGGATCGTGTCAGGAGTTACTGTCATACCGCGTCGTCGTCCAATTCGTTTCTTCGCGGTCCTGTTCACCCCTTCACCTGCTCTGTCGTGTTATTCTCGAAACAACAACACCAACAAACATACAACCATGCTTACAACAAGGGCAAATTTCGCAAATGTTTGAGAAACCGAATTCATGCATAGGTTCTCGGTGGCAGAATGGTGTGGGGGTGTTTTATAGAGTTAGTGTGAACAGTATTTTCTGGAAGGGGCCGATGTCTTTACCAGCCTGCTGTAAATCTGAAAATAAAGGTGTTTTTTGTTTTGTTATTTTGGTGTGCGTGTGTCTAGTCTGTGTGTGTGTGTGTGTGTGTGTGTGCGGGGGGGGGGGGGAGGAGGCAAGAGGCGTAATTAGTATCGTTAGGAACAACAACAACATATAAGCTGTATTTGCTCTGAATCGTAGCAAAGAAATGCTTGTCTTTACAAGTCAGTGTTAAGATAACGTACCGCTATAATGAATATTTAGATCGTAGTATACCCCCTATTGCATACGAAGTGCACTGCTTTGCACATTCACATTGGTAAGCGTTCAGCAATGACACACCTTTCACAATATTTCACGATGCCCAATTCAAACATAAACATTTGCAATGCAAGTGCACGATTCCTGACCCGCAATAACAAGTTTATGGGCTTAAACTCGTTGGTTATATTATAATCCCGACCATCAAACAATTTATGTCCGCCATGACCTATTGACAGTCATAAACCTTAATGGGGCGGCCAGTAAGGCTTGACGGGGGTGTCGTAGTGTGTGAGTGATGGGCGTACACCTTGTATTAGGCTTGGTGTGGGAAAGGGAAAGGAAAAGTAATGCATGTATGTATGATAGTGTGTGTTTTGCTTGCAAGTACAAGGAACGGAGAGCTAGTTTGAGTTGTGTTGTTGTTTTCTGTGTCTGTATTTAGTGTGTGGGTTCTGATGGCATACAGCGTACGGGGGTTTCATGAGTGCATACATATGAGAGAGAGAGAGAGAGAGAGAGAGAGAGAGAGAGAGAGAGAGAGAGAGAGAGAGAGAGAGAGAGAGAGAGAGAGATCAAACTTCTTTCTCTCTAAACACACACATACACACACACACACACACACACACACTACTTCTTCTGCCAAATTCAAATTCACACAGTTACAAACTTACACTGTTACTGTTCGGATTCCCCGCTTCTTCTGTCCCGGGAAACATGGTGACACTTTTTCGAAAACTCCGACTCCAAAAGTATCCGTCAACCACCGCACTTCCTCACAACTACACCACAAAACACACGCACGAAAAAACAACACCCTCAACAACTTTCCACGGAGAAAGAAAACTCCGCCACAACACACGAAACCACCACGACAATTATATCCGTCGAGAACACACACAGTGGATAGAACTCTTTCTTCGCTTTTAATCACTCTCCATTCAGCGTTGACCAGTCAATGAAAGTGTGTGGTCACTGATATGAGTAGTAGCAGCAAGCCAACTACTTTTACACTACACTCACACACAGAGGGAGAAACTAAACGGAAGAGAAGCGCGAGTGCCAACTGCCAAGCTCTTCCCTAGCTCAAACCTCTCAGCTTCGCTAGCTGTACTGCCTGTCTGTGCCGCACACACGTTCACGCCAACTTCCCTCTTCCTCCTTCTCTTCTGCTTGTTGCTGTTATTCTGTTTTTCTCACAGCCTCAGCCGTCCCCAAACAAAATTATCTTGCGATTTTTTTTTTTTTTTTTTTACAGAAATGGCATCAGTTAGTGCTAAGCGTTCTATGACTGTGAAAAAGATATGTGCGCGAAGCGGTTATGATTTTTTTTTCATGCTACAACTGATGAGTAGTATGCCGCTGAATGGACTGAGGCGCATATGAATAATGATGATGTGAGGCACAGAAAATCAAAACGAAATAAGAATAGACCAGCAGCAATCTGAGTGTGTGTTTTCTCACTGCTACAACGAGGTGACCACTGAATGTGAAGGTGGGAAAGTCGCATCAGTTTGGCAGGCCACAGTAATGTCTGTCTGTACAGAACTAAACAAGTTTGTTCTCCGATGCCAAAACAGTCTTGAGAAATCGTTTCCGAACTTCAGAACCTCTTTGGTCACTGCCGCAATGGGCTGAACATCTGCACAGACTACCGTGAAGAACTGAACAGCAAGACAAAGTACTAGTCCTCGGGCAGACGACAGTAACTGTTACAGATGATGCATGTGTTCTCAGGCAGGCGCGGAACAACCCTTGCACGCTGTGCAAATCAGTGTGAACTCCTTGCTTCAACTGAGACCCAAGCCGCCGGAGTCAAGGAGCACCAAAGTAGCAAAACAGATGGTACTCATCCACTACCACAACGACTACAAGAATGCACCACAGCAGTGCAAAACTGAGAGAAACCCGCCACTTTTCTCTATGAGTAAGCGTAGTGAAGTTACTCGCATGCGTGCGAACTTGGCAGTTGCTCAAAACGATTTGTTTGAATTCAAGCTTCCCTGACTCACGCCAGATTGAGATGCCAGCACCTTCCCTTGGAGGCGCAGAATAAAAAATACAACAAATTTCCTTGAATTCGGTGCCAGACAAATTTTAGAAACGTGCCTCACACGCACTCCCTTCAACTTGCAGACGGAAAACTGTGCCGTCTGCTTTTGAAAACTACTGCTGAATGGAGGCGCGCTTGCTAAAGGGAGATAAGGCGAGTATAGAAGGGGAGGTTATGTTTCTCTCCGTGTCAACTGTACATATCATGAACATGCAGAAGTAAACTAGTAAAGAGCAAGATTGTGTTTATCTATCTACTTTGGCGTCTGGTAAAGATGAAGAGGGGTGGGGTCGAGAAGAGTGTGGTGATGTAGGGAGGGAGTAAAGGAGTTATCCTGCATCTTTATAGCAAGGGTGGGTAGGGCGCTAACACGATAATCTCCCTTGAATGAGTGACAAAAATAGATCACAGATATAGTGGATCCGCCAAACTTTGGTAAATGGTTTGGAACATGCCAAGCAACATGACGATAAGTAACTGACAATTAAAAGAATTATAAAAGAAGAAAGGCACATACAAATCATGGGTGTTGCAAGGCTTTATATTAGTTTCCGACCAATTGGCCGAAATCATCCAGTGGCAAATAACAGTTTCGGCACTTTTTTGGCGTGTATACGCCACTTTAAACTTTATCAGATCTGTCCGAATGAAGTGATGAGAGTTTTGTTATTTACTGTTTTACTAACGCCAAGGGAAATCCCTGTTAACATGGAAAGAAATGTCTATCCACAAGCAATCCCTGCGTGTGTGTGTGAGTGTGTGTGTGTGTCTGAGAGAGAGAGAGAGAGAGAGAGAGAGAGAGAGAGAGAGAGAGAGAGAGAGAGAGAGAGAGAGAGAGAGAGAGAGAGAGAGAGAGAGAGAGAGAGAGAGAGAGAGAGAGAGAGCGCGCACAACATCCACCCCCAGGCCTCTAGATAATCCCCATACCCCTATTCTACACCCGCCACAACACACACCAGTATGTTTTCAACGCCGAGATCCCTATTATTCCTTCAACCGTAACCAGAAAAAAGTGATCTCACAACACTGAAACACTTCCCACTCGGACATTCCAGCCCACGAGGGATTTACTTGGACAGCAGCGACTGACCACTGAAGTGAGCTACATCCCCCCCCCCCCCCCCCCCAACCGTAAGTCTTGCCCACTCAGTGTCCGAGTCTGGCTTGTCTGGGCTAACATGACAGTGTCCCCATTGTCACTGACTTGCTCCCAGGACGCTGTCAAATAGGAACCTCCCTTTCCTTTCTTGTCTCTGTTATTAGTTAAGCTAGACTTTCTTTCAAAAAAGGACCTTCCTTTCCGAGCGAGGAAAAACTTTAAACGAAAACCGTAACGGGCCAACCCTGAATAACGTGTGGACGTAATTTTGAAGTCCAAGCAGTCAGACCGATATTTTGAAATCGGACAGGAATTTGGAAGGAAAAGAAAACCCACCTGCTAATCGCTTTCCATTTCTCAACCAGAACTTTACAATTGACAATTCAACAGTAAAACATTCGCTTAGACAACACTCAAGCTCAAGGATACAGCATTGCCCATTATTTAGGCAGATGGACGCATCACGTGTGAGGTGTAATTTTTATCTTTAAAGATCCATCATTTTGTTTGCAGCACAAGCATCATGCCAATCCATGTATTAGCTTCTTACTTTATTGTCCCATTACTGGGAAAGTCGGGTCGCTTCCTCCCAATGGAAAGCTAGCAGCAACAGAGTCGCGCTACCAAGGTGAGTGATGCGTGTTTAGTTGTATTCAACCACATGCACTTTAATTCTGGCAGCATGACCGAAATAGTTACGTTCCACAGTGGTGACACTGGCGTGGGACATGGAAACCGTTGCTAAGTCTGCACATAAAGTTGACCCTTGTTCTTCCTGGCCAAGATTCGAACCCGTGGCCCGCGGATCACAAGTCCAGTGCTCTACCAACCGAGCCTCCCCCCATCAGGACATTTAGTACAGTGCTCTACCAACCGAGCCTCCCCCCATCAGGACATTTAGTCCAGTGCTCTACCAACCGAGCCTCCCCCCATCAGGACATTTAGTACAGTGCTCTACCAACCGAGCCTCCCCCCATCAGGACATTTAGTACAGTGCTCTACCAACCGAGCCTCCCCCCATCAGGACATTTAGTACAGTGCTCTACCAAACGAGCCTCCCCCCATCAGGACATTTAGTACAGTGCTCTACCAACCGAGCCTCCCCCCATCAGGACATTTTGAGTGATTAAAAGCTGCGACTCTTGGACTGTTTCTTGGTTTGGGTTCCACCGAGGACTGATAGTGATAGTCCTTTAACTGACCGGCTTGTAAGCTGTGCCAGATCAAGAATTACAGAACTGCATTACCATTGAAGAATGACCATGAATGAATCGTGGGCAAATTCGAATAACCTGGGTGTGAGGATTTTGAGAGAAAAGTACTTTTACCAGGAAGAACACGACTGCTCAAGCCCAAAAACTGTCAAGCAACAAAATCCCCACTACACCATGAGGCATTTAGACCAAGTCGGCCAAAGAAACTGTTTGCTGTGCCCACTAATTGTCATTTAATATGTTTTCTCAGCGTTTGTTGTTTACAGCTGCTCTGTACTTTGAAATGTTTTGACTATTTTAACTATCAATAACATTTCACCACACTCGAATTCGCGATATATGTTTTTCCGAAGTCACAGCTGTTCTTTACTTTAACATGTTTTGACCATGCCGTCTGTCAATGCAACTGTTTACTGTACTTGAATCTGTGTGATTCATTTGTTTCAACATGTTCTAAAGCCACCCATTGCATAGAATGATCGATACTCATCCGTATTTCAGACCTTATTTTCTTGCGGCACGCTGCCTATCGGAAACCTTATCAATTGGCCGGAATTCCGGCTGCAGTTTTAGGCACAAGCACAGCAACCATGAATCATACAAGTTTTAGCATCTGGAGAATATACACTCTGAATTACAGCGTTCCGCTTTTGAACACTCTTTCTGGAACAAGATTTGAACACAGTGTGATATAGTAAAAGCAAAAAGTAGCACGTGATAAACACGAATGTTCCTTTTGCTAGTATTGCACTGTGTCAAAATGTCAAAACTGGTTACAGAAAGGGTGTTCAAAAGTAGAACACTTCCGTTGAGTATAGTATTCGGAATTGTGAAAATACAATTGTAGACCTTCTGTAGCATTTAAGCAATACGATGCTCTTGTAACGACTGAGAACGACTGAGAACTGCTCACATCTAGTGACTCGATCCGGTCTTAGCCACCCGAATCTATTTCTTTCTTTCTTTATTTGATGTTTAACGTCGTTTTCAACCACGAAGGTTATATCGCGACGGGAAAAGGGGGGCAGATGGGATAGAGCCACTTGTCAATTGTTTCTTGTTCACAAAAGCACTAATCAAAAATTTGCTCCAGGGGCTTGCAACGTAGTACAATGTATTACCTTACTGGGAGAATGCAAGTTTCCAGTACAAAGGACTTAACATTTCTTACATACTGCTTGACTAAAATCTTTACAAAAATTGACTATATTCTATACAAGAAACACTTAACAAGGGTAAAAAGAGAAACAGAATCCGTTAGTCGCCTCTTACGACATGCTGGGGAGCATCGGGTAAATTCTTCCCCCTAACCCGCGGGGGGTACCCGAATCTATACACGAATGTCCAGTGGCCAGAGAAAAGGAAAGCGGATGGCATACCAGGGCGTTAATTAGTTAAAAACACTACAACGTGTTTCCTTTACACTACTAAGGTTTCATCCTTTGTGCCGCGCCGGGGCTTAAGTTACCTGCATGCTCAAGGGTCAGAGAGAAAGGTGACCACCGTGTCAAAAATGGGTAAGGTGTGTGAGTGTGCGTGTGGATGTTGGGGGGGGGGGGGGGGGTGTTGTGTTGTGAGGTTGAGAGTGGTGTGGGATGTGAAGAAGAAAGAAGTGACTGCTGTGGGTAATCAGCGGTAATAGTTCCGCAGTCGATTAACAGTTACAATACTTTTTGAGGCAATATAACAACAGAGAGAGAGAGAGAGAGAGAGAGAGAGAGAGAGAGAGAGAGAGAGAGAGAGAGAGAGAGAGAGAGAGAGAGAGAGAGAGAGAGAGAGAGAGAGAGAGAGAGAGAGAGAGAGAGAGAGAGAGAGAATGGATCAAAATATATCTGCCATTCTTTATCTCCAAGTCTTGTATTTCGGTTACTCTCTATAGCTCTATCCATACCGATACAACGTAGAAAAGTGTAGATAGTCTCTGTAATCAACCGCAAGTCCTCCCCACCTCCTTCACACACACGCAAACACTCTATCCCTCTCGCACACAGACAGACAGATAAACAGACAGACAGACAGACAGACAGACACATGCACACACACACTCTCTCTCTCTCTAAGAAGGATGCGCCGACATGACAAACTGTACTACGGTGCCAGGAATTGTAAAATTGGAGGCCTGGGAGAGGGACAGAGATCGAGAACGCTGAGTGTTTCTCCAAGACCTGTGAAAACATCATGACTCATGCTCTCAAATTCTATTCTCCTGTGGCACAGGACTCGAGAGGTGTTGAAAAAAGAGAAAGAGAGAGAGAGAGAGAGAGAGAGAGAGAGAGAGAGAGAGAGAGAGAGAGAGAGAGAGAAAGAGAGAGAGAGAGACGGCGTAAGAGAAGGGCTGCAACTCTTTCTCAGCCTCAACGGGACACATTTTCAGCAGTTACTTCCCATGGCACGATACGAACCATATGGAGCTATCTCGGTGTGCTGCATGCACAATGAATACAAACGTGTGTGTGTGTGTGTGTGTGTGTGTGTGTGTGTGTGTGTGTGTGTGTGTGTGTGTGTGTGTGTGTGTGTGTGTTTTGGCACAAACTAATCTTCCATATTTGTCGACTTGGACTGCTTTAGTATCAAATTCCAAGTCTTTGTCGCGTCACGTACAGTTCCAAGCAAAAAGCAACACCCCTTTGGTGAGTTAAAATACTACTTGATTAAAATCCCACTGTTTGCATTTTCAATTTAAATTAAATTAAATTTCTTTCGATGAGGGTAACCTCACATGACTTGATGAAATGTTATGCTTAAATCCTTAACTCTCTGATCTGTCACTCTCCTACCTTTTGACGGCTATGATTCTTGTTTTGTTATGTTTCTCCCCGAACAGACCCCCTTAAACAGACACTCCCTCTCGTGAAAAGAGTTTGTTTCACCATCTCAGTTCTGGCCAGGCTTTTATTGGATACGACCATCCCTCCACTTGGTCACAGACTAAAAATGAGCTGCTAGCTGTGGTGAGTTGAAATATTTGGATGAATTTATTTCTTAAAATTCAACTGGTTGCACAGCACTTTTTTTGCAAAATCCTACTGTGCACATGCTGTTGATTCTTGGTACGTGACCAAGTCGAGGGTTGTTCTTATCCCATGTCAAAGCCTGACCATACCTGAGACGGTGAGTCGAATCGTTTACACGGGAAGGAGTGTGCCTTTAAATCATTCAGGGCCATTCGGACGGATCTTCAATGGGTTTGACATTGACCAAGCTATGAGGGGGCCCGGTAGCTCAGATGGTAGAGCACTGGACTTGTGATCGGAAGGTCGCAGGTTCGAATTCGGGCCTGGACGGACACGGGTCAACTTTGTGTGCAGACCCAGAGACGGAAGCCATGTCCCACCCCCGTGTCATCACAATGGCACGTAAAAGACCTTGGTCATTCTGCCATAAGTGCAGGTGGCTGAATACACCTAAACACGCAGACACCTGGGTAGCGCGACTCCGTTGCTGCTAGCTTTCCACTGGGAGGACGCGACCCGAATTTCCCAGCGATGGGACAATAAAGTAATGAAAATGAAATGAAAATGAAAAATGAAAAATGAAAATGAAATGAAAATGAAAAGCATCCTTCTTTCTACGGACGCGAGGTGGACATAACGTCTGAATACACGATACAAAATGGACAAAAGCCGCACAGAAAAGCGCCCTTGGCTGTTGAAACGATCAATGCTAAACACGGCGTAAAGTATGGATAAAAGCATAAGGTTGCTGCTTGACAAGGCATAAAACAACATTAATAGCATTAGACTGATATCGTCCGGTCGTTTTTACAAGGCCAGTGATTTTGTTGAAAGCATGTACTGATCTGAGCCAGAGTTTGAATTGTGATGGAGTTGAAGTGGGGATGATTTATGGGAGTTCGGGGATTCTCGGAGGTGAATGAGAAATACACAATAAGGGAGCTGCCTGAGAGAAAATGGAAAATTTCCTAAATAAATTATCATTTAATTAATATACTTACCCGAATCACATTAGCATTGAGTCACCTGAGATGCTTATCACTGAAAAACGCTTACCCGGCTAAAGAATTTAAAGGGAAGCAACCCCATCACCAAAACGAAAGTGAAAGTAGCTTTGGTAATGGGCCAGTACACCGGGAGTTACCTCCCATACGGGTGTATGCCACGTCACTTCCTCTAGGAACACGTGCCTATTATCATACGGCTTTAAAAAATCTTAAAACCATAAGCGGGGCAGGTGGGAGGGAATACAGTATGTGATTCGGGTAAGTATATTAATTAAATGATAATTTATTTAGGAAATTTTCCATTTAATATCATATTCTTACTCCGAATCACATTAGCAGATAACATCAACAAGGCGGTGGGCTAGAAATGAATCAAAACTCACCATCAAGTTCTGGACAGGAACTGGCCTGCTGCTATGAGCGCTGGAAGGCCTCTGGAGCCATCCTGTCGAAGAGCTGTGACGTCCCGAAGATAAAAGT
The DNA here is from genome assembly GCF_037325665.1 of Littorina saxatilis. NCBI lineage: Eukaryota > Metazoa > Mollusca > Gastropoda > Littorinimorpha > Littorinidae > Littorina > Littorina saxatilis. The sequence continues at coordinate 29,177,810 of NC_090253.1, forward strand.
TTATGAAAACATCTTCGGAACGCCAATACGCAGTTGTCAGCACCTCCTCTAGACGTCTGGAGCGCAGAACTGCCAGAGAGGATGCCCACGCCCTCGTCTCATGGGCTCGGGCCGAGTCAAGTGGCAAGGAGGGCATAACCCCCCCCCTCTTTGTGCGCCTCCACTCATAAGCCTGCTTGATGAGCGAGGACACCCACCGGGCCAACGTTACCTTCGACAAATCTTTCTCGCGCCTAGTAAGGAGAGAGATAAACAACAACTTCTGAGAACTAGACCGAATCGGCTGAGTCCGGGCTAAGTACAGACGAAGTGCCCTCACAGGGCAATTGACCGAATCGGGGTCACCCGGGGCCAACGCGCTGGTCAGAGCCTTAACTCTAACCAGCGGAGAGGCCTGCCCCGGAGACTGATTCTTGGCCAGGAAATCAGGCCGGAAACGCAAAGATGCGGAACCGTCCGGCTCAAAGGAGATATCTCCAGGCTGACCCGACAGGGCGTGGACCTCGCTACCCCGTCGGGCCGTAGCCAACAAAAGGAGAAACAGCGCTTTGCGAGTGACATTGAACAGACTGGCCTCGCTTAAAGGCTCAAAATCCGCAGAACGAAGGAATTCCAGGATTAAAAACAAGTCCCACTTGGGAGCGGGCAAACGAGCTTTAGCTTCCTTAAGAGCAGCCCCTTTAATGACTGCAGCTATAACGCCCCCGACTCGAACAGAACGACCAATCTGCTGAAGAGTCGCCGAGATAGCGGAGCGCCGGACCCTCAACGAGGAGACTGAGGCGCCCTGTGAAGACATGAAAGAGAGGTGGTTAGCGACCTGAATAGAGCGCGGAGCCACCGAACTCACCCCTCTAGCTGAACACCAGGCAGTCCATGCCTTCCAGTGGGAAGCATAAACTGAAGAGGTGGACGCTCTATGCGAGCGAGCCACCAAGTCCAGAGTCAAAGACGATGCCCCAGAGCGCTTCAGCGAGTCCCGAACAACTTCCACACGTGAAGCTTCAGAAGACTGGGCTCTTCGTGTGGAATGCCTGTTCGGGGCTGCACTAGTTCCCCTCGCACGAGTGCGAGAGGAATGGGGGGCCCTTGGGCAAGCCGAAGAAGATCTGGAAACCAGACCTGCGACGGCCACAGAGGAGCGACCAGAAGAAGAAGGGCCGGCTCCTCCATCTCCGCTTTCCGGATTACTCGGCTGAGTAACGGAAAGGGAGGAGTCTGAAGATCTGTATGTGCCCCCCAACCCTCCCTGGACGCATCTGTAAAGAGGTCCAGGTCGGGGAGGGGCACGACGATCGGAACACCTCTGCAGACCCACTCCGTGTGCAACCACGGAAGGGTCGCAGACTGGAACCATCCCTGCAAAGGGATGAGGGCGTCCCAGTCCACCAGAGGAGAGTCCACAAACGGCTTCAGCGCGAACTGAAGCGGACATTTGTGGACCCGGCCCAGTGAAACCAGAAGAGCCATAGACTCCATCTGCCCCAAGATGGAGGCGAGCGAGCGGATGGAAGCCATCAGGAGAGGTAAAGTGGAGCGAATCTGAGCTTGGAGCTTGTCCACCCTTCTCTGAGAAGGCTGGACAGTCCAAGCGACCGTGTCGAAAGACATCCCCAGATAAGTGAATGTCTGTGACGGGGCCAGCTCCGACTTTACCCGGTTGATCGAGAACCCCAACCAGTTGGATTCTCGAAGAACCGTCAGGGTATCCTGCGAACAGCCGCTCTGGGACTGGTTCATGATGAGCCAGTCGTCCAGATAAGCCCGCAGACGGATACCCTGGGACCTCACCAGTGCACAGACCTGTCTCACCACCATGGTGAAAATCCACGGTGCGAGAGACAGCCCGAAAGGGAGTGCGCGAAACTGGTAGATCTGATCTCCCCACCGGAAACGAAGCCATTTCCGGTCGGTCGGATGCATAAGAATGTGAAAGTATGCGTCCGTGAGATCGATCGAGGTCACCCAGTCTCCTGGGCGGAGAGAGTCTCGGACAGAGGCTGGCGTCTCCATCTTGAATTTTATCTCCCTCAAGAAAGTATTGAGGAGAGATAAATCCAACACGGGACGCCATCCTCCTGATGCTTTGGGAACAGCGACCAGACGCCCGTAAAATCCCAGGGAGCTGTGGACCCGAACTCTCTCCACCGCGCCCTTCTGCTCCAGGGAGGCAATTTCCGACTGCAAGACGGAACGTGCTTCCTGCGAGAAGGGGGGCTTGAACCGCGGAGGCACTCGGGTAAGAGGCGTCTTTTCCTCCCGCCAGAGTAGACGGAAGCCCGAACTCACCACTCCCACAATCCATTGGCTGTCTACTACCGACATCCAACGAGAAAGTGCCCGGGAGGGGCCTCCCGCCATCACCAAGGTGGAGGGCGGGAGGGAGGTGAGATCGGGAGCGCTTCATTGGGGGTGTGGCTTACTTCCAGAGCCGCCACGCCCCCTCCCCGATGCCGTCCTCTTCTTCCCACCACGAGCGGCCGGCGAAGCCTGCCGCTTCTGAGCTGGCTTGGGGTTAGACGATGTCTGAGCCTGCTTCTGTTTAGAAGGCTGAGACTGTTTCACCCCCTTCAGAGTGTAGTCAAGGAACTGACTGTCCTTATTTGACTGAATCTCCTTCTGTCTGGCATCCAGTGCCAGCGGACAGAAGAGAGACTCCTCTGAGACCGGGGAGACTCTCAAGGTCTCCCTAGTAGCCAGCTCCGTGAATTGGGACTGCGAGAGGAAGAGATCCCTCCTGCAGAGTACCGCTTGGGTGTACTGCAGGGAGGAAAGACGCAATTGTTCCTCATTGACCTTGGCCAATGCGGTCAAAAGCGCAGAGACATCGTCCGCATTCTGTTCTTCACTGAGAGTGAAAGGAACTAGCGAATCGGTCAATGCCCGAGACAGAGCCCGAACGAGAGTCTCCGCAATGGAGGACAGTTCGATCTGCCGACGTCCAACCTCCTCAGCAGAGAGGAGGGAAGCCTCGGAAACCGGCAAAACCGAATCACGCTTGATCGGTTTAGTCAGAAGAGGCAGCAATTCCCGGGAAACCGGAAGAGTAGCCCTAGGGAGTGCAAAAGACGCCAGCCAATTCTGGCTCTGATTGGGCATGCCAAGCTTCCTATTGGCCGTAGGCACGAAGGAAGAGGCTTGGGCAGCTGAAGCCACCCACTGCTGAGCTGATTCCGGAACTGGACCAAAAGGAAGCAGTAACGGAACAGGCACTGGCCGAATACCACTCCCCGCATGTGCTGGACGAACCAGTGAATGCGAAAGTTGGTAAGCCACTGACGGAGACTCGGCGAACCGGAAGGAAGAAACATCCTCCTGTGCCGGCCGGAAGTCCGCCATGGCAGAAGGAACGAATGATGCGGAAGAGTCCGCAGCCACCACCCCTTCAGGAAAATAACGAGACGTTACTTCCGCCGCGACGTCAAGAACAGACTTGAGCTTCGACGGAAACACGCCCCGCGACTCCTCGCTGACCACTGATGGAGCATCAGAATAGTCACACGTGGAACCATGACCGAAGTCACCAGTTCCGGAAGCAGAAGCATGCCCTGGCAAACCGGAAACCGGAAAAGCCTGAGCACTAACGTCATCCTGCCGCCCAAAACCCTGTGAAGGTAAAGGGTAAGCAGGACGACCATCCGCAAAAACCGGAGCTGGATGAGCTGACGTCACTCCCCCGACTGAGTGGAGTGATGCCTGCTCAAGCCTAGGCGCTTGAAAGCCGGAAGGCGCACGCTGTAATCCACTATCTGGTATCCGGAAGGAACCACCAGAAGAGGAAGAAGCGTTTCCGGCCGAAACCGGAAGTGTAGTCAACGGAACCGCAAAAAGCGGAAGTGAAGACTGCACTGGTTGACTTCGCGATCCGGAAGGACCGGAAGTCAGTGAATACTCCATCCTGCCGCGACCGCCGTAGCGTGCCGGAGCGGACGGATCATCACTTCCGGCAAGTGCCGGAAATGCGGCAGTCGAAACCGACTGCCGCCGCTGTTCGAACAAGTCCGGGGCCTCGTAGGTTATCGCCGGAAATGAAAGATCAGCAAGGTATCGGTCGTGACCCGATGCGAAAGAGCTGTCCCCCGAAGGAGAACGTCCAGGCGCCTCACGAGGGCTATCGGACCAGCTCTGCTTACCAACCGACGCTGAAGAGGGAGGACGCTGCTCCAAGCCGGAAGTGGAGGACAAAGACACGGAAGCCAATGCCCGGACGTCACTGCCAGATGCCGGAAACGCCGAACTGCTGGCGACGGAACGCTGAAATTCTGCCTGCACCAAGCTGCGGATTTCTGGAACCAGTGACTTTAACAGAGAGGAAACCAACGCACCTTGTCCAGGTGCTAACAAAGAAGACGAAGTCTCCGATGTAGAGACAGGTGCAGAAGTAACAGTAGCGCTAGGCGCCGCAAAAGAAGCAGAAGTAGTAACAGCGCTAGGCGCCGAAATTGGTACAGCCAACAAAGTGTTACGCTCTTGGTCTGTAACAAGTAACGTTGCTTTGGAAGAGGAAGACTTAGCCTTAATTTTCCCCTTGGGGTCCGACTTGCCACGGCGCTTGTCTGAATCAGACATGTTGACAACAACACGTGGCAACGCGAAAAAATTTACTGAAACATCAGTCTAAACGACTGGAAAATTCAGTAAACACACGCACTAATGCGTTAACAAAATACTATAGCTAAACTTGCCCCACAAGCAGAGGCACGGAGAGCTACAAACAAAGTCACACGAGCTAGAAAACTAACTCACACAACAAAATGGCGACACGCAAGACACTGACACAAACGTCAACAACACGTGGCAAAGTAAAAAGATTTACTGAAACGTAAGTCAAAACGACTGAAAACACAGTAAACACACACGCTTACGCGTCAACAAAATACTAAAGCTACACTTGCCCAAACAGAAAGAGGGCACGCAGAGCTACTAGCAAAGTCACACGAGTTAGCTAACTAACTCACACAACAAAATGGCGAAACACGCAAGTCACTGACACACAAGTCCGTAAAAAACGGACAACGTACAGTAACGAAACAGCGCAAACAACCAACAACAAACGGGAACGAGCTCACCAAACTGTAGGCAAGGCGAGCAGACAAGCTGGGTAACGTGGCCGGCGGGTGTCACTCAAACACACAAGGTCAGCCACAGAGCGTCAAAAAGTGAACCGTCCTCTCCGAGGTGAAAAAGACGTATGATAATAGGCACGTGTTCCTAGAGGAAGTGACGTGGCATACACCCGTATGGGAGGTAACTCCCGGTGTACTGGCCCATTACCAAAGCTACTTTCACTTTCGTTTTGGTGATGGGGTTGCTTCCCTTTAAATTCTTTAGCCGGGTAAGCGTTTTTCAGTGATAAGCATCTCAGGTGACTCAATGCTAATGTGATTCGGAGTAAGAATATGATATTAAATGTCCTTGAGGTACACTGGGTAAGGCTGGAGTAACTGTGTGTGTGTGTGTGTGTGTGTGTGTGTGTGTGTGTGTGTTCAACTGGGATACCGCTTACCACACGTATTTTAAGAATCACGCTATCTGCATGTTAAAACATGTTTTAACAATAAGTGAAATATGCGGTCTTTGACAGTGGCCGCGAGCACGCACACACGTACGTGTACACACAGACACTAGCTTCCACCTCCACCACCACCCACTAGGCAGACATCGGATTACTGTGATCAAACTTCTTACAAAAACACATCACCATCACTTAAAAAGAAACTGCGGTGCAGAAAAACTAACCGCCAACCCAACAGACATACGACAGACTTTGTACAACGCATTTCTTTTTGCAATCTTCGCGAACCATCTCAAACTGGGATATTTAGTGTAACATTTACCAAATGCTACCAAAACTAATATGTAGCAACCAGGTTTTGACAAGTTACGACCGTTGTCATACCCAACTCCTTGTTAAGATAAGATAACACAAGATAAGATAAAACTAGACAAGAACACTTTTAAGTCCATTGCCATGTTAACACAAAGATGGACATTGTCAAACCGTTTCCGAAGCTTCCACAATCCACCCTTAAGCTACACACATCGTGTAACTAGCTATTCAGTAAAATATTGGTGAACCACGTCAACGGTTCTCAAACACCATTAACACACCTATCTTTCCCATCTCATCTGTTTTTACACCCCCGGTATAGGGGTGTGTATAGGATTCGGTCGATGTGTTTGTTTGTTTGTTTGTGTGTTTGTGTTCGCATATAGATCTCAAGAATGAACGGACCGATCGTCACCAAACTTGGTGAACAGGTTCTATACATTCCTGAGACGGTCCTTACAAAAATTGGGACCAGTCAAACACACGGTTAGGGAGTTATTGGTGGATTAAGATTCTACAAGGACTTATAGAGGGACATATTAATGGTCAAAGGGAAATAACCTTCTCAGTTGGTGGCAGTGAGAATGGTTATTTCCCTTTGACCAACGGGGGTGTTTTTCCTACCTCGGAGGAATTTCTTGTTCTGTCTGTGTCCAGTGCCCACCTGTTCTGCCCTCAGTACAAGAACAACCCCATCCTGTTAGAGACGCATCTGAATGGATAACAAATTCTGGCTCTCCTGGTGAAACATCAACCGGGCTATCAGCTACTAGAATGTTATCTCTCCACCATACCATGTCCCGTTTGGCTTCCTCTGAGAAAATCATTTCTGCATCATAGTTTCCATGGTTCTGTTTTAATGCCACAATTTTGTCATTTTCCAGGTTTCTGTACCACAGAGCCCCATATTTCACTCCTTGAAAACTAGCCACTGCCATGCCAATCAATTTAGCAAGCTCTCTAATCTTTTATCTTAGACACTTTTAACGACCCAATAGGCATTCGTTCCCGAACACTAGCACATTCAAACAAAAAGATTTTCCCCTTCGCAGAACTGTCGACACAAATATGTGACAAGAGAGTAATCGGGATGGGAATAAACGGGTGGGTCTGGGCGACTGGACAGTAAACAGGGACTAGTGTAAACGGGTAGATACAGGAGAGCGGACAGTGATTGGGATTAGTGTTAAAACGGGAAGGTATAGAGGCTTTCCTCACAAAGCGTGAATGTATGGGTGTTTATCTGATCTCGAAACATGTCGGTGACCGGTTAGGAATCGAGAGGATTTTAAACCTGCTTTTACCGACGCAGGCGTGAACATTGACGATGTTTAAGTTTGAAGAATGTTCCTCGGACAACCAAGCAGCCCTCATTTTTTAGCGACATGTTACTTTCCCCGTTCAGTCTCTCTCTCTCTCCCCACCCCCCCCCCCCCCCCTTGAGTGCTTTAGAAACAAGGGACATCAACCATGAAATAATGGTAAAATTTGGGAATTGATGACTTTCCCTTTGACATTTTCAGTCTTATAAATGGTAATACTTCTGTTTTATGAAGTCTCCGCTTCAAGCACATCCATACCGACTCGCTTCTCCCTCTGTCGCTCTGCACCATCCGTCTAATTTGTGCAGAATATCCGATTTTGTCCTCAATTACGTGCAAAATTCACCAAGAACTACCGTCACAAAAAACACATGTGAGTTGAATGAAAGTGGTCGCTGAGACAACCGATATTAAAATATTTTAAAAAATCACACACCAACCACCCCCCCCCAACAAACACTGCTTACCAGACTCATCGGCAATACGACACATCTCTGGCAACGGTCTTCCTCGGCGGTTCTTCCCTGGCAACAGTTCTTGCCGCCGCCTCTTCCTTACTGGCAACACTTTTTGCCGGTGTCTCCTCTTTGGCAACACTCCTCTTTCTTTCCTTGTTCTCCCTCATTTTGAACAATTTGTGTGATTGTTAAATCCGCCTGAAAATTCTTCTTCTGAAGTTCCAACTCTTTCTTTTGAGAGAAAAAAAAAAGTATGGTTTTACAACTGAATGAGAATCTGACTTGACCTATCAGAATGGACGATTTTGTATCTGTGTTAAAATTATTTTTCTTCCAGAGTTTCAAACCTTTCCTTCAAAAACAAGTATGGTGGCACAACGGAACAACAGAAAACCAGTACCACGACTAAAACTTGTGTGAGTAGCTCTGTGTGTGTGTGTGTGTGTGTGTGTGTGTGTGTGTGTGTGTGTGTGTGTACCTAAAGCATTCAGAACAAGCTGACGTGCTCGGACTACTAGAGATAGCACTGCCCAAGACCATGTTTTTTTTACAGCAGTCCCCAGTGTCTCTAAAATGCCCCGCGCGCTGAAGTAGCAGTGGTCAATAAAAAGAACCTACGACCGTGTGGAGGGTCACTGCAGTCCATAGTCCACGGTCCGGAGTGAGAAGCAATGACCTTCTAACGAGGCCATAATCCGTTTTTTAGGTCCACTTATATGGCCAAGCGAAGCTTATTTCGACAATTTGACACCCAATAGGAGAGAGAGAGAGAGAGAGAGAGAGAGAGAGAGAGAGAGAGAGAGAGCAATCAGAACCATAAAGAACAGTATTACAGTGTCTTTGACCCGCCCCCAATGCTGCCAAAAGTGCCTTGTAGACGGTCAATGCAATCGATTCTTCTCTGTCCAGCACCGAGCAGTAACGCAGCAAATATCCTGGAACCACGTTTTTTTTATGGAGCGTTAATACCTCAAGGCGAATAAAAAGGGTTATAAAGCGGATAACTCACCAGAGTAACTAGCAGACATAAAACTTTCGTGACGTCGGAAGAACAAGTACAAGATCAAGAACAAGAAAAAAACACTTGATACAACAACCTTATACTGCACTTAAGCTGCCATTGCATAAAGCAGAAATGTCTTTAAAATGTATTTTTCCCCGGAAATGTTCTAAAATGGCCACAACAGTTTTGGCATTTTCTGAAAGGTTCCGCTCAGTCCCGGGTTTAACATTTCCCCAACCATGAAAAACTTCGGCAATTCTGCCGCGATATTGGCGAAGTTTTCGGTCATTTAAATCAAGTTTCTGCGTTTTGCTGACTGTCGACCACAAACGACAGATCTCTGCACACAGAACGCCGCACCAAAACAGGCAGGCAGGAAGAAGATGGATAGCAAATTGAGGCGAGAAAGTATTAGGACTTTGGGGTAAAAGCATAGTGTTCTTGACTACGCTTTTCTCTGGATGGTAAGACAGCTGTAAATTCCATACTGTACAGGGCATACTCGGCATTTCCCTCATGCTGGCACTGCATTAGCTCAGTACAGAGTTACATGGAAAACATGGATCTCCTGCCTTCTGGCTAAATAACAACTTTTCCTGATGGCAAAGCACAGTTAGTTGCTGAATCGACAACGAACTTCCAAACTTCACATAGTTTCATGCCGACAAAGCCCCTACAAACTTGACTATGTGTGTGTGTGTGCGTGCGCACGCACGCCGTGTGTGTGTGTGTGTGTGTGTGTGTGTGTATGTGTGTGTGCGCGCGCGCGGGCGTGTGTGTTTGCGTGCGTGCGTGCGTGTGTGCTCGGATTAAGACTCTTTGTGCCCTCCGACAAACGCAGAAAAACACACCTCGATGTTAAAAACATACCCTAGCTGTCACAGCTTTTCCTGTTCCCAGTCTCATAACGACAACACTCAGTTTTAAATTTATTGGAATGAGAAAAGATATAAACGTCACAGTTTGAAGCAGTGACTAAGACACGTGCAGTCCTTCTTACTGTCACCTGCCGTTGACACAGTCAGCACGCGTCACTCAGACACTTGGTTCCCCTTACTAATTTTTTAACGGTACACTGCTTACTTCGCGCAAAGATCTTGTAGGCTAGCGTAGCCTACAAGATCTTTACTTCGCGTGCCTCAAACATGCCTATGTGTCAAGGTTACTGCACTGGGATTATTCATCTTCTCTCCTCGAGGTTCTTAGAGGCACACTCCTTCTCGTGAAAACAGTTGGCGTGGTAAGACTTTTTTCTCATTAATCAACTTCTTTATTTAAAACATTCATTCACACAGGCTGCGAGACATCTCCGGAGGGTGAGGGAGGAATACGGATTAGACAATAAGTTTGTTCTCATGAATTAACTTCTTTATTTAAAACGTTAATTCACCCAGGCTGCGCGACATCTCTGGAGGGTGAGGGAGGAATACGAATTAGACAATAAGGTGACAAAGAGGGTGTCAACCCAACAAATACCCACCATCCATTCTTCGCATGATTTTGTACAAGAAGAAGAGGAAGAAGTCTGAAGGACATGAAACGGAAGAGGATGCCGGACAACTCTGGAGGGTACAGGAGGAGCAATGATGAGACGCTAAGGTGACAAAGAGGATGTCAACCTCATAAATACCCATCATCTATTCTTCGCACGATCTTGAAGAAGAAGAAGAAGAAGAAGAAGAAGAAGAAGAAGAAGAAGAAGAAGAAGAAGAAGAAGAAGAAGAAGAAGAAGAAGAAGAAGAAGAAGAAGAAGAAGAAGAAGAAGAAGAAGAAGAAGAAGAAGAAGAAGAAGAAGAAGAAGAAGAAGAAGAAGAAGAAGAAGAAGAAGAAGAAGAAGAAGAAGAAGAAGAAGAAGAAGAAGAAGAAGAAGAAGAAGAAGAAGAAGAAGAAGAAGAAGAAGAAGAAGAAGAAGAAGAAGAAGAAGAAGAAGAAGAAGAAGAAGAAGAAGAAGAAGAAGAAGAAGAAGAAGAAGAAGAAGAAGAAGAAGAAGAAGAAGAAGAAGAAGAAGAAGAAGAAGAAGAAGAAGAAGAAGAAGAAGAAGAAGAAGAAGAAGAAGAAGAAGAAGAAGAAGAAGAAGAAGAAGAAGAAGAAGAAGAAGAAGAAGAAGAAGAAGAAGAAGAAGAAGAAGAAGAAGACTGAAGGACACAGTACAGCAGACGACAGGGGATAGCCCAAGAGGGTAGGAGGAAAGCAACGATTGGACGATAAGGCCACGCGAGGATGTCAACCCCATAAATACCATATACACCCAACATAAATTTCTTCGCACTATTTTGAAGAAGAAGAGGAAGGAGACAGAAGGCAGAAAGACATGACACAGAAGACGAAGCGGGACAGCTCTTTATGGCAAGAGAGAAATAATGATTAGACGATAAGGTCACACGAGGATGTCAACCCCATAAATACCCAACATCATTCTATTCTTCGCTCGCTCCTAACAAATCAACAGGATGATAAATAAAACAGGCCGTGAAACCGAACACGACATCATAACGACCGTACCGACCACCCCTCCCCCTCCCTGACCTTGGATGACCCTCCCGCCAACCGTAACCAACTCATCATCTTGGACACAAGCTCAGCAGGACATCTATCATCTCAGGGACCTTCTTGTGTAGTTCTTCACAAGTGATGGGGTTCCTTGGTGCGATGAGTTCTATAGTTTACTGCTACGTTGTGGTAAGGTGAGACGGTTGATGCCCGACACCTTTGTTGGTATGACCAACAAGTTAGAGATCTTGTCGTTATAGTTAGCATTCTGGTCTCCTATGGTTACGATTCTCATTATTAAAGGACCTTCCTTCCCGTCACTTGTAAGCGATCGTTTAGGCCACACAAAAAAAGTTGTATGTTTCTGGTAACATGGCTACAAAAAATAAGGCAGGTAGGTAGGGATTTTTTGTTGTTTTGTTTTGTTTGTTTGTCAGGGTAGAAAATAACTACAGTGACGCAAAGAGACTGGACTTACTATACAAAGAGAAAGACAACACATTACAAAACAAATGAGACAAAAGGGATGCGGGTTATCCCCCTTGTGTCGTCTGCCGTCTGTTACTTTCGTTTTGACGCTTTTTTTTTTTTTTTTTTTTTTTTACAAATGCAATAAAAAAGTCTAGGGTCGGTGGGAAAAAACTAGGTAGGGTCGGGTGACCAGAAACATACACATTTTTTTTGGCCTTAGTACATCAAAGGCTTTTCCCAAGGTTAAAGAGCATCCCTCCACTTGAACACACATCATAAGTCAACGGTCTGGCTGCTCCCTGGGCATGGCAATTGTCTGCAAAAACGGAACTTATTTACGCGCAATCGAGATGCATGCGAAATGATCCGTGTGTTTGTTGACCGAAAAGATGTGTTCTAAATTAGTGTCGCAAAGTGCGGGTGAAGTGATGTGATGTTTCAAGCATAACCAATTTTGACATTTGTCCAAACTGTCACAAAGATATCTGTTTGCCCGAGTGAATCTGTCTTATCTTTAGCACTGGCTCAGGAATGATTCAAATGAACACAGACGACCACCCTGCGCACACACTGGGATTTGACTTTTCCGCAGCTGTCAAATGAAGAATATTTACTTTACCAGTCATGCATGAGATCGAATCAGGCAAGCAACACGCTCTTTCTTTTTTAACGCCGGATCTAACATTCAACCCCAGTGGCAGATTCCTTGGTGCGATGTCCCCAGGTTCACTTTTTGCACTGCGGGTGGGGGGGTCTTGCATCTCTTGTTGACATGATAAACACCTCAGAGAGTTCACAAGCCAAAGGTCTTTCTAGCTTTCCACAACACACAGTGTCTCTTCGTTCAGCGCAATGGGTAAACCACAACAAGGTGGCTGAGTGCCTTTCACTTTTTTCCTGTGGGGATTTTGACCCAAAGGATGACTCCGTGAGAGGAGAGATAGCGCACAGGTACGCTGGGAGCAGTATCTCCTGTTTTCTTGAGGTTGTTGACTTCAAACTTGATTTAATCCTCCGGTAATAATGACAGTAGTTGAACTTAAAAGAGTTCCTTTTAAGAGGAGATAAGTTCCTTGTGATCAGTGTATGTGCACAATGCGTACGCTCCCACACTTGAGTGCCACAGTGCTTCAGGTTTGTTTCCGTGTTTTAGGGGATTCAAACATGACTACATTTCCGTTGGATGTTCCGTACATGCCCTGTCATCGACAAACACTATCACATGATATCTACTTCTAATCTATATTCGACATTAATCCAATGCTTCATGGTACAACGCTTCTTGCATTGATACCCCATGTCTTTGAACACACAACCCTCTGTCCCACAAACCCCTTACATTCTCGCGAAGAAGCAGCAAAGTTCAGGATGGGAAATGGCGGTTCTATGAAGTCCGAAACGTAATGAGCACAAAAAGAGCTCATTGCTTTCAAAAAGCGCACGCCCCCATAAATCAGCAGGAGACATACTTCAGCAGGGAGCCAATAACGAATGCCTCCTTTCATCTCATGTATCCATTGCTTATCGACGTCCTCATCAAAGCCGGGGCAGTAACAATTTCATGGCAGCGAATCATAAAGTAATCACAATTTATGATCAGCCTACTGATCGTATAGTACATTTACGCCAGACAACGGCCCTCAATCTCTCCCATCAAGGGCATAACGGTGATGTTATTCTGTCGGGTGCACGTGTCCCAGCACATTCCAAAGTTAGGTGGTTACAAGTTTGGCGTGTCCAAGGTTTGGTGTAGTGGTGTTTGAACCCTAAGTAATTGACGTGAAAAATAAATAACTCGACAAATAAGTTTATTTGTTATCGTCATACAATCGACACGCATAACTATTGGAAGTCGGGCTATGAACAACTTAAGTACGTCACCATTCATTCAGGCAAGGATAACAACGCAGGGCAAGGGTATTTTCCGAGTGTCCAATCCCTAAACAAGGTAGCCGAAACGATGTACCTAGTAGAGTTACAATAAGCGAGTCCATGCACGTAAAAAGTTACCTGAAATGCGTTTGGCTAAGTTAGCTTTTGGGAATTCCGGAATGGCGTTGTTTTGCTTAGTACTTCTGTGGATTGACATATTTTTCAGTCAAGAAAAAAACTGCCACTCTGCCCATGAGTCAGCGTGGCTGTTGATTTTAGGCATGTGTGAAAGTGATAGGTTGCTCTTAACCCGTGTAAAACCCCGGACAGATTTGTAAAATAATCGCCTGCACGAAAAATCCTACACAATTGTACCTTTTAAACAGCGCGTGTCACCCAAGGCCCCACGAACTGAGCTCCTAACAGCACGAAGAACCTGATACAATACACGCCCGTTTACAGCCAGCTCTAGAGCCAAGGGCTACCTAATGATAATGCTATTAACGGGTCTGACCTCTGGCATCGTCCGATGTCCACCTATTCATCCCCACGTCCACTTTTGACCCGCTATCAACGCCTAGCCGATAAGGTTTTGTGTGAAACACGATCACCTCAGATCTCGTGGCCGACGAGACTTAAACGACACGACATTATTTGGACGATACTTGATGACATGATGATGGTGGGGAGGGGACAGCATTTAAAAGAGAGAGAGAGAGAGAGAGAGTAGGGAGAGGGGGTGACGTAGTAGGAATTGCTTTTCATTAGATTTTTATTTACAATCACTATAATTTCGAACAAAGGGGGTGATGGCAGGGGGGAGAGGGGGGAGGATGAACGGTGTTGTCGGGTTTTCATTTTTTCATCTCTATGGTTCAGAATAACTATCTTTGTGCTCTGACAAGACTTCAAGAAAAGGTCTTGGTCGGAGAGATAATCATCCGCATGATAAGGACGCAAACTGCAACACAGAGAAGGGACTTACAAAATGTGTGCAATCAATAGGCGAACATATAAACCCTCACACAGAATTTTCAAGGGCACAGTAAAGGAAACGGCATGAGAACAGACAGGCAGACTAGCAGACAAACAACACACGCACACAAACAGCACAGCTGCAGAAACTCTCTCTCTCAGAGGCAGGCGACGCTCACAAAGAAACTACACAACTCAACAAGAAACAACTACAGATGGAAGATTTAATTTAGAGACAGTTCATGCATACGCAAAGAACAAGAAACTACACACCAAGACACCCCTCTAGACAATACTGATGATTAACAAGAAGAGCAAACGCTCGATCGAGTCACTTTCGCAGTTCTGAATATTATATGAGGCATCAGATGGACAGGAAGAAATTGCTATTCACAACACAATGTCACGTTCACATAAAATTTGAGCCCGGTCACTTTTATAGTTTCCGAGAAAAGCCCAACGTTAAGTTGTGTGTTGCCGAACAGAAAAGGCTAGTTATCTCCCTTGTTTTTCTGATAACGTTCGTAAAAGGCTACAGATGTAAATACTTTGATGTAAAGAATAATCCTACAAAGTTTCAATCACATCCGATGAACTTTGTCAAAGATATAAAATGTCTAATTTTTCCTTTGACGCTGACCTGTGACCTTGAAAAAGGTCAAAGGTCAACGAAACCATCGTTGAGCGAGTTCAAAAATTATTTGTCAAGTGCTGATTTTAAAGTACCATGCCATTATTATTTTGGAGAAAGATTTGAACAAGTACATCATTGCAGATTGCGTATTGGTATGAGTGATTTGAATTTTGATTTATGTAAGCGGCACCTTAAGGATTGCTCTCAATGCGAGTGTGGTTATCCCAGCGAGACTGCTGAACATTACTTATTGCATTGTCCCTTGTATAGAGATATAAGATTATTGTCCATTGATAATTTGACAAATGATTATAAGTATATCGAAATATTATTGAAAGGCATCCCGCAATATTCACGAAATGTCAACCAGACCATATTCATAACTGTACAGGACTACATTAGACAGACGGGCAGGTTCCGAAAATGAGCCTCTATACTTCACTCATTACATTTATTAGACACTGTCATGCGACATGCTGCCTGACAATTTTTTCCCCATAACCTCTCTCATGTTCTTTTGTTGTTTTCCGACTTATCAATTATGTCTCGATTTATGCGCAATGTAGTGACTTTTCCTCTGATCACAATACGCATTAACTTTGTGCGAGTGTCTTATGTGCACTTATTACAATTGAAAAAATCCCCTCAAATATTGGCGCTCCAAGTCTTCTTCTTCTTCTTTTTCCCTTAAGCTAGCTACTAGCTAGCTGCCCTTTCCCCACCTCATGTATCACCAACCCCTTCCCATTTTCTGCTTGTTTGTGTATCTGTTTTGTCTTTTGTTTTGTTTTTCGTTCCCTGAAATGAGCTAATGTACTTATTCCGCCATCATGCTAACCTTTGTTTTGTAATTACTATGATTGCTTAAAATAAGCATTATATGCTTGAGTATGTAATCATCCATGCATTGTTCTTGTCATGATTAAAATTGAATAAAGTTTTGTTTAAACCAAAGTGTAGAGGTCATTGGAGGTCACGACTAAACAAAATATGAGCCCGATCGCTTTGATAGTTTCCGAGAAAAGTCCAACGTTAAGGTGGTGTCTACGGACGGCCGGCCGGACGGCCGGACAGACTAACACTGACCGATTATATAGAGTCACTTTTTCTCAAGTGACTCAAAAACGAACCGAAGACGCTGCACGTATCGTGAAACTAACATTTGAACACTGACATGTCAAAGGATCTCAGGTTCCCAACGGCGACAAAGAAACAATCATGAGTGCACAAGCTGCAGATAGAACAAAAAGCTTTGGTGACTCAAAGACAGACAAAGACACCATCGCTGGCGAATGCACAGACGGCATACTGCATGGGGTCGCAGCTTTTTTCAAGACAACAAAGAAAGAATTTTGAATATGATTATCGCCCTCAACGACACTACATCCCACACGAGTGTGCAACCTGACTGCAGGCGGGCGCAACCCCTAGACTGAGCACACACACACACACACACACACACACACACACACACACACACACACACACACACACACACACAAATCGAGTGACAAATACACACACAGAGTGAAAAGCACACACACATACGCATGCACTTACGCACACACACACACACAACACACACACACGCACACGCACACAAACAGTGAAAACGAACACAGACACAGTGACGATCACAGAAACACAGTCACAGACACATGTACGTTATTTGGAAAGAAAGGAGGGATGCCAATGATTGTTGAAACAGGGACCAGAATACCCCCCCTGTACACGGGTACAGCACCACCCAGGTTGTTGAAACCTACTTGCCACTCCCCATTTCATGGTATCCCGACTTGGTTTCAAGGTTTCAAGGTTTTATTTCGGCTTTAGGCCCATAGGGCATTTAAGCAAACAAAGGAGTGTTCAGCATTGACCTGAGATGGGGTTATATCAACAAACACCTTATCAGCCATGGACAATACTTGGCAATTTACTCATCTCTTTCCCCCTGCTGCACCACTCAGCGTGTGTTCACAACGGTCCTTCCTGCTCAACAACCATGATAATCTCAACAGCGGAAGGTGAATCATGCTTCACTACAATGGCCCGAAGTCTCCAACGGTGTCGTCTGCTCGCTCTGTACTCTCTCTCCACCTTTTTCTCTGCTTTTGACTGTTTATAGTGTGTCAAAATATGTGTTGTGTAATGCCATTTTTGTCAATAACATAAGGGACATGTTAGAAGATATATGGCTTTCTCTAAAACTGCCATATCCCTTTGGAATAAAGTTTTGAATCTCTCTTTATCTCAATGCCTCTCTCTCACCCCACCCCCTCCTCTCTCTCTCTCTCTTATATTAGCTGTGCCTGCTCCTTTCCTCTTCCTTTTCTTATCAAGAAGTTTCTGAACTTTTTTTTTAGTGTTAAGTGTATGCTCAGAGAATTTGTAACAGAGAGTAACAGAGAAATGTTTCCAAAGTAAACGATCAATACGGGACGGTTGTTGTATTCATCGTGGAAAGCGACGCACAGGGTTGGGTTCCTACAGTAGAATTACGAAACATGTCGAGATTCCTTTTTTACAGTTTCCCCCACATTTCACGAAGCATCGAGTAAACCTCTATGCAGATTCAATGTGCAGCTGGCACGTCGTTTCCTCCGATCCCTTCACACAGTTTGAGCTTTATATCCTCTATTTCTTTTCCTCACCCTCTCACAACATTTGATTGACTCACAAGTCATACGCGATTTTAAACCTCTCCTTTCTCTAATATAGGAGTTGTCCGTTTCTTCGATGCGCGTTAAACAAAACAAAACAACAAAAAAAATCTCTCATTTAGACATGTTCGTTACAAATGATTTTATGTTAAACTAGCTTTTGAAGGAGGAGGAAGCTGAAGGGACAATTTTACTGAAATTCAAGGGCGTCCAAGGACCTTGAAAGTGTCTCTCAGAATGAAAGGCGATTTCAAGAACTTCAAGGAGCGTGGGAACCCTGAACGCAATAGATCGTGTGTGTGTATGAATGAAATACAACACCATTGGGAAGAGGGACGGTTATTTTATTGTAATGTTCACATCCAGACAACATACACGCTCAAACCTTATCACATTTGAAGTTTGCATTGGTATTGTCCTTGCACTCCTTCCAAATATCATTACAACAATGTTGCCACCTACATTTCAAACACTTCCTTTACATAAAAACAAGCAAACAACAAGACAGATAAACAAAGCCGACACTATTCTCCCCTTATCAAACCAATAAATCTTCTACCAAATAGACAGCAGAGTACTTCAGATAAAGATTAACTGAAGTGAATTCTCAAGGACCTGTCCAAGGCAAAGCAGTCTCTCTTCTCAAATCACCCATTGGTGGATTTTCCAGTTTTAGCAAAACTTTCAGTGAAATACACTAAAATATCCATGGTCACAGAGCCAGCGAGCTACCGACTGAACAACGTCTCCGCCCCGATAAGGACTTAGAAAATATAAAGTTCTTCGCACCCCATGCATTGTTACTTCCTCAATTTATCAACAAACAAAACTGAAACAGGTTTACTAGACAAGCCAATTTACATTTGCTTTCATTCTCCAGCTGTTTGACATTGGGGGCACAAAACACACACACACGTCCTCGGAGCTCAAGGTTATTTGCTCAATTTATCAACTAACGCGACACAAGTTTACAAGACACGCCAATGTATGTTTGTGTTCGTCCCCTTCTACTGTTAATGACCTTCTTTCCATACCACATTGCCCCATCCGCTCTCCTATCTAATGTAAACTTTTCCTCGTGTTATACACTATGCCTGCAATCTACTGTATTGATCAATGCAAACACCATTCACATGGGGACGAAACTACGACTTTTATGGAGGGCGTTTTGTACCACTGGCAGTCGGGACGACGAGAACGTGCGTAATGTTTTTCGCATGTTACACACCTAGTCTGCGATCTAAATTATGTCAACACACATGATTCACAATCATGCCGGTGAAACTTTTCAACCAAAGCCAAGCTGAATTTTCTTCCTGGTCGCTTTGTATACATAGAATCTGTGAAATGGGCACAATGGGAAGCGATAAGGAAGGACACGGTCTATGTTTATTACGAGATCGGCATAACAGGAAGACATAATTATTATTATACAGGAAGACCGGCAGTTCTACAGGTCATGCTTTCCTTGCCTGTGTGTGAATCATTTCTTTAGTGTCTGTATAATCAAACAATGTATAGATGGTAGCTAACAATAGCGGAGTAATCTTACTACCAAAAAACAGTCTGACTAATACTCGTAGAAACATTCATGAACAAAGCCATCGTAGTCTAAAAAACAATGCTCGACAACCTCCAATAACGAACGGGTCTTAAACACGCACAGAAGAGTCCAAATTACGCTAACAGGAATATTTACGCCACGGAACAGTGACCATTTTTACAAGACACCAGCACACAACAAAGTCCAAATAATCCTAACAGAACTATACAGTTATGAAAATAGTCACCGAACAGGACATCAAAACATCGCACACACACACACTAATACATACATCTATATGTAAACAAGCATCATCTTCATCACAAGCAAAGTATGCTTTCAACACCAGTGAGAGAGAGGCTACAACATCAAGGCACAACACGGGGAAAAGTTCAAGGGGATAGGTCAGACAAGCCAAACAAACGGAAGCAGGAGCGCCTGAAGCTCACGATAAGGACTGTATGGAGTCGCAACGCTGGATGACTTTGAGTGTTCCTCGTCTGGGAACCCAAATTATGGAAACATTGGGACAGTTATTGTTGAAGGGCTGCTCTTGAAAACTGGAGTGAGCAATGATTATCATGGATAGACTGCGCCCCTTCTGACAGTCATGTCTTTTTCCAGAGTATGTGAAATGCCAGCCGAATTCACCCCCCACCCTCCCCCCAGCATCATGTTCAACAGCACCAGGGCCACGCAGAAACTGTTATGATCGAAGTTTCGTTAAAATCTGTCATCAAAAGCTGCATAAAACCAAACGAATCCCATTTCAACAAAGAACACTTTCTTCCGTGGCCGAAACCATTCAATCATCCCATCTCAAACCAACATATGATACCATACACAGAACCCTTTTTGTTTGCACATCGATGGACACCGAATCAAATCTCCACCAAGAAACGAAAACAAACCAAAAGGTATCTGGATTAAACGGAACGCCCTTTATCCAGAAAATCCCTCCGAAAAAGGCTGACTCAGCGTATTTTCTTGCCGATCGTTGTCAAACGACATGTATACAAAACGCCTTCTCTTGCATAGTCACACTCATCTACTCAAATATCCACCAAAGGATAAAAACAAGCCGAGATGAGGCTATCCGAAATCGGCCCAACGAGGGCAAATCAACCTTCTGATATTATTCTCAACCCCCTTTTCCACCATCGCCTCCAACACGTCCCCTCAATCAATGTAACTTCTTGCGGTTCATCGTACAACTATTGTGTTTACAGTCATTATCTTCAACATATTTGCCGAGGTATCTGGAACAGGAATTTATAAAGGAAGGGCCATTCAACCCTCTGCCACACCCCAAACCCACCCCCTCTTCACCATTCAAGACGCTGACTCAGCGCATTTTCATTTCATGCATAGCAGTCCTTCGACAAAGTCTCGTTTTTCGCTACCCCTCAAAATTCGCCAAAAAGGAGACGAACCCTGGTCCCACCCCACCCTAACCCTAGACCCATGGAATACACGCAGCGATATCGGAACCCGTCATTAGCGTGATTAGAGACTGATCCCCGCGATCCTTAAAAGAGTGACCTGCAGATTAACCTTGGTGTTTCTCTATCATACTGTGGCACACCAAATCAGCCAAATGGTTTGTTTAGGTCGGGTCTCGTTTGTTCTGACAGCGATCAAAAGCGATCCAACAGAGGCCCAATAAAGCACACACTGGCCATTCTCGATGAGCTAATGGCTATCTGCAGCGTCTCTTGTCCGAATAATTTACGTTTTGTGTCATCGGGCTTCGCCGAGAAAAGACAACGGCAGGGAGACTCGAATGTCCTCCCGTAGCCTGGAACTTACACTCATGAGGTCAGAGTGATAATCATACCGTCTATCACCTGACAGAATGAACGGTCAATTTACTTTTTTGCACATAGTAAACTTTATAAGACCGCCAGTGATTGAACAGTAACATGCTCCGGACAGTTTGGCGATCACACACACACACACCCCTCCCCACACACACATCCATTCCTCCCCCCCCCCCCCCACACACAGGGCAACAGTAATGCACATTTCATTCGCCTGTGAGAGAAAACTCGCGACTGTTTGGCGAATGAGGGAGGCGCGTGCTCGCTCGTGTTACAACCTCCAGCAACAACGAAGCGTTCGCAGAAGAAAAAAAACTCCCCTCATCACAACCAGTCTTTCAAATCGCCACTTCATCGCTTAAACAAGAAGGGCAAAGCCCATACGACTCACATGCTTGACCTTGACCTTTCATGACATCATACACTAAGAACTGCTTTACACATTTTTCCTACCAAAATACATGTGACCTTGACCCAAGGTCAAGGTCATCCAAGGTCATGCAACACAAAGCTGTTAATTCAAGACATAGGAAATACAATGGTGCTTCTACCATGAGATATGGTCACTTTTAGTGGTTCACTACCTTATTTTGGTCACATTTCATAAGGGTCAAAGTGACCTTGACCTTGATCATATGTGACCAAATGTGTCTCATGATGAAAGCATAACATGTGCCCCACATAATTTTTAAGTTTGAAACAGTTATCTTCCATAGTTCAGGGTCAAGGTCACTTCAAAATATGTATACAATCCAACTTTGAAGAGCTCCTGTGACCTTGACCTTGAAGCAAGGTAAACCAAACTGGTATCAAAAGATGGGGCTTACTTTGCCCTATATATCATATATAGGTGAGGTATTCAATCTCAAAAACTTCAGAGAAAATGGGAAAAATGTGAAAAATAGCTGTTTTTTAGACAACATTTATGTCCCCTGCGATCTTGACCTTGAAGCAAGGTCAAGATGCTATGTATGTTTTTTGGGGCCTTGTCATCATACACCATCTTGCCAAATTTGGTACTGATAGACTGAATAGTGTCCAAGAAATATCCAACGTTAAAGTTTTTCGGACGGCCGGACGGACGGACGTCCGGACGGACGTCCGGACGGACGGACGGACGGACGGACGGACGACTCGGGTGAGTACATAGACTCACTTTTGCTTCGCATGTGAGTCAAAAAGCCACCCCTAGGTGACTCATGACTGCAGACAGACGCGAAAGCAACAGAAACAAAGGACACGGTGTCAAGCACAGCTGAACATGACTTTGTGTCGCCAAAGAGAGAGAGAGAGAGAGAGAGAGAGAGAGAGAGGGGGGGGGGGGCAGCTGACTATCTGTTTAATTCAACACTATGGAATTCACGTTAGCACAACTTGGTTTTCTTTCTTGTAAAAAGTGTATTTATGCACGTGTGAACGCAGACGACGAAACAAAACAAAAAGGCGATGTTTTGACCTTTGGGTCTTCTTCAGGCACATTAACAAAGAATACAAAATATCAAGACAAGACGATAGAACAGAAAGAAGAACCACAGATGTAACGATTCACAAACCAAAACAAACGGACAGAAGAGCAAGGGAGGCTATTCTTGGATCAGAAAAGGTAAATAAACAAAGGGAAGGAATCAAAGAGATAAAACATAATCGAAGTGAACCTGGGTCACAGTGAATTCTCCCACCCACGTTTCCCCATTACTCCTTTGCATTAAACAACTCTTAACTAAACCATGTCTTGGTCGTACGGAAGGCAATTCTTATCTCCGCATTATGCTAACAGTGACACCACTAAATCTGCCTGCATGTATGACTTGAATGCCACTCATGGGCTTAATCCGAAAAGAGTGTTTGCGAAAATGTAATCTAAATGAAAGTGTATATATATGTCAACCAAACATTGCCGTGTTTACAGATTGTCATCAACGGCATCAAACAAAAGTTTTTGGTCACTGAAGTTAGCAATTCCTTTCCGAATCAACTGTCGTATTGTGAATCATCCCGGGACAAGCTCCGAGCGAACATTTCACCAAGGGTTATTATTTTTAATTAAAATTATTTTTTTTTTGGGGGGGGGGGGGGGGGGGGGGCCTGGTGCAGAAAGACTGCTGTGAAATCAGTCACAAAAATTTAACAAAATTCTATCTTCGTTCAAGTTCCAATTCTGGGTGGTTCAGAAATAAAAACTCGATTATTTGCAAGTAATAATAACATTTACGGTGAAGTTTACATGTCACGAGAATCAGCGAGACTATCTTGCAGAATGACACAGACGAGGTTTCGGAGGTGATGTTCACATTTCTGTTGATTTGTCTTTGATAAAGGAACTTGCTCTGACAAGGTCGTAAAATAAAATGAAAACTAAATCTATGCCATCCAGAAGGTTTTGACAAGTCAGTGATAACTGTCTGTTGTGGAATTCGGTTGTCTACGATCATGCCCGTACAGTCGGCTGGTTTGTTTGTCTTTGAGTTTGACAAAGGAACTTGCTCTTATAGGTTCGCAAATAAATTGTAAACCAAATCTAAGCCATCCAAAGGTTACCCCAGGCAAAGATGTTGTGGAATTAGTTTGTCAACGATCATGTCTTCAGTTTGGCTGGTTTGTCTTTTGATAAAATAACTTGCTCTCACAGGGTCGCAAATGAAATGGAAATGGTATCTACGCTGCCCAAAGCCAATTTCGACAGCCAGGGAAGATTGTCTGTTGTGAAATTATTTTTTACACAATCATGCCTACATTTCAGCTGGTTTGACTTTCATAAAGTCTTGCAAGATCGAACATTCAATTAAAACCTAATCTGTGCAGTCAAACGTTGTCATAGTCAGTGTTCCAACTGTCTGTTGTGGAATTAATTTGTCTGTGATAATGTCTACATTTCGGCCCTTCGATAAAGTTAATCGCTCTTACAAATAAAATGAAAGCAAAATTGACGACGCCCACTTTTTTTCACAGTCAGTGATAACTGTTTGTTGAGCCATTTATTTACGAGATTTCAATCCAAACTCATATCCCCGATATTAAAGCTCGTATTCATGTATGTTTTTCTTTGATAAAGGAATTTGCTCTTACAATTTCGAAAGAAAAAGAAAAACCACAATCAACGCTACCCAACGTTTCCGCAGTCAGGGAAATGTTTGTTGTGGAATGAGTTTGACGAGGTTCCAAACGTTGAAGCGTTATCGGGGAGAGGTGGTGGAGAGACTAGATAAGACCGGAGGTTATCAGTTCTTCCCCCTTTCACCACCTTGACTTTATCAGTGGTTGGCTGTCGAGCTGCAGGTTGGAACACTTGACCAAAGATATTCCAGGCTGGCTACGCTGGAGACTGTGTTCTCTGCAGTCTCTGAGTCTGACGGCATGCATGGTGAAAGGGTATTCTCTGTGTGAATGTGGGAACACCTGTGTAAAAAGTGGTTTCAGTGTGTTCCATACAGGTGTCTCTGTTGAGTTATGCTTTAAATTGTCTCTTGAATGAAGTATTTTGAGGTGTGTGTGTGTGTGTGTGTGTGTGTGTGTGTGTGTGTGTGTGTGTGTGTTAAGATTGATCTTGATCCCTGCAGCCGACATGTCTCCTTTACCTATGTCCGATTCTGAACACACACACACACACACACACACACACACACACACACACACACACACACACACACACACACACATCCACTACCCCTTTATCCAGTTTTCCACTATATATATATCGGCCCTCCCCAAAATACATGTATAATTATATCCTTTTTTAAATCGACCTAAAGTAAGCAGCAAGCTCTCCAAACATATCATGAAAATAGCAAACTTACCATGGGGCTAGTCAGCAATTTTCCAAACGTCATTTCTCCAGCCTTCGAAGTAATCCGTATGAGTTTTTTTCCCCTTCGACCCTCCTTCCCGTTAGGAGTATCCTCCCGGTGGTTATTTTCACCCCCACCGTTCTCCATAGTGACAGTTGTTCACTTTCCACACAACGTCATGTACAGAGAAAAGTCGCACGGAAACAATATGGAATGTAGCGTTGTGATGTCTTAGCCAATATCACAAACACAAAGAGAAAATCCACATTTGGAAAATATGGAATGTGGAAGCGCGTGATAGTTGCACCAATGAAAGACAAAGCCAAGGAGAATATGGCTTAATCCGTTTGTCTGTGCAGCTGCTGGTTTACTTTATGTGAGAACTACAGTGGTCGACGGAATGACAAAGACACTGGACGCAATGACACACGTATAGTTTTCACAGATCACCCACGCAGAGTGATGGATAAATATGGAATGTAGAAGCCTGTGAAAGTGTCAACGTGGATTTAATGCTCCAGCTCCAATGCGAACAAAGTTGATATAAATCCGTCTTTCGATGCAGCCGTCTATGGACTGTATAATTATGCTGCTTGAAGGAATGACACGAGAGCTTCTCCACAACAACACGCCACTCGAGACGGCAAGTGATTGCACATCCGTGTGTGTGCGTTAGTGTATGACAACACACACAAGATTTCTCACATCTCACACAGCGCAAGAAAAATAGCGACTACATACATATGTGCGTATTGTTTCTGTCAAGATTCGTATTACTTCATAGCTCGTATGGAATTCGTAAGCCAGGCAACCTGCTGCAGAGATTATGATATTTACGCCAGTCTTTTCCTCAAAGCATCGAGAGGTCGAGACGTTCTCATTGCAGCTGTCAATTAACAGCGTTGACGATGTCTGTCGTGCAATAAATCCACCACCGTTTACGGCCAGACAACGAGTAATCACAAATCTGCACTTCACAATATCTGCAGTTTACAGCACAGTCACTCAAAATCCACACCACGATCTAACGAAGCTCCAAATATTCCAAGACGAAATGTAGTCTACTGATCCTTATTCCGTTACAAATCCATATTCCAGAGCGGGAGTTCAGTTCATAGCACGATATGTCAACTTAAGCATCAGAAAGCTGTTTCTAAACACACTGAACTTCAGTCTCCATCACTTGATCCACATTATGACAGAATACTTGCTGTTTGTCAGCTCATGACAAAGACTTTTGCTCTCGTTTCACGCATTGCAGAGAACGAGACAGACAGTTGTTAATATTCAGTTTCGATTTCCCCTTTACGCACACATGAATGGACTTCCTTTCCCGTGCCAAAGTCACAGTCAAAACATCCACCAGTCACCGGCAAAAACAGCTGCTGTTGTTGCTGCTACATCGATGAATCACTGATTACACCTGATAAAGAAAAAACCTTTCTCTTATACACTGATTCACAGAACCAGCATTCTTCTCGGATCACAAACAAGACCACATTCTTTCTCTTGATTCACGAAACCGACATTCTTCTTCTTAGCTTCCAATCATTTCCGTCTGGAGAACATTTTTTGTCGTTTTTAACCGCGGAAAAGCAGACGATGAGTTTCGCTGCAGAAGCAGAAACATGGAACTAAAGCGAAAGGAGAAACAGACACAGCTCTACCACGGCGGAACACTGTGACCTAACACAGAAACACAAACCAGACTGGTGGAAGATTCTAGGCCACAGACTGACTGAACATCTCGCCGACAGATCAATACTACCATGGAAGAATTGATCGATCAGTCAATCAACTCACGAATCCATGTATTAGACATGAGATCGAGAAAGTTTCACTGACACATTGAGCAAAATCTGTGGTACTGAAATTGCTACTAGTGAGAAAATAAATATGTGGTTGATGCTGACTTTTAAGTGCCGAGTGAACAAAAAGACAAAACCCCTTCGGCTTTGGCCTTGGAAATGACGGAAAATCGAAATTGTCGTGAAAGTCTCATCAGTTATGTCTGACCCTAAGACAGGGAAACAGCACACTACTGGAAGATTCTAGGCTGCAGACTGCCCAAGCATCGACCGACAGATGAATCGATCAGTCAATCAAGTCACCATTCCATAGATCGATTGATCTATGCAAAGGCACTCTTAGTATCGATCGATACATCAATCGTTCGACGGAAGAATCGTTTGGTCTGCTAATCAACTCATCACACCATTCAATCAAAGAACGCCGAGACTGACCAGCAGGTCTGGAAGTGACTATTATCCAGTGGAAACAACGATGCCTCACCAAAACAAAATACACCTATAAACGCTTATCCACATCAGTCAGATAATTCATTCATTAACTCATCTATCCGTCAATCGATCAATCAGCTACACATCTACACTGACAGGCGACCCTAAAACTGAACACAAACACACACATCCAACAACGAAGCACCACCAAGAAGAAAACCAGTCAGCCTTTGCAAAAAAGTCAGATATTTCATTCACTATTCCACCAATCCGTCCATCAATCAACGACTCAAGCAATACCTAGACTGACAGGCAAAACCGTCAAGAACTGAACACCCGCTAAACATCCAGTCATAACAGCGAAGCACCGCCAAGAGGAAGACACGTCAGCCTTTGCGCATTCCTGGAAAACCCCAAGTCATTCTAGACTAGACTGCACTGCACTCCACAACTGATCTACACACTCGCACACACGCCCACTCGATTCTCCAATGCGACGAAGACTGACGAAGCGAAAGCCTGACTGATTTCTCCGCTATCTTTCGCGCTCTCACTGACAAATAATAAAGAAATTCGCCTAAAAGTGTGATAGAAATCCGCCAAAAGGTGCGACAGAAATGCGCCCAACCATACAAACACACACGCCTAAGAACTAGCAAAAGCGTTGACGAAAAAGCGCGCTACATACAAGTTCGACTTCACAAGCCTGCTCAGCACAGCCACAAGAGTAAACACAGATCTTCGGAGACGACTAAAAGCAACCCCGACACAAAATGAGCGCCGCAGTTCGCTCAAGCGCGCCAGATCGCTCCACTGTCTCAAATCTTTCAGGCCCCGATTTTCAACGTTGCGGGCGAAATGGCACAAACTGTCAAACCCGAGAAGAGACGATGCGCGTGCGATGAAACGAGAGAGAGAGAGAGAGAGAGAGAGAGAGAGAGAGAGAGGGGGGGGGGGGGGGGTGGGATGAGGAGGGAGTAACAGAAAGAGAATGGTTTAGGACAGAGAGATAGAGGTCTGGGACGAGAGAGAAAGAAATGTGGGAGGAACAGAAAAAGAACAAGTCGCGTAAGGCGAAATTACTACATTTAGTCAAGCTGTGGAACGCATAGAATGAAACTGAACGCACTGCCTTTTTTCACAATAACCGTAGTCCGCCGCTCGTGCAAAAGGCAGTGAAATTAACGAGCCTGTTTAGCGCGGTATTGGTTGCGCTGTGCTGCATACCACGCCTTTCTGTACCTCTCTTCGTTTTAACTTTCTGAGCGTGTTTTTAATCCAAACATATCATATCTATATGTTTTTGGAATCAGGAACCGACAAGGAATAAGATTAAATTGTTTTTAAATCGATTTCGGACATTTTATTTTAATCATAATTTTTATATTTTTAATTTTCAGAGCTTGTTTTTAATCCAAATATAACATATTTATATGTTTTTGGAATCAGAAAAGGATGAAGAATAAGATGAACGTAATTTTGGATAATTTTATAAAAAAATAATTTTAATTACAATTTTCAGATTTTTAATGACCAAAGTCATTAATTAATTTTTAAGCCTCCAAGCTGAAATGCAATACCGAAGTCCGGCCTTCGTCGAAGATTGCTTGGCCAAAATTTCAATCAATTTTATTGAAAAATGAGGGTGTGACAGTGCCGCCTCAACTTTTACAAAAAGCCGGATATGACGTCATCAAAGACATTTATCGAAACAATGAAAAAACTAGTCTGGGATTATCATACCCAGGAACTCTCGTGTAAAATGTCATTAAGATCGGTCCAGTGGTTTACTCTGAATCGCTCTACACACACCCACACGCACAGACACAGACACACACACACCACGACCCTCGTCTCGATTCCCCCTCTATGTTAAAACATTTAGTCAAAACTTGACTAAATGTAAAAAGGTAGGATATAGAGAGATAGAGGGACGAGAGGGACGAGAGAGAGAGAGAGAGAGAGAGAGAGAGAGAGAGAGAGAGAGAGAGAGAGAGAGAGAGAGAGAGAGAGAGAGAGAGAGAGAGAGAGAGAGAGAGACGAGAGAGAGAGGGACGAGAGAGAGAGAGAGAGAGAGAGAGAGAGAGAGGGAGAGAGAGAGAGAGAGAGAGAGAGAGAGAGAGAGAGAGAGAGAGAGAGAGAGAGAGAGAGAGAGAGAGAGTCTGGAGTCTGGATGGTTTATTGATTTGGCCTTGGGCCCATTTCAATTCGGGGTGTACAAAGTTTCAAAATTACATGCTTCATGAATAATAATCATAATAATATTAATCATAATAATAATCAACATCATCATAATGGCAGTCGAGTTGACATGACAACAATGAAAACACGCATTTACAACAGCAAAACGTTTAAAAATGGGCAGTAATGCATCAACACAAAGTCCAGTCTCTATCACACTTCACTCATGTCACTCTGACATCCTTCCATCCACCCATCCATCCAACCATCCATCCATCCATCTCATGTCCTTCTGTCATCCATCCATCTAATCATCCGTCTGTCTGTCCAACTATTCATCCGTCATCCATCTATTCAACCCTCCATCCATCCATTCACATGCCCTTCCACACGTAAATCTGCAAACAGTTTTTCATAATCGTTGCATCTCTGATACATAGCATCACATTAACGTTTCCAAAAAACCCAAAACATTATTACTATTTTTTAAGCAATCGACAAAAACAACAAAAATAGCATACACATAAAACGCATTTAAATAATATTACACTGACATGATCTTTGATCGTTACAATTTTTTTTAACATTTTGAGAGGTTTGCTCAATCAGGTCAGCATAATTATAAGGAGCACACAAAAGAGAGAGAGAGAGAGAGAGAGAGAGAGAGAGAGGGGGGGGGGGGGGAGGGAGGGAGACGGGAAAGTCAACTGTGTGTGTCTCATCGTTTTTTCTGGCGCGAGCAGTGGTGCAGTAGGCGACGGATGCGCTGTCGTCGTGTTAGTGTACGGCGGGATTGTATGCCGTCCTTTTTTCTATTCCAAGTTCTTTTTACATTTAGTCAAGTTTTGATTTAAATTCTCTTTTTGGCCAGTTTCTTTTTTCCCTCCTCTTTTCACTATTAATTCCACTCCTTCACAAAACAGTTTTAAGTGTACGTATGTGTTTTTGTTGTTGTATATTCGAAATGCTCTTGCGCTTCCCCTTAAACTCGCGGATGCGGGGGGGGGGGGGGGGGGGGGAGGAGAGAGAGAGAGAGAGAGAGAGAGAGAGAGAGAGAGAGAGAGAGAGAAGGGGTGATAGGAGGAGGGAGGAACAGAGAAAGGGGTAGGAGGGAGAGAGAGAGGAGAGGGGATAGGGGGAGGGAGGAACAGAGAAAGGGGTAGGAGGGAGAGAGGGGGGATAGGGAGAGGGAGGAACAGAGAAAGGGTTAGGAGGGAGAGAGGGGGGATAGGGGGAAGGAGGAACAGAGGAAGGGGTAGGAGAGAGAGAAAGAGAGAGAGAGAGAGAGAGAGAGAGAGAGAGAGAGAGAGAGAGAGAGAGAGGGGGGATAGGGGGAGGGAGGAACAGAGAAAGGGGTAGGAGGGAGAGAGACATGGTTCCCAATTTCGTCTCGCCTCCAATTCTCGCACTGCGTCACACCACACTGGTGACAGTCATCTGAGCCTCGGCTGCAAAAGCCTCCACGATTCCAATCAATTCAAGATCACCTTGTCGCTCTCCGGACTACATTGTCGTTCGTATTCAGACTTGCATTCCCCTCTCCACATCCTCTGTCACTGCGCTCCTGCCTGCGTGACTACATTTTCTGCCAATTTTGGACTTGAAAGCATGCCCCCTCCTCCCCCCCCCCTCCCGCTCTGTGCAATGATACTGCACTGTCCAAAAAACAAAACAAAAGACAACAACAACGGACGGCTAAATTAATAATTGTCTCTGCCCCTGATTTAAAAAAAAAATCGATTGACCCCTCCCCCCCCCCCCCCCCCCCCCCCTCGCAAGGACACTTTGTCAAACTGAGACGGCTAAATTCAACCTTGCCGCAACTCCGACTTCATTGATTTTTCTCCCGATTTTCAGACTTGGTAATGACTGATCTCTCTCTCTGTCTGTCTCTGTCTGTCTGTCTCTGTCTGTCTCTGTCTGTCTGTCTCTCTCTCTCTCTCTCTCTCTCTCTCTCTCTCTCTCACGAACTACCCCCTCCCCCCTCTCTCACTCAGTTTAAAAGGCACTGTCAAATCATGCAGTCAGGTTCAGTCAGACGAGTGACTCAACATCAGATAATTTCAAGTCTGTCCGCCAAGCCATTTGCTTGATGTGATAGCACGCACAGATGGGAGCGGCCAGGGGTGTTGCTTTATTTTATGTGCTCGTTTTTTCCCTTTAAAAATAAATTCTAAAATATTGAAACAAAGAAGACTCCAGGCTATCTTCCGTCGCGATATAACCTTCGTGGTTGAAAACGACGTTAAACACCAAATAAAGAAAGAAAGGCTATCTTGACAGCAAGACATATGAGTCTTTTCCGCAGAGAATTTAAATCGAGGACAACGATAAAATTAATCAAGCGCTTTGCTTCGCACACTCAGAAAAACAAATATGTTAGAATATATTCTAATTCAATATTCTTCTTTTTGCGCAAGTTCCCACGCAGTGGATGTCTTAATTTCAATTTATAAAACATCCCATAACTTATTCCCCTCCACATTTTAACGCAACCTCCCCCTCTCCCTCCACCAAATAAAAAATTTAAAAAAATCAAAAAAGACGACGAAGAAGAATGCCAATGGAGTCAGAGTGTAAAACACACGTCAAGACTTAGTCGTGGGGACTGAAAGTAACACAACTTTTCAACGGTAACATGTACATATACAACAATTTAAAAAGAAGATGGTGGCTTTTCAACAATATGCTAATTAACCACTGACATGTCAACAGTCAAGGCCATTTGTCAAACCACTAAGTATCTCACAACACGGAACGCGAGATTTCACGGAATGACACGAGATGTCACAAGAAGTATGCATAGTATGACTGAGGACAGGTCCAAATATGCAAGGCTAAACAACAACACATCTTTCTTGAAGTCAAGTTTAGCATAATTATTATGACACTGAAAGAGTGGCAATGTCAGAGGAGTTCTGTAAAGACACATAATACTTATTTGTGACTGACCGTTTTACGAACACTAAAACAAAAACGTTCCGTCCATGCAACTGAAGATCTATGGGAATCTATCAGAGATCTATGGGAATATAAAAGACCCAAAAAGGAGGAAAAGAGAATACAAGTTTAAAAATTTGAAGAAAAGATAATTCAATAAATAAATGTCAAGATGCATACATTTCTTATCCATGAATGAAAAGAAGACAGGCAATGATTAACTCACGACCATGGGGCTGATTGCTGCTTTATAATGAATTAAACTTGCTTGACCATCTTTTCTTAAGTAGCAAACTGCATGAGTACCAAGAGGAGTTATAAAGGAGGAATACACGAATACAGAATGTTTCCCCGCGTGACATTATAGGCCAGTCACTAGTAGCGAGAAGGCGTGTCTCAAACACGTGTACAGGAAGCACATGAGAATGTTTGTCTGCGCAAATGCAAGGCTACTCACTCTTTCAGAACCTATGCAAACCCGACAGAGATATTTCCGAAAATCGTCTATTCCTCACAAAAGGATAAGATCCTCATCTCTGTGAAATGTAAAAAACCTATTCAGTAACCTTCTTCTCTGATTTGCATCGTAGCGTCATAAAGCAGTTTCAATGCACAACTGATATAATTTCTGAACGTACTGCACTTTTACGAGTTTTCTCTCTCGTGTGAATGCTTCGGGATATAACGACGCCAATACGCAATCATTCTAATCGACGTTACACTTAATCCTTTACATCCTAACAAAGCCAGAAATCAAAAACCACGAATTAACCATCTCCACAAGCAATTCAAGTCTATACGCTTCACACTATCTGCACAACAGCGTGTGGTAAAATAATCCCTTGCAGGCGAACACCAAGAACCGCATACCTATCTTACATAACACACCTGAGCCAGGTATATGGTGGGAGGAATGACAGGTATCAACAGTAACACTTGTCCGCGTGCATGTATCTCATCCCCACTGTGTGCATGCATCAAAAAAGTAAATTTTAAGGGGCTTATTGTCCGTCAGGTCTTAATTGCCTATATTGGACATGAATTGGTTTATACGATTTGAGTTTTTACGCCCTCACGGCTTTTGATGTATGTACGTGTTTAGGTGGTATCAGCCATCTGCACTTATGGTAGAATGACCAAGATCTTTAACGTGCCATTGTGGTGACACGGGGGTGGGAGATGGATACCGTCTCTGGGTCTGCACATAAAGTTGACCCGTGTCCTTTCGATCACAAGTCCTGTGCTCTACCACTTGAGCTACCCGGGCCCCCTAGCATGCATCACCGTTCGTTAGTTAACTTTGTGTCACTTTCACTTTCTTCGCAAGGTGTGTGTGGGTGTTGCATGCTCAGATCACCAGGTGTCTGTTCTCTCAAGTTGGGAGGCACACGCCTTCCCGTGTAAACAGCTCGGCTCGCCATGTCTGATTTGGCTTCATAATCAGAAACAGGGAAAAGATCTACCACTGGTTTTGATCAAAGAGACCACAAGTTGTCACGTCCTTGCAAAAACACACGGACAATAATCTGTTCTCGACTTTGATCAAATGGAATTCCTAATTCCATCCATCTTGTCATACCTCACCCAACCCACCCCAAAACCCCGTCCCCACAAAAAAATCACGCTCCTTTCTGTCTGTGATGAGCTATTTAGACAGATTATTGTCCGTGTGTGTGTGTGTGTGTGTGTGTGTGTGTGTGTGTGTGTGTAGCTAAGTGAATGTATTATGTGTGTGATTGGATGTGTGAGGGTGTGTGTTTGGGTGTGTGTTTGTGCTCGCAAGGTCATAAGTGTGTGTGTGTGTGTGTGTGTGTGTGTCTCGACTTGTTATGACTGCGCAACCCCTTTCCCCCTCTCTCCCTCTTTCGCGAAGAGAGGCCAGGGAGGTGCTTTAGCAGTATTTGTCATGCTTTTCCTCCTTTATTTGTTACTTTCATTCACCCATTTCTTGATTATCTTGATTATTGTAAACCCCATCAATCTATACACTGACACCATTTCTTTTTACTCCAAGGCATATGAAAACAAAGCCCAAAACGACAGGTTCAGCTGCAACGGAATGAAGCCAAGGGCGTAACGGCTTTGCCGCGCACAACTTACTGCAATAATGTGCCAGTGTAGAGAGTAGCGTGAGCCTCTTCACAGTTCGCTACTTGACAATGAGAACACTCTACAATATGGCCTCCCAGGTCAAGTGTTGAGGCTGACCTAAGAACCCTCGACTTCACTCTTGCTTCTTAAAGGCCACATGTGCACTAAATACACCAAGAGAATAGAGTTTGCCTGTTTGGGGAGGTGAAGAAGAAAATTGTGTAGTAAAAGTTATTATCATAAAACGACTTTTCATTTCTCAAAAAGCCACCAAGAAAATAGTCCCAGAACAGAAGAGAAGAAAAAAGGAAATATAAACGTAGCGAGACCCTCGACTTTTCTTGCCACGTGAACACTAAATCAAGAGAAATGAGTTTTGAGGCGGTATGGAAGAAAATGGTGCAGTCAAAGTAGTGTGATACCATAACCCAACCCCTCGACTTTTCAGCTCTTAAAGGATCACCAAGGAAATTATTTGGAGAAATAAGCAATAACAAAAGCAGCGACATGTTCGACTTTTCTTGCTTCTTTTAAGGTCACGTGGACACTAAATGGTAAAATCAAGAGGCATGAGTTCTGGAAAGATAAGCAAGAAAGTAACTTTACAATACAAGTAGTAGTAAGGAACCACGGCCCTCGACCTTTCAGCTCTCAAAACGCCACGTAGAAAGTAGTTCCACAAGGCTAAAACGACGATATATACACGAAAATAGTCTTTTACTTTTAGAGTACCAAAACCACTCATACTCAGACTTCGCAAAGGTAAGAAATACACTAAATCAGACATACAATATGCATGGATTATAGTATAGACAACATATTCATTACAGAGACAAGACTCTCTGATCGAAGACATTTCTGCTTCCCTAATGCCATATGGAAAACAAAAGAGACGATGTGCACGAAACAGACCTAATCCTGCATGCAGAGAAAATCAAGATTAAATTTTGTAAGACTGTTTCGAAAAATTACTTCTCAAGGTCAACATAAAACGACAATCTCAAATGTTATAGTCTACTACTCTACCGATTAAACATTCATGATGACAACTGTCGAGAATTTGGACTTTTGTGGCTTTTCTGAAATAAATAAAACCGTAGGAACATTCCGCCATCGCAAAACTTTCGGACACGGGCAAAACCACAATGGCGAAAAC
This sequence comes from Littorina saxatilis, assembly GCF_037325665.1. Classification (NCBI taxonomy): domain Eukaryota; kingdom Metazoa; phylum Mollusca; class Gastropoda; order Littorinimorpha; family Littorinidae; genus Littorina; species Littorina saxatilis. Next base: position 29,213,281 of record NC_090253.1, read on the forward strand.
ACTCCATGCCTTTTGGCACTTACTGTAACTGATCAGCAAGATAAAGAACACTACACCACAAACTGCTCAATGTCTGAATGAGCCACTGGCGTCTTTTGGGGCAATATGCTCAACAGTCCTTAACCATAAGAGGTCTCAAACTGCACAATGTCACGTGCCATAGTCTGCAAGTTGCAACATTCTTGACATACATTATGCCCTGGGTTGGAGAGCAGCAAGAATAAACACAAAATACTAACCAAATTGAAAGGTACGGGGGATGGGGGACAAACCAGAGAGAATACACCCAACTCCAAGTGAAACACGTCGGATTCTAGATCTAGATAAGTATTTAAAAAGCGACATGTTACATTCTTCTTATTACTGAATTCGTCTCTTTAGTAGCACCGACAAAATAAAAAGAAGAAAAAAAGACGTTCAAATTGAGCGCTTGCAACCGCAAAGTGCCGCTCTAATTTTCAAAACAGTAACCAGCATTCCCTCCCTTTTCGAAATCACAGGTCACACTGTTCCATCAAGCAATAAAAGTAAACCCCCAACACCTTGTTCGCGCCACCCACACTCGCCACAAACGACCGCATAACCCCCTGACTAATGAGTGGTGAAGAGGTTAATGTACATGTTACGTAGGGCAAGGTACACTTGCTTGCCCTGACACGCATAAAACAAACGGAGACCTGGCACACGGCAGAACCCTCTGCATGCCAATGGCTAAAGGAAGGTTACCTGCACTGTTTTGCCCTTGAGTGCGCTTTTCCTTTTGCTTAAACTGAATAAAGGTTCGTACTATCTTTCTAGCGAATCTTAGTCACTACCGCTTAAATGTGATATATTGGTTTTTAAATTTTGTCTGATTTGTGTGTGTGTTTTTCTTTATCAAAGGCTTCTTTTTATTTTACCAAGGCGCACGTGGCGTCTTATATTACCCGGGACTCGCGCGAGCTGTCTCCCCAGAAACACTGATTTGTTAAAAGGTCTAAAAACTGCCATCGCATTTAGTTTTGTACCCGCTAAGCTGTTGAAAAAAATTAGCTGAAGGCACCTGGAAGCATTTACAACCCTTTTAATTCAAGGGTGCCTGTCAACATGAAAGTGACGAACCTCGCGATGCTTATGCGTTAAAAGAGGGAAGAGAAAGTATCCGAAGGCTGAAAGAAGTAACTCTTAAAACGGACATTCATGTCCATATATATATATACTGAAAGGCATAAATTCTGCAAATAGTGCATTGAACGATTTTGCTCTCAAACGAAAATCAGATTGAACCTGTAATTTGTAGTTGACATCTTGAGTGTTGGAGCTAATGTTTCACGCTGTCAGCGTGCGCTTTGCAGTATTGCTGATCCAGCCACAGCTCACTGTGCTAATAAAGACAATGGGCTGAACGGGAGACAATAACGTAAAAAAGATAGTGTATGGCCCTATAAAATGCAACTGGCTGTTTGGCTGTATCCAGATATCGCAATCATGCCACGACTTGATGAAGGAGAGAGACAGCAAGCGATTGGGATGCTTAAAGCTGGCCAAAGCATTGAACGTGATGAACACTGAACGTTTTCCGAAATCATTGCGCTTGGACTCAGTCACTTTTTTTGAAAAATTGTCATTTCATGATGTTCTATTCAAAATCAATTAAGCGAAGGTTTATAAACACTAAAATGGCCAATAAATAAAATATTTAAACATTGAAAACATTCACCACTGAGTTGATTTTTTGTGATTTTTTAAAGTTCCGTTTGCGGAATTTATGCCTCTCGGTATACATATCTTTTGAGCATTTCCCTAGCTCCTCTACGTTCGGCAGCAGAAATCAAAAGCTTCTCCTCTGAATCAAGAAACGAAAATATATAAAAGCACCACATTTTAAAAAACTTCCGTTTGGGATGATTTGGAAAACACCCGGGAAAGAACAAACACACAACTGTTATTTCAACACCCACGCGTTTTTTGAAGGCACACCATATGAAACAACGAAGACCATACAAATAACCCTAACAGACGCAAGCCAGCAAATTCCAATTCCACCCCCCAACACAAATTAACAGTCAGTCCGCATTTCCTGCTTCGAACATACAACCAATTTGCGCGCTGCAAAGGTGTGAGGTGAAAGAAGAAGAAGAAAAAGAAGAATACGAGAACGAACGGAGTAAAAGAAGGAGAAAAGGTATGGCACTTATGTGTCAGCCTTTCACAGGGAGGTGTGTGTGTGAGAGTGTGTGAGAGTGTGTGTGTGTGTGTTTGCGTGCGCGTGTGTTTATGTGTGTGTGTGTGGTGTGTGTGTGTGCATGTCCGCGTCACAATGCGTGCAGGTGTGTGTACGCACGCGCTGTGTGTGTGTGTGTGTGTGTGTGTGTGAGCGTGCGTGCGTGCGTGTTTGTGCGAGCGTGTGTGTTTGCACGCTTGCAGGCGTGCGAAAAAAGCAAGACACATAAGAGCGTTAGTAGCAGCTGCCTCATTAACGAAGAGAAGTAAGCAGAGACGAGAAATCAAGGTGTACGATTCACTGATGAGTTAACCACAAATCAACCCCAGTTGCTTACACTCTTCATTCTTTCGTGTTTTTTAAAATTTTATTTCGCAGCTTTGCACAACAGAAAGACACGAGCCCCACAGCCGCAAGATAAAATTAAAGAGGGCAAGGTAAAAGTTCATTCGTTGCACCCCTCAATGTCCTCAACGTGTACACAGAAGGTGCAGTAAACAAAGAGTGAAAAGCCAAAATCGTGTGTTTTGGACGAAGGTGGGGACTGGAAACTCAAGGTCGGTATAAGAAGAAAAGGCAGAAAAGGACGAAAAGGCAAACATGAGAGAGAGAGAGAGAGAGAGAGAGAGAGAGAGAGAGAGAGAGAGAGAGAGAGAGAGAGAGAGAGAGAGAGAGAGAGAGACAGAGACAGAGAGAGACAGAGACAGAGAGAGAGAGAGAGAGAGAGAGAAGTACAAATAGATCATTTGACTCATCAATCTCGTTTCCCCACAACGATTTGTCAAACGTGCCAGATTGCTCCTAAATCAATTGTGAAATGGAAGGAACCCAATGAGTTATTTGTGGCGTGTGGAAAATTCATTTCGCTAGGAGCTGGTGTACCCCCCCCCCCCCCACACACACACACACAGCGTGAGAGAGAGAGAGAAGAGAGACGGCTTTTAGGCCAAATTCTGTATTTTTACTGTGTTCGATGAAGACTGAGGAAGTTTAGCTCAATGTTTAATATCACAAAAAGATAGCAAATGAACATTGCACTGTAAATCTGGAAGTAACACCGACACAGTCCTTGTTCCAAATTTCCTGCCAATCATAAGAAACGATTCTGCCAAGATTCTTATACCCCCTTCTCTGCTCTTTGAACACATTTTTTAAATTTTTTTTACGCCGAACGGTTTTTTAGTACGGGGCAAATATTTCCGTTATCGCTAACATCGAGCACAGAGGGCGAACAGCAGCTCCAAACATGCCACTACACAGCAAAACAGTAAATGTTCACAGGTGGGGGTGCACGCTAAGTACACCAGTGCCGCTTGAAATTGATAGTACCCGAGTTTGCTGTTTCAAAAGAATTCAAATTTTGAGACGTTGCGTAACTCTTAGCCTATAGGAGGACGTGTTTCAAACGCCTACTTGGGCATGTGAACAGCACACTCTACGTGTGCCTTGACCATGTTTTAAACACACTCTGAGAATGTCTTGACAGTTTCTAATACTCCTAATTATTCCACCATTACCAACAGACCAATCAACATACAACGCCTCACGCAACTGATCAACCATTCCGACTTTCCATCAATGAAATGACCCTTTAATGTCCGAAGTCACTAAAGGACTCGATGATATGGGTATGGACACGACATGGGTGGCCGAGTGGTAACGCACTTGCGCTCGGAAGCGAGAGGTTGCGAGTTCGACCCTGGGTCAGGGCGTTAGCAATTTTCTCCCCCCTTTCCTAACCTAGGTGGTGGGTTCAAGCGCTAGTCTTTCGGATGAGACGAAAAACCGAGGTCCCTTCGTGTACACTACATTGGGGTGTGCACGTTAAAGATCCCACAATTGACAAAAGGGTCTTTCCTGGCAAAATTGTACAGGCATAGATAAAAATGTCCACCAAAATACCCGTGTGACTTGGGTAGCGCCGTATGTATGGCAGCTCGCTTTCCCCGGGGAGAAAGCAGCCCGAATTTCCATGAGGGTAACCTCACTGGACTGTAAATCCTATCCAATCCAATCCAATCCAATAATAGGCCGTGAAAAGTAGGATATGCGCCGAAATGGCTGCGATCTGCTGGCCGATGTGAATGCGTGATGTAATGTGTAAAAAAAATTCCATCTCACACGGCATAAATAAATTGCATAAAAAAATTTAAAAAAAATTAAAATCCCTGCGCTTTGAACTGTACCCACGGAATACGCGCGATATAAGCCTCATATTGATTGATTGATTGATGTTCGACGTTCTGGATTTCTTGTCAATCACAAGACAAGATCCTGCCTACATCTCATGTATTTTTTTGCCAAACACAAGGGCACATATTTCTGATATATTTATCGGTTACATCGAGCAGAGAGGGCAACACGTTTAGCTAAGTCACCTACTAAGCAAAAAGCAAGGAGAAAGTAATCTTTCACAGGTGGGGGTGCAAGTTATATATATATATGTATGTGAGTGCAGTTTGGGATACAAATGTAAGGTATGCATTTTCCGCCAAGAAACGTTGCATGGGTTTTGACGATATTTTTCAGTCAATTGCGCTATGGTTTCATGATACGTTCTCGAAGGAAAACCAAGAAGCCGTCTATGTGGCTGGTAACACCGGGCGTAAGATCAGCTGGTGGAAACAAACAAGGAAACAAACAAGGAAACAAATAAACAATGGCAATCAATCTCACAGCAAGGCTACCGGCTGACACGACTTTGTAGAAACTACATTTTCTTGCCTGCATGATGACACATGGTAGCAAGTACAGACCCACGAGAGTTAAACGCCATTTTTTGAAAACCTCAATATACCTACTCCTCCCTTCTCCACCATCCCCACCCCCCTTTCCCATCCCTAGTCCAACAAGGATCCAATTAAAAATGGGCGCAACGGATAAACTAACAAATTTAAATTTCAAACAACCCGCATTTCCCTG